>NC_138226.1:6349942-6852442 GCF_964197995.2 Scardinius erythrophthalmus | reverse complement strand
TTTCAGTCTAACACAATTCACAGCGGACAAAAACCAAGACTGCTTCATCACACTATCCTCCTGAAAAGGAGCATCAGCCATATGCTGTTATACATCATGAGAGAGGAGAAGACAAATGAAAGCAAACAAAAGCACAGAAATAAATAATATAGGGATGTGCAATTAATCGAAATTAAGTTTTGATTTTGGCCACCATCGATTATTAAAATGCAAGATAAAATTATTGTGCCCAATTGCGCCCCTTTCCGTAAAATTAATGTGGAAAGCAGTAAAATCACGTAACATGACTTTTGCAAAATGGGACATGACTTTTGTAGCTTTAATAAGAATTAAAAGCAAATTGAATTCTTACAGTGAAGACTATTCTGTTTTTTATTTTACATTTGATGAGTCAACTTCTGTTGTAGGCTGTTAGCTTTATACTTATAGACTTGCATAAAAATTAAGCACTGTTTGTTTCAATTGTATATTTTTTTCTACTGTATTTTCCTACTTTGCTTTTTTGTTTTCATTGTAATACTGACTGTTTACTTATTTTCCAATATTTTTAGGAGGTTTTTTTTATTATTATTTTACATTAATTAGCCTAGTATTCTACTGTGCTATCGAAACAGGTATCGAGAATTTAGAAATTTCACTGGTATCTAAAATTTAGATGTCATAGAAAACTCATTTCTAGAAAATACATACTTGATATATAATCGCTAAATAAATTACACGTATAAGTTTTAGGCCATGAGGCCCAATCTTAATCATTTTAAATAATCGTGATTACTGTGGATTTGTACTAATATTGAGCATGGTAAGTGAACTGAAAACTTCTGTTTTAGACATTCAACAGTTTCCAACATAAATGGCCTTAGATGACTCAGGCTATGGTTTTCTGCCAAATCGTAGACCGGTACAGGCTGATTAACTGTCCAATGTCACCCCATAATCTAGTAGACTTGGCCAAAATGTTAACTGTTTATTTCCTCACTTTGTCAGTTCCAAATTCTACTGACAACTTTGTCAATGGAAAGCACAAAATAAATAAACTACAGCAACAAGTTTTATTTTCCTAAGCAAAAAAATGCATTTGAAAACAAAACGTTCAAGGAAAAAGCATACATTGACAACAAAATAGTCAGTTATTAATATTTTGTTGGTTCCCTCTTGTTTTTGCACGCGTTCATAACTTCTTTGAATGAGAGCCCAGCCAAAAATTATGTCTGCACAATTTGGCATTTCATTGCGTTTCTACAAATAAAACAAATGACTCGGATAACAACTACGCAATATGCTTACAAAATCGTTAACACATTTTAATAGTATTTGAATAAAGGATGAAGATAAAATAAAATCAATGACATCAACTTTAGCCAATACTGAATATATATGTCACTCAGAAGAGCTAATCAGAAGAGAGCTCAGCTTGACACTCCTCCATTTTCCGTCATACAGCACTGAAATCCCTCTCCTGCGGCTCTGATGAAGGCTGGGAAAAAGATCCAGGCCACTTTAAGCAGCAGACAGCCCTTCTGCAAATATCACAGCAGAATGGATAGATTTGAAACCCAAGCTGGGTTGAAAAAAAGCTGGAAGAAAAGGGTTAGGGGGTCTTTATGGACCCCGAGAGGGGACCTGCCAAACGCAGAATGACAAAATGTGCCATCCGAAGCAGCAGCTCTTTCGCCGTCACTGTACGGATGGCTTGTTACTCAGGGATCACTCAAAACCTTATGGTCATTTCAGCTGGTTAGCAAATGCATCATATGAGCAACAGGGCCAGTGTCCCAGAGGCCCAAATGTCTGCACGCACACACAGCCGGGGTGTTGAGACCGCAGTTGAGAGGTGACAGACGTGATATATGAGAAGAGGCTGTTGAGTGGGAATAAGAGGAACGATATGTTAATGGAGATCTCTAATAGCAGCTACTAGAAGATCTACAGTGGAAGTTAACAGACCTCTCTTCAATCGCTCTTTCAGAACAGTGAAAACTGTTGCTGAAACTGCTGTTTTCGACTTGTGCACTCAGTCATCATTACTAAAAAAAATGTACACATAATTAAATGAATAGTACCGAATAATAGTCACTTTATCGTGATAACCCCTTTGTTTTCGAACACTTTAACTTGAACTAATTTCACTTGGAAAGAATCAATCATGGCTGACTGAAAATGAGCACTTCTATCAACAAAGGCAGAAAACGTATAATCACTAAAACTATTAGGCTGTGTGTCCACCAAGCTTTTTTAACCAGCTGATAACGGTAGGCACTCTTCTGAAAACGCCTAGCTGCAGACGCTTTGAGTTATCAGTTGAGATGATTTGGTTGCTACAATAAGCAATATCTGCCTAAGTGTTAATAGTATCTGATTTCGCAGATATTTTGTATCTAAATACATAAAAATTTCGAAACAATGTAATGTAATGTTGCTCTGGGCTTTTGTTTCAAATGTTTTTGTTCCGTTGTTGTGCTTGTCTGTTGCCGTTGTACAAGCAGGATGGGATGGTTGGTCGTTGTGCTATTTGTCCCGCCCCTCTGCCATTGTGATTGAAAGGCTGGGTATAAAAATGACAGTGATGAGAAAATGTCAAGCGCTCAGCGTGAAATAGACGTTCAGTGCCCCGTCACGCTGCTGGCCTTTTTAAATACGCAACGCTCACATTGAAAACAATAAAAAAAATACACTGGCATTAAGAAAAAATGCTTTGGTGGACACACGGCCTGTAAAACATTTGTATTAAATCAAATAAAATAATACCACAATAACACTGTTCTGAAAATCCATGCCCCTGGTATCATTAAGTAAATCTTTAGGCAAGACAAGCAAGCAATTCAGTTTCTAGCAACAAGTAAAGTGTGTGCACCATGAATTCAAACCTGCTCACGACAAAGACTACTCAGAACATGCTGTAAAGTACACAGTTATTAGGGGTGGGATTTTGGAATTATAAAATATTTGTCGATAGAGATATAGAAAATAAGAAAACAGGAAAAATGCCAAGAACCAACGCAACCGTCAAAATCCCCTGCCACTTGTCATGTTTGCGGCTGACAAAAAAAAACTGGCAAAACAAGATTTGCATTGAAAAGGTTATCTCAATAAGCATAACTAAAAAAAAATAAATAAAAAAATAAAAATGGACTATAGAATTAGCCATAAAAAAAGATTTGAATAATTCCCATGACTTTTCCAGGTCTGGAAAGGACAGTTAAAAAAAAAAAAAAAACTAACTTTTCCAGGTTTTCCCTGCGCTATTCATGTGGGGGGAAAGAGTGTGATGTGATGTTTTGTTTGTTTGCAGGTTATATAGCTCCATAGTAAATGATGTCATTATTCGGCTCTCAGATCAGTGGAAACCCTTCTGAAGCAGGTTTGCAGATCCTCAGGCTGACCATTTTGGTGGAATAGGGGTAACAGAAAGAGTGCAGGGGAAATGCCAACAGCAGTTTCACATGCCATTATTCTTGTCACCACCAGAAAGTGCGCAGTTTAACATTTCATGCGCCCACAATCTTGAACACAGTGTTAAAAAAAGTATTAAAAACAACCTGTCAGGGCTGCAAATACAATAGAAGTTTGATAGAAGCCCCAATCCGATGTGCTGGCAAGAGCTGATAGGATCAGCGGGAGCCCGGGGCCTCCCTAAAGCATTTACATGATTTACTCCGAGTGGCTGTGAACCTGCTGGAAACAGGACTGTTGGAATGAGAAGCGAGGCGAAGGGATCTGCACCACTAGAGGGCTTCCTCCGGGCTTCACCGATGTTGGGAATATGGGGAAGTGTACTTCAACACGCACTCACGATTCACTTACGGCCTGCAGACTCTCATCTCTGCAGGGGACACCTGTGATGAGAGCAAACACACCATCATCTAACCAAATAATCGGATTTAGTGACTCCCTCTTGTATTTCACAGATGTGTGATTTAGTGCTGGTAACTAAAGGCAAACGACGATGTATAAAAGAATTTAAGAACGGCTATAAGGAACAAAAATAAATACACCGTCCCTCCAGCATTCATTAAGATTCATTTACACGTCTTTCTAATCTACAAGTGTCTCATGAGGAAGGTCAGTAGCAAATATGTGCTAATCTTCAGAAGTTAAACACACCAAAATTAAATTTGAACGCAACACTTGAACACTTAAAATTGCACTTCGCAACTACAAAGGTTAGGTTTTATAACAATAAAATAAGGATATTAGGCATATAATAGTGCAGGTGACCCAATATCCATTCCATTCAAAGTATATTGTAAACAGATGCTGGCATTTAAAGCTAGTTGGCGCAGGGTTCATTTCTGGGTAAGAAGTCGTGGGTGCTGCCACAAAAATGCAGAATTTAAATGTCTGCCCACTGAATCATTAATTGTATAAATACATTTTAAAAAATCTGAATCTGTCAAAGGATAACTTTTAAAATATTTTCAAAAAATAAAAAGCAGAAATATTTAAAAACTATTATAAATATGACATATAAATATTTAATAATATAATTAATATTTAAAATATATCAATGTTAATTAATAGTGATAGGAACAAGCTTGGTATAAATTATGATAAACAATTCAGCTTGGCTACCACCATATGCAAAAAGTTGTGATGGTTGGCACATGGAATATAAAATAAGAATAATTCATGATTCATAGCCGATCTGAACATTTGGAAAAAAAAAAATACTCTTCTTACTAGAGGGATTTACACTATTAAAACCATCATAAATGGTTGTTTTGAGAATTAATTTATCATGCTAATAATAAAATAATAAAATAATCTGACATAAAAAAAAAGTAAATATGTATTTAAAGCTATAGTCATTTTAAATTGTACCAACCAACTCCACAAATTTACCACAAAATTGTATTCAGCAAATTTAGAAAATACTTTAATAAATACACAAACAAATAAAAAAAACGCTTGCATATCCACTTAGTTCTGTTATCATAATGTTTATTCCACCACAGATATTCAACAAAGTATGAAAACTGTGCCCATCAACCTCTGTTTCCCCTAATGAGGGCACGTCCTGAATATCGAAAGCTGGCACAAGGATATAAACATTACGTCAGCCTCCAAAACGGTTTAAAGCACTGCTGATAAGGTATTCCCACTGTCAGTCTTCACAAGTGGGCTAACCAGCAGCGGACGTCCCAAAGGGACTGGAGTGTTTTCCTTGAGGCGCCCCTAGAGGAAGTGATGACATAGCCTCCACTGCATTACAAGACTGTTAATAGAACATGTTAATGCAAGAGCGCTATCGTGGGGTGGGTTTAAGTCCCACACACCTCTAGAGAGGATAACAAAACAGATAAACAAGCAGTTTACCTTCATGACTGCATAGAGAAGATTTTTTATTTTATATATTTTATTGGTAACACTTTAGGGTCCAATTCTCACTTTTTACTAGTTGCTTATTAACATGCAATTTATTATACTGGCTGTTTATTAGTACTTATGAAGCACATATTAGTGCCTTATTCAGCATGACCATATTATACATCCCTAATCCTAGCCGATATCTAAACTTACTAACTATTAGTGATTAGGAGTATATTGATGTAAAAGTCATAGTTAAATGGATAGTTCACGCAAAAATGAAAATTCTGTCATTAATTACTCACCCTCATGTTGTTCCAAACCTTTAAGACTTTCGTTCATCTTCGGGAAACAAATGAAGATATTTTTGATGAAATCTGAGAGCTTTCTGTCCCTCCATTGACAGCTACGCAACTACCACTTTGACGCTTCAAAAAGTTGAAGATCGAAAGATCGTAAAACTAATTCATATGAATTGAGCGGTTTACTTATTTTCTGAGGAGACTTGATCACTTTATATGATGAACAGATTGAATTTAGGCTTTTATTCACATATAAACATTGATCAGCGAACATAAACAGAAGCTCAATCGAACATGCTTGGTGTGCGGAAACAAACCTCATTGGTTCTTGCGGAAGCTCAAACGTGCCGCGTAACACGAGAATGAACCTCATTGGTTATCGCGCGTCAAGTGAACATGCTTGAGCTTCTGTTTGAGTTGATGAATGCTTAAATGTGAATAAAAGCCTAAAATCAATCTGTTCATCATATAAAGCGATTGAGTCTCTTCAGAAAATTTGTACTAAACACTCATCAATTCATATGGATTAGTTTTACAATCTCTTTACGAACTTTTTGAAGCGTCAAAGTTGTAGTTGCGTAGCTGTCAATGGAGGGACAGAAAGCTCTCATATTTCGTCAAAAATATCTTCATTTGTGTTCCGAAGATGACCGAAAGTCTTACAAGGTTTGGAACGACATGAGGGTGAGTAAATAACAGAATTTTCATTTTTGGGTGAACTCTTTAATAAATAGTTAATAGTGAGAAATGGACCCTAAACCCTTTATTTTATATTCTTTATTTAGTTATTTTATTTTATCACGTTTGATCATCAAATGATGCAGGAAGAGTCACACCAAAGTTTAATACCTGTGGTTAGAGGTTTGTCAAGATCACTAACCCCAAGTATGAGCAATAGTATTAGCGATGCTTACAAAGCACCACTAATAAGCATTTTCAGCATTCTTCCTGCAAAAAAAAAAGCCAAACGAAATCACTAACAAACACCCTTAGCCAGCCAGGAAAAGAGATCAAACAAACAATGAGAGCCTTTAATAATTATGTGTTAATCAAAGATGGCCCTCTAATGAGTACTTCTTCTGGTAGGAAGAATGTCTTATGAGGGGTCGGGAAGTGATATCAAGGGTAAGTCACTCAAATAATCTTCTGTAAAAAGCCTTTAGCTTCTCAAAGCAAGGTCAAATGAAAGGAGGAAGAAGTATTACATCATGTACCAGGATCATGGAATAACCGGTAGACACAGAGAGACGATGCTTTAGAGAATGAAGGATGAAAGAGTTCGTACAGCTATTCAAGCAGTTTTCCCAAGACTTTCAAGGTGCCTAAATCAAGGCCATTGTAACCCATCAACGTATTTTTATATTAAGTAGTATGTCGCTCTCATTGCTAAACTGAATTGAATTGTATACATTTTTCTGAGCAGCGACTACCTGGATTGTGTAAAGAAAATACAGTAATTCTATGTGCATTTAAGCAAAACTAGAAGAGACTGTTGCATTCACAAGATAGAATAAAAGTAGCACATATATAACAATTAGATCATTAATTTCATATGTGAAGTAATCAAGCATTTTACAGGAACATTTTCAAAGTTCAAAAGCATAACTAACCTAGAAAGCAAATCCCAAACTTTCCAAATTCACTCCATGGTTTCCAAAAACGCTCTGACACATGACACAAAAGTTAAGAAGATGTTAACATTCACTGCAACACACTCTGACAAACATCCACAGACAAATGCAAATTTTCCATGCAAAGGATCTATTTTAGAAATATACAGCTGGGATTATGTATTTTTGTAGGCCAACCCAGAAGATCACATCACCCTGGTTCCCTCGATAAAAACCCAATAGGGTTTTCCATTGGCTTTTGGATTATCGCATAAAATAAGCTCTGTGACCAACAAAGGTTTATGATTCTTGCATACTTTGTTCATCATGATAATCTTCACAGATGAACAACTTTTATGAATTTTGAAGCAGTCAAAAGCTAGGCTATAAACAAACTACACCACAGTCGCATCACCACCACCATTAAGTTTCAAACAACTCTTTCAGTCTTAACATTTTCCCTGAAAGTTTGAGTTAGAATAGTTTGCAGGAGTGTGATTATATGACTACAGACTAGTGAGTAAATGAGTTTACCTGTTCAAGCATGGGCAACCATCAAGCTTTAATAAAAATCCCAAAAGGCATTACAGATGTATTTTATGTTGTAGAATAAAATGTAAAAATATCTTGAGCTTGTGTTCCCCACAGACCTTATTTCAGGCATTTAACCAAAAACCCATTCAAAAAACACACACTGACTTCAGGACGATGGAACTGGAAGAGCTAAAATGCTAACTCAGTAGTCTATTTGCTGTATTTCTGCTTGATTTCAAACTGACCCATCTCATCATACACCGTCTAAAAACACATCTCGCCCATTCCAATCCATTAAACACTCTGCTAGAGCTTTCTCAAAGACCAAAGAAAAACCTAAAACAGGATAGCGGTGCTGAAGTCTGACCCTTTCAACCATGGATTGGACGTTCTCATCCAAGCACATTGAGACGGCTCATGCTGATCCTGTCCAAAGGCAGTCTACATCTTTCACTCCAGAAGAGAAATTGTGGGTTTGTCCCAGAAGGAAGATGAAACAGTCAAGAAAGCAGCTGAGAAGACAAGCGAAACATAATCAAGGCGGTACACATGCTTTTTGAAATCTCCTTTCACAAAAAGATAAAAGGACAGATTCCACGTACCCATCATAAAGCAAATTCTGTACTCGTTAAAAACCATTCATCGCTGTTTTTGCCCCAGGCCCTGACTAAGGCGTCGAAGACCGACGTCTACAATTCTGGATGTGTTCTGCATGCAGATCTCACAGTTAAACAAGTCGACGAACAGATATGAAACCAGGGCTATGCAATATGACCAAAATCCTATATAGTTACCCAGCATCATGGTCACGACATACAGTCAAATATTCACTGAAAAATGTGTCTATTTATTAGAATATATTTATTATATCTTTCTTCTGTGCATCACCAAAAGCATCATAGACCTAAATAGATCATAGAAATCATATACGTTCTACTTGAGCATAAGCATGCAATGCTTTTGAGTTTTTCCTCATGCATTTACAGTTAATGCGGACTGGAGCTTTTAAGATCAAGATAAGTTTTTGAAAGAAGTAACAATGTCCAATTCCTGAACAAATCAAATCTTTATAAATGAATCGATATATATATACAGTTCACAAAAACAGTGAATGATTTGTGAACAAATTGGCCTGATTTGGATCAGTTCACCAACTTAATGGACCCTTTTTCACAGACTGTGAAGTTTTTTTATGAGTACATTTACTATAACACTATACTTGTTTATACATGTTTTCATACCGTGGCACTGAATTAAAGTAAAATAGTTTAACACTGTTGCATGAGTGTTTCTGATGAAGTAGTGATAACAAATGTGACATTTTTCTCTATCCTGACCACTGTAATACATTTTTTACCTCTCTTTTGGAAAGTCGCAGAAACGTTATCATGGATTTTTTTTGTTATTGTACAAAAGGGAATGCAAAAAATGATATGTAGTTTTCGTTCACAACTATAGAAGCTTACACAACAGATTACTTCCACCGTGGTTGCACGCATTTAAAGTCAAATTTATGGCTTTTTAAGACCCTTTTAAGACCTGAAGAAATAATGTACATTAGGGCTTTTTAAGACTTTGAGGATCTGCGGGAACCCTTCTTCCAATTCTGAGAACACCGGAAATGTGAAAAGGGTCCATGATCCAATTACAGTGGTTAGCAGCTCACTTGAGATGGAGAAAATGAATGAACTTATTAACGTCACATGGTGTATATACGCCGTGATACTGTCACTTCTCAGGCTGTTTATAAAACATCACAGGTTGGAGCACATGGCTGCTGTGCATGTGTGTGGAGTGTGAATGAGAACATCATGATTTCAGTAGGACGGTCCACCTCTGTGTGTGACAAACAGGATGGATGAGTCAGATGCTTCAATCGCTCACTCCTTCCTGTCCTTTCGAACATGCTGTAAAACTCTGAGAGACACCAGAGACACACGTGTACGCACACAGGTGTTAGCAGGGTCTTCAAAATGAAATGACAAAATGTACTGACTGTATAAATGTACTGTATATTTCTTACCTGCCATGAAACTATTTTGCAGGGAAAACATTATACAAAGATATTGCTATTTCATTTTCATATTTTGTGTATGTATTGTTTAAAAATATAATACACTACCATTCAAAGGTTTGGGGTTGATAAGATTTTTAAATGTAAGTCTCTTCTGCTCTCCAAGGCTGTATTTGTTTGAACAAAAATACAGTAAAAACAGTAATATTGTGAAACAATTTAAAATAACTGTTTTATTTTTAAATGCACGTCAGTTATTCCTGTGATGCAATGCTGAATTTTCAGCATCATTACTCTAGTCTTCACTGTCACGTGATCCAAATCATTCTAATATGCTGATTTGTTGCTTAAAAACGTTTTATTATTATCAATGTTGAACAGTTGTGCTGCTTAATATTTTTTAAATCCTGAATATTTTCTTAAAGTATTGTTTTATAAATAGAAAGTTTAAAAGAACAGCAATAATCAATTTAATGAGCTGATTTTTTTTTAATTACTCCAAACAGTAGTGTATATATTTTAAAATATATAAATCACAAAATAATAATAATATTTAGATTTATTCTATGCAAATGCCATTATTTTCACAACAACTAAGCACATTCCCTGCCTAATTGTCAATAATACTGTGATGAAAATGTCTATTATACACAAAGAAAAATGAATAGATTATTTCTTTTTAAATATATAGTATCTTTATACATCATGGTAGTATTTGTACTTATTTTAACATGCGCTGATTTCCATCCAAGGACCAGCTTGTTTCCAAGTATCAGGGCACGGTGAGCCTCTCCGATGGGAGTCTCTGATAGTCCATTTCTGAAAATATTTCCTTGACATTCACCCATACATCAGCGACCTGTACCTCTTTATCTGTCCTCAGGGCTGATAGCCCTCTGCTAGTGAGGCTTTCTCATCTGAAGTCCTCTCACAGGACCCAATCCACCATCTGCCCTCTAATCAAAGCTCTGATTAAAAGAACCAGCACTCCCAGTTGCGGGGAAAGATCCAGCTATGTCATCCAGACAATTAACGCCACTAAATATCGCGGATTTCGCTACAGAACCGAGCCACGTTGCATCACAGAGGGCATGTAATGCTCTGCATGAAGCCTCAGGGATGCGCCATGAGATAATGGCATGAGTCTGGGTGAATAACCCTGACAGTCGCCCTGATGAGAGCCAACAATCCCGTACTAATTGCTAAATGTCTAAAGAGCCTGTATACGGTAGATGTAATGGCAGGATGAGAGCAATTACAGAATAACAGAGTGCCCGGAAATAAAACACAGCTAAGTAAGTCTGTGTGACTTTTTCATGACTTTTCCAGTTAGTTGTGATGTCTGGATATGGATTTTCTGAAATCATTTTTCAGAGAATGCACTCACTGAAAGCAATTTCTCATCATATTTTAGAGCAGTGTACATCCACAAGTGGGTCATGACCCAAACAGAATAAAACAAATATAAAAAGCAACTAACCATTTAATTGTATGCAGTAAGGAATAAATTTGCAAAATAAATAACTTTAATAAGAGAGGAGAAAATGTTAACCATATCTTGTGTTGCTGATGCAACACAATTTATAATTATATTTTTTAGTGCAACACTAAAAAATATAAAGCATTTTATTTGACATAAATCCGACTTAAATTTTCTATTAATTATTTATTCATTTCTATAATTTAGTTTATATTAATTTATTTATAATATTTAACATATTAATATTCATTAAATATTAAGTATTTAAATTATTTAATAATATTGAACTGTATTTTTGTTTTAACCAATCCCAAAATCATTCTAAGACTAAAAGACATGCTCTGACTTAGTAAGTTAAATAAAAACAAAAATGAAAATATAAAATATAATTATTAAATAATGAAAGAAAAAATGCTATTCATTATTTATAGTAGGGCTGGGTGATATGGCCGAAATTATGATCACAATTTGTTTTTCCATATCATACGATATCACAATATTCATTTACCATTAATGGGAAAGGAAATGCTTTCCACATAATTGTTAGACCTAGAATGGATGTAAATGAAATCCCTAAATGTTGTGTTTTCCATTTACATTTTTGGGATTCTTTGTTTAATACAAATTTATATCAACTTTAACATTTTTATTAAGCTTTTAAAATGTAATAAAATGAAAGTATAACAATTAATTTACAACAAAATATTATTTGTCAAATAACAGAAATGTATACATTTAAAACAGAAGAAACTATATCTTGGATGTATGATATTACTTACAAATAATAATAATATTATTTATTTTTACTTTGAGAAGTACATTTTAGCATACAGTAGTAATATATTTCAGTCATAATTTCTTGAAGTTAAACCAAACTTTTATTTTGGCGGTTTGTCGCAAAGATCTTTCAGTTTTAGTTTCAGTTTCAGTGTGTTTCAGTCCTTTTCTCAAATGAAACAGTGAAAAGCTTGAGAAGTGACTCTCAAAGCAGCTCTAGAGATTAAGTTTCATGTGTTCATGTATTACACAGAGATGCGCAGAATTTACTTATTAGCAACATGCACTACCTGGCTGTTGTTGCGTTTTTATCTGCTGTGTGATTGGCTGTTAGATTAGGCTAATGCATATCGAGTAAATTGTCCAGAGATTATCATCGTTATCGACGTAATTTTATTGTGATCTCAATATGATACCGTTTGTCGCCCAGCCCTAATTTATAGATTATTTAAATATTATTTATTTCATGTATAAATCACACATTTATTTTCTATTAATTTTTGAACCCGCTGTAAAATAGGATTGTCATATTTGTGAAAAACTAAATGTGTGATCCTGTAAATGGTACGATGGCCTGTCCACGTGTGGGTCATTCCTCTGGGTGTCCACAGCCTCAGGTGCTCGTCAATTCATGCTCCAAATCTTCTAAGAATAACACACATGGCCAGTCAAGCAACACAAACAAGACAGACCTGACATATACTGTAAAACTAACTCATTAGAAACGCCACACTCCTGTTTTTGCCTGCGCTACGGCATCCTTTCAGTGCCACAAATTCTGCTGCTTTGTAAGGTTCAAAAATAAAGTTCATTTCACCAGAACACCTACATTTTGACATATGGATGTGCAAAAAGACATTTTCATATGTTCACCAAGATGCTGAAAAACAGTGAGACACAAATGGCACGGTTGTCTGTCTGCAAGCCAGCATAGACTAAAAACCAAAAAAGTGGCACTTAACGGCTTTCACGCTGAGCGTGATTAAAGGGATGTTTCACCGCTGGAAAGATGAATGTATATTTAAATTGGGTCATTTATGTAGTAGAAATGTGAAATTATTTTAGAAGTTGGTGCCTTCTAGACTGAAAAAAGCCAGAAAATGTATTTTTGGCTCATGTGGATGAAAGACCACAACTCCCAGAATGCACTTGCTTCGCTGCACTACGAGGCCACTCTCAAGCCATGCCTACCGGTTACAGAGGGCAGTATCGGAAGAAATTGTACAACTAGGCTACTAGTCGACTCGAAACTGAAAAGACGCGGTTTTATCGTGAGATCCCCCTATGGGCGGGTTGAACACATGCGGAACGAGCTCCTCCTACTGGCTGTAGTCTCTCGCCTCTGGACAAAAAAGCCTATAAATGACGATAAATGACCATTTTTGGTCATCTGAGTTTTTTTTCCCAGACACACAATACAGAAATCTCTCGTCTCAGGGGGACATGAGGGAGGGACGCACGGTCATTCAAAAATATTACCTGGTTTCTAGTTTTTTTTTTTAACTGAAATGTTCCTATTCAGCCTAAACCAGGTAAAAAAATTGCACATTGTTGAGTCCATGCATGAGAATAATATTTTGGGAATATTAATGAATTTCAATATTGGGAATTATTTGCTTATTTTTTGTACAATGTCCAAAGTAAAATCTGAGTTCTAAAGCAAATTGGTTGTCATGTGACTAATCAACCATCCTGATTCATCTATAATAAGAAAAGGCCGCAATCATCATCTCATACAGCACAAAAGAAAAGACAAATCCAAGTGTTGTATGCCATTAGCATGTCTGCCATCAGGGGAGAATGTAATATTCATTATCAAATGTGCAAGCTTATGAACTTATGAAAGAGAAAGAGCATGCATTATGAATGAGGAATCTCCAGCATGATGGATCGGGATCAGGAGTACCTGGAAATGCCCTGCCAGAGGCTGTAAAGGCTTCTGAAAGTGTGTAGCACGATGGTGAGGAAACGGCTGGCATCCAGCCTCTTTATCGATGTGAAGCTTTTAAAACTCAATCGAACTGCCAGTAAAAATGAATAGATCTTTAAATACTGCTCTGGAGGGTGGCGATGCAAAATCTGGTGAGCCATCCAGAAAAAAGAGATACTGGTAGCCTCTCTCTTTCTTCTGGTTTTATTATGACAGATATTAAGAGAGACGAAACACGGGAAACGTCAGTGCTAATGTAGTACTTACACCCCTCAGGGAGCCTGAAAGCTTTTTAAAGAATCACTTTCCCAAGCGAGGAAAAGTAGTTGAAAACAAAGAGGAGCGTTTGGAGAGCTGGCAGAGGTGAAACGTTGTACAATAAACCGGCACATTCCAGCTAATTACAAGATATTAGCCAATTCTTACATTTGGGTACCTATGACGTCAAAACTGTACCTTCCCAGACTCTCTTTTTCCTCTCAGCCTTTTGCATAACACTGCTTTTGGCAGGCAGTTCAGGTCATGAGATAACAGGCAAAACAGGACCTGCCTCCCTCTTACTCACTACTCTTGTTAGAACACCTAAAACGCCATATATAAACTAACAAATTATGCACTTTTTAAACGGACTGACATGATATAAATACATTTACATAGGAATCAAACACTGAGATGTGCAAAAGCAAAACTGTAATGGAATCTTGCAGTGTTTTAAGATAGTAATCAGATAATAGTGTAGTCATAACTTCACCGAGCATACCTACAAATAGGGGTGGTTGACATGAACAAAATTTTGTGCATAATACCACCAAAATGAAAAACTAAACTCCAATCTGAGATACACTACTTAACATAAATTGTTCCATGTCGTAACTTGTTTGGGACACGTCCTGCTCTGTATTTTTACATGACTCCCATTTTCTTTGTTGTTCTGTTTGTTGCCACAAATATATACCACTATGTTGCCTTACTGTAAAGTAAAGTAAAGTAAAGAAAAGTAAAACAAAACATAACAAACATTATTTATGCTAAACCTTACCTACAATTTTCCACTATTCTTTCCTGCTTTGCAAGCCAAATTAAATCTATACATACACAACAACAAAACCACAGTGTAGAGGAAAAATGTATAAATTATGACCATTTCTGATGTAAAAATCATATTAACATTATAAGTGCACCCCATGACATTATAAAACAATAAAACAATGCAGTTCATGACCCCTGTAAAGGAGCCGGCCCTTAAAAACTGATAATTTGAGACGGAGGGTCAGAATGAAGGTTGAAAATAATAATTTTCCACATATATACTTGCTTTTTTTGTGTGCAAAACTTTATTAACATTATAAAAGTGTACCTCAAGAAACATATATATATAATAAATAAAAAAAATAATCCCTGACATGACTCCTTTAATATGTTGGGGAAAACACGGGGTGTACTTACTTTTTCACAGCACAATTTATTACCCATCAGCTCAGGTTCGTCCTAGTTTACCTTCACAGAAGCACATGTAACACGTATCTGCTTCAGTGGGTTGTGACGAAGGTGGAGAGCTTTTGGAAGAATCCCACCTTAAGTCTGTTTGTTATGCATTTCCAAATTTGTGGCATAAAAGGGTCCAGAAGGGTTTTTGTTTGAGCCTACGATGAGCTCATGAAATCTGGATCCCATCTGACAACAAAAGCCCCCCCAGTTGCATCTAATCTGGGAAGAAGCAAACATCAACGGCGTGACAACAACCATGGCAAATGTGTATGACTATGACCCTTCAGCAGCTGGACTAATGTTCAGAATGGTTGACCCAGGCCATCTCCTCTAACAGCAGGAAGGATGAACCTTCACTCGTAACACCAACATGTTTGGCTTGTTTAACAGCCTGGCCGTTTCCTTTCCCAGCGCTATGAGCGAGCATTAATGAAGTTTCGCTGTAGAACAACAGAAGCAATTCAGGATGGAGGGGGACGCGGCCAGCCTGCCTCTTTCCAAAGCTCTTCCTACGCGCACCACTCAGCTCCATGGCAACTCGCAGCGAGAAGGCCAGCGCGTTACAATACGGGACTCTCACTTCCTGTCATAAAAGCCTCAGCGCTCTTTTTTTTTTCATGATCCTTTGTGAAACAATAATAGGCCTGTTTTGGTTTCCACACATATCGCTCAGGGTCATGTCTCATCTGAACCTCCACTGCAAAGAGGTGAGAAATCGTCAGTGGAAAGATAACCTTTACTCCACAACGGCCTGAAAATGAGAAACTCGCTTTCAAAACTCCCAGCATGCCTCGCACTCTAAAGAGGGTCTCTGAAGGCCTTTTCACATGTTTCGCATCAACTTGTCCAATGCATCGAACTCTACGGACTATGGAGAGAAGTCCTCAAAAGACTTTTTGCCACTGCCTTTTCGAAGTGAAAATGATTGTTTGATGATAACAGAACAATTAAAATGTTGTATTCAATGTGACTATTAGTTTTCATGCTAATAATTTAGTTTCAATTTAGTGCAAAGCAACAAGAAATGTATTTTTAAAACAACAAACTGTATCCAGGACTCCTGAATGTCTCAATTTACATTTATGCCTTTATATTTACCTTCAAATGTTCACACCCAGAGTTCATTTTAATTGATTAACTGTGATTTTAAATTAAATTAGTCACAATGCACAGGAAGTTAAATTGGAATTTGATTTGGAATAACAGAAAGAGGAATTTATTGAATTGCAATTTAAAGAAATTTAACACAGATAGTGCATGCTGGTATAAATGTGAAAAATGTGACATGACGTGTAGCCAAGTATGGTGTCCCATTCTGGGAATTAGTGCTCTGCATTTCACCAATCCAAGTGCACACACAGAGCAGCGAATATTGAACACACGCACACCCTGAACACACACACAGAGCAGTGGGCAGCCATTTTTGCTGTGGTGCCCGGGGAACGATTGGGGGTTAGGTTAGCTTTCTTTCTTTCTTTCTTTCTTTCTTTCTTTCTTTCTTTCTTTCTTTCTTTCTTTCTTTCTTTCTTTCTTTCTTTCTTTCTTTCTTTCTTTCTTTCTTTCTTTCTTTCTTTCTTTCCTTCCATCCATCCATCCATCCACCTATCCATCTATCTATCCATCCATCTGTCCATCCATCTATCTATCCATCTTTCTGTCCATCCATCCATCCATCCATATTTCGGTCCATCCATCCATCTATCTATCCATCTTTCTGTCCATCCATCCATCTGTCTGTCAGTCCTTCTATCTTTTTCATAATTTTCTTTCTTTCATTCATTCTTTCTTTCTTTCTTTCTTTCTTGTAGTTTTGATTTTCAAAGGCATACAAAGTTCTAATAATTTCAATTAATTCAAATTCAACATTCTTCCATTTAAATTCAAATTCAGGAATTTAACTGGAATTGAAAAGGCATTATGATTTCAATTCTGAATGATGCAAAACCCTGCTGTCATTCAACGACTTGTTGGTATAGTTCCCCTGTAACTTTAATTGCAAACAATTACGTAGTGAAATTTTAAAGATCACATATAAATCCCTTCACGAGTACAGTAATATCATCTTTCTCAAATAGACACACAACCAATGCATTGAAGCCATGATGCAAGTCATGTGAACGGACCTAGTGATTAGCGTGGTGCTGTCTCTCAGAATCACATCTGCTCGCAGTCATTAGCTGGTCATCACGGGAATCAGTTAGTGTATGATATATTGTATAAGCTTTTAAGAGCCACAGGACTCTTTGGCCTCTCCTTAAGCACTCAACTTTACTACAACAAAGTACACTTCAAAAGGACCCGCAATGAGGTCAATTAAGAATTAAGAAATTTACGAAATAGGCCACATAAATGAGTAATGTTTATACAAGTGTGCTTTTGGTAAGTAAATGATCTTTACTTTACCAAACTTAACCTTGTCCCACACAGTACAAAATATTTGGCCAGTAAGAAACCAATAAGAAACCACTAGAAACGGCCCCAGCCAACCACCTAGCACCCCAACACCCCAGCATTGTGTTGCCAAACACTGCATGCAAATAAGCATCACTCGCATATTCTTTGGAAAATTTAAATCAACTTATTTTTTTTCTTAAAAACATTTCAAGCTCAATTCTGGCTTGCTCTACATACCGATCCAGCTCCTCCCCCTCATCCTTCCTGTCTTCTCTTTTAACTTTAGCTGAATTTAAGTGGCAGAGGCTCCCCCAGAAATGCAAATGTAATGGTACTGTCACTATAGGTTATATGACGAGCAAGAGATACCCATTACTTTCATCGCAGCGATGTTTTAATTATAAGTGCAGCATTCTTAAATAATCCCACCCCATACTGCGAGGGAACTCAAACCAGCAATTAGGAAGCCTTTGGATGACAGGTAGTTTATGCAGGGGGTGAATTCATATGAAGAAACGCGTGCATACAATTATAAGATCAGAGCTGAATTTCAAACAAAATATTGAAATAAAATGTCACTGCTCCTTTTTTTAAGCCTCTGACCTACTGTGTCAAGCTTTTGGGTAAATGGGTTTGGTTAAATATTAGGGCTAAATAAAAAATGACAACTGTACGTTCTTACAGTTCCCTGCATTAACAACCTCAGACTGATTTACAAACTCGATTGAAAAATGGATAATGACACTAATTTTGCAACACTGACACGAGCTGAATTATCACTATTGCCTTCTGTAAACCTGCTTACAGCTGAAATGAATTCAATTTATAATTGATGAACTTTGCAACGCTGACAGTTATAGAACTGAATTGAAACAACATTGAGCTGAATGACACTACTATCTTATGTAGAGCTGCTTTACAGCTAAAAGTGAATTTGTTTCATAACTGATGAATTATACAAAATTATAACGGTTATCTTCCGGTTTAATAATGTGAAGCTGTTTTGAAAAAATCTGAATTGTATCAATCACTATGAATGTAAATTGACTGCATTTCACCTCAATTGTTCTTTAAAGTGCCCCATTATGGTTTTTCAAAAATTACGTTTCATGCAGTGTGTAATGTAGCGGTTTGTGAATATAAAAGGTCTGCAAAGTTTTAAAAATCAAAGTGCACGATAAATAAAGCTATTGTCTCCCAAGAGAAAGTAATTCCAGTCTTGCTTCATACGTCCAGTCATTGTTTATTCATAACAATGCAATACATTTGCATAATAGCCACCTACGTTCTTCATTGGCTGCCCACGAACAATGTCAACTTTGACCCGCCCTCAAACACTGATTTGGGTCTAGGGATGGGTATCGAGAACTGGTTCCATTTTAGAACCATTTTTGAACGCTTATCGGTTGCGCATTCTAATGACTTTAAACCATTCAGGGGCATAGAACACTCGCACGCTGTTTTCTGTGTTCCAAAACGTGCGCTCAGAAAACCGTCTCTCATACTGTGGTGCGCGATAGTGAACTGAGCTCTCTTCCGAGTCTTTTTGCATTTGAACAGACAAATACACACAAAAATGTCTAAATATTCTCGTAAACAGTCATTTACAGTTGTGGTCAGAATTAATGGCACCCCTGGTAAATATGAACAAAAATGGCTGTAAAAAATAAATCTGTATTGGTTTTCCTTTTGATCTTTCATTCCAAAAATTTGCAAAAATCTAACCTTTCATTGAAGTAAAATAATTGAAAGTGGGGGGTAAATCACATTATGATATAAATGCTTTTCTACAAAACATGCTGGCCATAATTATTGGCTCCCTTTAATTAAATACTTTTTGCAACCTCATTTGCCAAGATAACAGCTCTGAGTCTTCTCCTATAATGCCTGATGAGTTTGGAGAACACCTGACAAGAGGTCAGAGACCATTCCTCCATACAGACTCTCTCCAGATCCTTCAAATTCACAAGTTCATGTTGGTGCTGCTTCTCTTCACCCCACTCATTTTCTATAGGCTTCGGTTAAGGAGACTGGGACAGTCATGATAGAAGCATCATTTTGTGCTCAGTTACCCATTTTTGTGTTGATTTTGATTTTTGTTTTGGACCGTTGTCCTGATGGAAGATCCAACCAGGGCCCATTATAAGATTTCTAGCAGAGGCAGACAGGTTTTGATTTTTTATCTGTTGGTATTTGCTAGAATACATAATACCATGTATCTGAACAAGATGTCCAGGACCACAACATATAAGATCCAACAGTATATTTAACTGTAGGCATGGCGTATGTTTTATCCATTTTTGCACCAAACACATCTTGTGGGTTTGCTGCCAAAAAGCCCTTTTTTTGTTTCATCTGACCATAGAATCCCTTTTGAAGTTCCAGTCATGTCTGACAACTGAATATGCTGGAGTTTATTTTTTACTTTACTTTAAACCCTCCCAAACAACATGTGGTGATGTAGGGGCTGTTTAATATTTTTTTTAGTCTTTGACCCCCAAGACTCAAGTAATCTCTACAATTCTCCAACTGTGATCCTAGGAGAGTCTTTGGCCACTCAAACTTTCCTCCTCACTGTGCATTAAGACAAATTATTTTGCATTTTTATGCATTCGACAGACGCTTTAATCCAAAGCGACTTACATTGCATTTCAAGGTTCACACATTTACATTCTTATCAATTCTTGCTTTCCCTGGGAATCGAACACATGACCTTGGCGTTGCAAGCACCAACACTCTACTGTTTGAGCTACAATATAGAATATTTTCAATTCTTTAGCTATTTTCTTACAGCCACTTTCTATTTTGTGATGCTCAACAATCTTTTGATGCACATCAGAACTATATTCTTTGGTTTTACTCATTCTGATGGATGATTAAGTGAATTTGGCCTTTGTGTTTCCTCATATTTAAACTCCTGTGGAACAAGAAGTCATAGCTAGACAATTTCATGTTCCTTGTGTGCTAAAAAAAAAAAAAGGTAAATATTAATGGGATACTTCAGAGAAGTAAAGGGATACTTCATACATATTTCAGAGATATTTTACTTGTAAAAAAATCTAGGGGTGCAAAGAATTGTGGCCAACGTGTTTTGGATGAAACCACCTTATTGGATAATTTGGTAATTTGGTATAATTGGAACTTAAATTAGGAATCAATAAGAATTTGAATCGATAAGCAGAATCAGAATCATTAAAATTCAAATGATACCCAACCCTAGTTGTGTCATGGAAAGGAGGGGTTTAGAGAGACTGAATCTTTGAACGAGTCGTTTTAGAGTCTTTGAGAAATTAGGTGATGAACAGTGTATATTATGAAAAAAAACTGAAAAAATTAAAGTTTTTTGACCTTTGGCGCATGAAAACATGTTGTGGGAAACTCCAAAACTAAATTAGTAACCTTTAAAATAGCATAATAGGAACTCTTTAAAGTCTCAGAAAAGAGTTTGCATACAATACTGACATGCAGTAGCCTGTTTATGACAGAAAAAGCATGCTAAAAACTATCGCTTTCACAAATGTTTTAGCTCTTGGGCCTCTAATTAGAGTAATGATCACGGATGTGCCTCAAAAGTGAATGGGCGACAAACTGACATGTTTCATTGCATGATTAATAGCCACACACATACAGAGAAAAGCTTGTTTGTTTACAGTAAACTAAACAAAGGCAATGGCATCAGCATCAGTGGCAGCCTTGAATGACACAGGCCAATGAGGGCAAACGCAGGGCCTGGCTTCACCCTTCCTCTTTCTAACTCATTCCCCAAAAGGAAAGTACTTGCAGAACTAAATCTTCTAGTACGCTTGAGTGTTGGCAGCTGGTCAATACCAATGCTACTGTGTGGGAGGGATGTTCCTGCTCCTTCAGGCCTTGCCTGATTCCCACAATCCTGTTCTGTTTTGGGTAAGAGACTGCGACCTAGGGGTCACCTAACCCAGAAGACCAAACATCAGAAGTTTGATTGAATGAGAGAAGAACAATGGTGTGTAAAGACGCAGAATCTATACGGTCCTTTCAGAAGAGTGCTGACGCTGTAATGAGCGCAGTCATGCTTGAAATGTGTTCAGCCTGAATGGAGCAGAATCAGTATGAGGGAGGAACCCAAAGAAGATGGAAAACAAGTGCACACATAAACAGAGACATAGTTAAAGGTGAAGTGTGGCATTTAAAATAATGACTGTTTTTAATAAGTTTTAAACAAACCCACAGTCTTCCATTTTTAAACCAAACAGCTAGTACCTCCCAAATCTCACACCATTAGTTGAGTCATTGTACTTTTGTAAGGTCCAGTCTGATTCCTGTTTAGTACCACAAGTATGTGGCACAAAAAAAGCCTATGTTTAGTTTGTCTGAAATCAAATACTTCCCTACTATACTTAATGCGGAAAAACAGTACACCAATAGAGCAGTATGTCTATCTGACTGTTTGGCACATTTCTGTATGTTTCTAAGGAGTTCTGAGTGTTTTAAAAGTGGTTGCTAAACCATATGCTTTGGTTAATACGTTTTTTTATTCTCCAGTTAAAATATATTTTTAAAATATATATTGAGAAGCAACAATGCATAATATAACTATCTTTAATATGAGTAGGCTATATATTGTGGTAGTGCACTGGCAGAAGATGCAAGTTAAGATGCAAGTTAAAAAAAAAAATTAAGACAAAATACACTTAAATGTTCAAGACACAATTCATAAAAACATACTTATGTAATGATCCTGTGCGTGATCTGACCTCCATGTCCTGAGATTACCATGTTGACCATTGCCATGTCTGACGTCAGGCAAGATAAAGAGAGGAGGACAGTTGCGCACAAAACTGTAATAATCTGGGATGACGCTTTTACGTTGGTCTTTATGCTTTTTTAATGCTGCATTATTATGTTAGATTAATGTACCATGGGGGATGTGGACGGACGGGGGGTGGAGGGTGGGGGGGGGGACAGCAAATCCTCTAAACGCTTAAAACTGTGGTGGGTATGGAGGTATTAGGAGTAAACAAGAAAATTCCTTCTTGCATCATATCAGAGAACTAGATTCAAGGCAGAAACAACATTAAAGTGGGATTAATGCAGAGATATTGAACACAAACACAATAAGGCAAAAGCCTGGACACATTTGTTTGAATCTGTTTCTCTTGATCTTAAAAAACATTTCATATAAAGTCTTTTGATTAAATGTTTTAAATAATTGTGTTATCTTTCCTCCCAGGATGCACCTCAAGAAGTAACTTGAGAGAAAGTACAGATTGAGCAGAGCTGGAATCTAGACAAAGTAGCTCATTTCATTTGATTAACATTTTTTTTTTGGTCATTAAATACTCTCCATATTTCCATTTATGTTATTGCAATGACTTTACAATGTGAAAAAAAGCAGGTGTGTCCAAACTTTTGTCTGGTAGTGATTCTTCTACATTTATCCTTTGGTCATTGTGCTCAAGTAGAGGTTTTATGGGACAATGTTGGACCTTGAATCCTCTTTACGTACTAAACGGCATATAAAAGTCATAAATAGCAATCTGACTGCCACACACTGACATAACACTCATGAGAATGACATCCACACAACTTTACGCATACTTTAAAGTTATTTTAGCCTCTCTCACACTCACATTTAAAGAGATAGTTCATCCAAAAATTTAAATACTGTCATCATTTACTCACACTCATGTCGTTCCAAACCGTACGGTTATTATTCTTCTGTTGCACACCTCCGACAGAATATCGTGTCTGTGTTTTCCATATAATGAAAATGAATGGTGGAATTAAGGCTTCAGAAGACATGAAATATTAAGCATGCATCACACAGATCATTTTTACGGTGCTTTTATGATGCTTTCTGTCATTTCTGAAGCTTTACAGCTCCAGGTCACCATTGACGTCCATTGTATGGAAAAGAGCAGTGTCAATATTGTGCTAAAGAATGAGTTTGAGTTTGGAATGACATGAAGGTGAGCAAACACATTTTGGTTGTGCGAATAACTGTAAGTCTCTGTTGACAGCACTTGTAAACACATGTGTACATTGTAAATACAATGTTATGAGCATGTGTGCAATCTTCTGTGCCATGGCTCTGTCCAAAATGAATTTTCAATCAAATATGAAATTTAAACAGTTTATTTTGGCTGTTTATTTTGACTGTTGTGCTGTTGTGCCATTCTCTGGTGATTTATGCCCCTTAGGAACAGGAATGTCCAGGAATGTTCCACACCCAGACTTCACCACAGTCTCCATCCACCACAAGCAATATTAAATCTGGACAGTTATAGGAATCAGAAAGTGCAGTCTGGTTCTGATTAAGGCCGATTTTTCTCTGGGGAAGGAGGGAGGGAGGACAATAAGGACAAAGTCAATGCAAAGTACCACTTCCTAAGATAAAAAAAACATTGACATTTTATGTGTGTGTGCTGTTATGCTAATTACAATAACATAGTAAAATTTATTGGAATCAGTAGTGAATAGAGTCAATCAATCAATCAATCAATCAATCAATCAATCAAGTTCAATTTTGGATGCAACCTAAGAGGGCAGCTGCCTATCTAGACCACTAGGTTTGGAACAGTATTCTATGCTGGTTTACTAGCTGTGTGTATTTGATCATTAACAGGCCGAGGTGAAAGCAAATAAAATCTTGGTCCAGCTTTAATGAGCTCCGCAAATCCCTCTGGAAGAGGTGAGGCGGCACGACTGTAAGCTTTACTCATATAGGATTGAAGTAAACAGTGAGTCATTAGGCCAAGAGCCAAAGATCAGTGCCATCGTGTCACTAACAGCTTATACTAAGGTGTGTAACATTTGAAGAGATCACGACCTCTGTTAGGGAGATGATGAGCATCTAGGGCTTCAGCATGTGGCCCTTCAACACTGTTAACAAGACTACAGATGCTAATCCCATGATCCCACCAGAGGCATTGAGAGCCAAAGTCCAAAGTTCAGATTTGAAAGCAGAGTAGTTGTAGGCCTATGTGAAGACCAGCCATTGGACTTAATCATATATTAAAGAAATTCACAGTTCTGAGATATATCTATATCAGTTCTATAGATATCTCAGAACTGTGAATTTCTTTAAAATATTGAATTCATATGAAATAGAGATAGATAGATAAATAAATATATATACATACAGTATATGGAGATACATACACACACAGTGGTGGCTGAAATTATTAGACCGGTAAGATTTTTTTTTATGTTTTAAAAGAAGTCTCTTCTGCTCACCAAGGCTTCATTTATTTGATCCAAAATACAGCAAAAACAGTAATATTGTGAAATATTTTTACAATTTAAAATATCTTTTCTATTTTAATATATTTTAAAATGCTATTTATGTCTGTGTTGGTAAAGCTGCATTTTCAGCATCATTACACCAGTCTTCAGTGTCACATTATAATAATCATTCAAATGTGATGATTTGAAGCTCAAGAAACATTTATTATTCTTATCACTGTTGAAGTATTTGATGAATAGAAAGTTCAAAAGAACAGCATTTATCTGAAATAGAAATATTTTGTAACATTATCACTACCGTTCAAAAGTTTGAGGTCAGTAAGAGTTATTATTTTTTATTTTTTCAAAGAAATTAATAATTTTATTCAGCAAGGATGCATTAAATTTATCAAAAGTGACAGTATAGACATTTATTATGTTGCAAAAGCTTTCTATTTAAGATATATGCTGTTCTTTTGAACGTACTACTCAAAGAATCCTGAACAGAAATTGGGCAAAACTGCTTTCAACTTTGATCAATAATAATAAATGTTTCTTGAGCAGCAAATCGACATATTAGAATGATTGCTGACTGCCTTTCTAATAATTTTGGCCACCACTGTATACGTGTATGTATAATGCACAGTATGTATATATATAACCATTCGAGTGTGATAAGACACAAAGGAGAACACAATATATATTTGTTATTCCCAAGTCCATAAGTGTTTTTTTTTTTTTTTTTTTTTTACTGTTCTTGGGGTTTCATTTTTGTTAAATTCACAAATACACAAATTATGTATAAAATAAAAATGGTTAAATAATAATGATAATATATTGCTATTTGTTAATTGTTAACGTTAATTGTTGTACGGTTTAAATTTTACATTTACATTTTAGTTCTCGCTCTTGGCTCATGTCAATTTGACGTTACAAAAGTAATGACTAATGATCAGTAAAGACCAGCTCAGAGTCGTTAGAGAGTTTCAAACAAAAACTCAGAGTCAAAGACTCACTGCGCTGGTTACCCTACGAGTGAGGACAACATGATAGAAAGACGTCTTGTCTGCTTGTGTCATTATTTTGGCAGCATCTACTCTTAATCTGTCATCACATTCAATTTGGACTCCATTCTTACAATTCAAATAGGACACAAAACATTTTAGTTTTGTTTTGTCATTCATTAGTGGAAGAATGCCCATTTGAGAAACGGTAACAGAGACGAATGTCATGAAAATCAGTGTTTTTAAAACAAGTGGAACCCAATTCCCATCCTAACTCATTCCGAAATCAGGGCTCATTCTGCACGGCTGGTCGTTGTGTGATCCAAACCGAGCAGAGCTTTTGAATGAGTGATGGCACGGCTAGGGCCTGTGAGGTCGTGGCCTAGTGAGCAGTAACATACATATATATACATATACATATATATATATAAAACCCCAATCAGAAGCACTGACGTCGATGGCCTGGCTTTGCTCTACATGCACTGCGTGTAATGTGCTATGATGAGGTCGGTCCGGGGTCTGGACACAGCATCAGACCTCTGACTGGCTCATCCATCTCTTACTGGATTATGGAATATTAATCCCTGACCATCATTATCCTCAAAACAAACAAACAACTTTACTGACGTCAGCAAAACACTTTCTTTTTTTGCCAGGGCCTTGTTCTTCGTATTTGGGTTATTCAGTTTGCGAGGTGTAATTGCTGACGATTTGACACAGTTTTGGATTGGTCCATCAGTCATCTCACAGTTGTCGTCAGATCAACAGGTCCATAAGATTACATTTATTTAACATGAACAATTTTGTTCCAGCTTACAGCCATACTTTCATTTCAAAAAGCAAAAAGTTCATTTAATGCACATTTTAATACATGCAGCAATTTCAACACCGATAATAATAATAAACTTTTATTGAGCAGCAAATCAGCATATTATAATGATTTCTGAAGGATCATGTGACTGAAGAATGGAGTAATGATGCTGAAAATTCAGAAATAAATTACATTTTTAAATTTAAATCCTAAATTGTAATAATATTCAGAATATTATTGGGGTTTTTTTACTGTATTTTAGACTAAACAAATGCAGCCTTTGTGAGCACAAGATACTTCTTTCAAGAACATTGAAAAATGTTAACGTTTCCAAACTTTTGACAGGTACTGTACATACATACATACATACATACATACATACATACATACATTTTGTGTACAGATGTTTTATGGACTATTAACGAAACCGAACGTCATTGAAACAATCGATTTTCAATATATGGAACATGGAAGCAGTTCAAAACATGAACTTTGCGGAGAGGCCTGCAAAGCCACAGACACGGAGCTCTCCCTGGGTAAAGACAACAACAGTCATCCACCCGGAGGCCTCCCGGGGACAAAGAAGCCCAATGAAGCCGTCAGCTACAAATGAAAACTCGCTTAGAGGGGAGGAATGCGGGGGAGTTGCGCTGCCATACGGCCCACAGCTGTTCTCCGACAAAGAGCCGGCCGGTGACGCCACGCATGGAGAGAGATGGCCCAGGGGCCCTCGGGGGACGGAGGTGGATGATATTCTATATACATAGGCATTTGTAGCAACACACGGAAACAAAGCTGTGTCCGCCCGCCCACATTCACTTATAGCATTAAACACAAGACATGAACCATACTGAACTAGACAGGACATGGCTAATGGTATACATGAAGAAAACATGTGAACGCAACACCATGAAACTGAGCTAATTACAGACCAAAGCCGTATGATGTAATTCAGATAATTTCTTGAGAAGCAACTGGGGAATACATTTTCTAGCTTGGGTGTTTTTTAAATGCATATATTTTATCTTTATTGGACAGCTCCATAAACGCCCATTCTCAGGAGAACGGCCAGAGAAATAGAAAAGCACTAAATGTTTTCCCGGAAAAAAAGCCATAATACAATAATGATTAATCTGTGCATTTTTTTGTTTGTTTGTTTTTTTAATAAAAAAAATAAACCTTGGCAATATTTTATCAAAATTGAATGACTTGCTCCACCTCTGCAACAACCTTCCTCTTAGTTATTTTAACTCCTCACCTCGAAGCACCTGTCTTCCTTCTGGAAACGTTTCACAATCCACTCAATTACTCAATACAATTAAGTCTGAAATCACGGAATATACTGTGTTATTAGGAAAGTGTTTCAATTATTAGCCTAAATATTATGGCTACATTTAATTATGCTTTCAGCTGCCAATAAAAGTAAAGAACTCTCTCTCCTTTAAAACATTTTACCATATATATATTATCATTATTCCATCACTATGTTAAATCCAGAATTCCACTGATTTCCCAGAAAATCTGCATGGAATCTGCTGACTTTGTCAGTATTTTCTATGATCAAAGACCTAGAATAAATTTAATTCTAAATATTCACATTTTCTGATATTCAAATAATCAAATATATTAAATATTTACAAATTAAAGCTCCATCAGATTATGCAAGTAAAAGATGCAAAAACTACAGCAACAGGTAAAAAAGTAAAGTAAAGCCAGCGTTTTCTGCTGAATATACAGTGCTATGGCAAAATAAATATTTTACTTGAGTTTATGGTTGTGAATGTGTGTTTTACATCTGAAATGAATGTGAAACACATCTTTCCGGTTGCTCTTATGGGCTGCGCGCAAAAACAAACATACTGTGAGACCACCAGTGTCGTCTGATTCACGAGCGAATGACTCTTAAGAGTCTTTTAATGAATCGTTCCAAATCAGGATTTACTGGTTTTAATCAGTCTGACAAATCCTTCACGGAATAAACTCACCGAATCAATCAGAGCAACTGAATCAACTGAATCATGCCTGCGTACTGTACTGCAAGTTATCATTATCATATCAAAATCTCTCAGAATCAAAACACTAAGAAACAAACATAAGCCAGCAGCTAAAATGAGTGTTATATGTGCAGTGTACTTACTTCTGAATCTGCTGAGTTGAAACACTAAGTGTGTGTGAGAAAAGACGACGCTGGTGTAGGTACCGCAGACCTGTAGCAGTAATGAGCCTGTTCTTCCACTCCAGCTGTCCGTATGCCGTCCCCTCTGCAGGAAAGCGCTCTATCAGCAGCATTGTCTGCCTCTCCATTTCCCCTGCCTCTGTTTACTTATGCCTTCCTCCACATCCTCATCGGATCTTCTTTATAATGGTTTAACAGTCGATGGCATATACAGCGGGTTTGAAGGCACCTCCTAAGGAAACTGGTTTCAGACTTGCAAAGCACCAGAGCGTCATCATGTCTAATGACCAGGCCCACACTAAATCTGCACAACAGCACCTGTAAAAACTCCATCGAATCCATCACTCAAAAAGTTCTACGTTGCCATGCCTGTTGGTTCTTCATTTATTAGTCTAAATCAGGGGTGTCCAAACAAACTTGAAAGGTTTTCTATCATCATGTACTTTATAATGGTGTTTATATATATATAACCATTAAAAATGTCTTGAGGGGTGTAAGGGGTTAACAGGGACAGTCAACAGAGACCTTACATATTAGTCAAGTCAAGTCACCTTTATTTATATAGCACTTTTTACAATACAGATTGATTCAAAGCAGCTTTACAGAGAAAACAGGAAAATAATGCAACAAAGTTTGTTTCTAAAAGAAAAAAAGCGTCACAGTCCAGCTTAACTAAATTCGGTGATGGTTCATTTTTGTTGTAAAAAAAGTTATTCATTTAGTTCATTTATATAGCCGCTCTGGAGAAAACCGTGATGTCATTGTCCAGCTCAGTTCAGTTCTCATATAATGGTGTCAATGCAGGCAGATCAATAATATTGTTGAATATTAAATTAAATGTCCCCAACTAAGCAAGCCAAAAGGCAAAAGGCAAAAAAGGTGACAGTGGCAAGCACCAAAACTCCATCAGGTGACAGAATTACTTAAAGCTTAAATGATCAGGATCGGGATCGGTATCGGCTGATCTAATGACTAAATCGCTAGTCAGTATCGACTGCAAAAATCCTTTTCAGAGACAGTATCCCTAACCTACATCTTAGTAGACAAGTTGTTATGCACATTTCGGATTCGGACATGCTTTGTTGCCTTTCTACCCCACAAAAGCAGCATTTTTCAATATATGGATACAATCGGAAATTACGCCAGAAACCTTCCACCGGAAACCGATACACAAAACACTGGTTGCTGAGAGGGACAAGCCACAATCTGCATGGCCAGGTCTTAAATTGCAGGTCTTAGAATGATAAACACTAGCTGAGGGACGTTTGTGTTAGTGCACTTGAGAAGCTGAATGCAGCTTGAGTAATCACAGGTATATGAACTGCTGTACACAGTGCTATTTTAATCCGATGATTGATGTGAGGCGGCGCAGCTCTCCTCTTCCTGGACCGGCACTAAGGAGCTTGAAACAGATAAGAGCTGTGATTTTGAGTTCCTGTGGTCTTATCTACAGCTAAAAAATGAACACAAGGAGGATTGCACACTATCAGACTACAGACAAGTCTTTTCAACCCCCACAGCAGAGCAGGAACACACAGCACTTTCCCTCTTAAAGCATGGGTGGATGGGTCAGTTTTGACATCCATGTCGGACACCGTGACACGCCATGATATCTATAAAACAATGAAAGTTAAATCCATGGCTCTGGCCCAAAAGCTAGTGAGGAACTCCCTACAAAAGCAGCATTCAAACTGAAAAGACAGATAAAAAAAGAATACAAATAATATAATATTGAAGAATGAAAATATTCAAATACCGAATTAACATTAAAATCAGATATTAAAATAATATTATCAAATACTAAAATCAAACAGTCAAATGAAATAATCAAATAATGAAATTACTGAAATACAAAAATATTAACATCAAATCTTAAAATTATAATAATATAATTATACAAGTATTAAAATAATCATATAATGAAGAATTAAATTACTCAATCAGTATCAGTATAGTTTTGTTTAATGCCATGTCAGCATCTGTGGCTATCTTCATGGCAAAAACTGAATTACAAAAATACAAGGGTTACATATATACAATAAAAATAAAAACCAAGCATTGAGGGAAAAAAATACATTAAATTACTCAAATACTGAAAAAAAATCTAATATTAAAATACTCAAAAACTCAATGACAGAATAAAAACACAAAACACACAAATATTGGGTGAAACGGGTCGAATGCCATCTTGGATGCATAATGCAATTTTAATTACCTTTTCCACAAAGCTTGCCTTAAAATTGGGCAATATTATTAAACTGCCTTCTAAGTTTGAGCTGTCAAAGATATCTGTGAATTAACACCAGCCTGGTGTACAACAAGCATTATGCAAATAATTATGCAACATTTCATCAACCAAAAAAAGTCCCTTGTTCTGATGAACAAAGCCAGCAAGAGCATAATTTAGGAAATTAAAGAGGTCTCTAATAGTAGATTTCTATTTGTACGGCTCAATGAAGGTCACAAGTGCTTTCATCTGTCAGATGCGCGGTGGGGATGATGAGGATTCGGAAAGGTCACACCAATCATAACTCCGTACAGGAAAAGACTGAGATGCTGGAAAACACAGGGAGAAATCAGACACGTGTACATTCACGGATCTCGCTACTCAGCCAAAGACATTGCAAGCGTCTTGTCGAATTTCAGGGCACAGGAAAATATGACATATTGTCGGCATGTTAGGGAAAAGGAATGCGCTCCTTATTTTTGTTTAGGAACAGTGATTTGAGCTCGTGCTAGACTGAAACGCTGATGGAAGAATGTCACCGGCTCCATTAGTTCTTTTCCGAGGCTTGAATTGTGCTCATTTTGAAGGGTGTGCAGGAATACTGGGTCTGCCTCCCGCCATCATTACTCAAGCTAAGATCTGGTACACTTACGATACATCATCGATGTTTAAAACAGCCCATTACTCAAACTTTACCAAACCAGCACTCGCTTTTTGGCGTTCAATAGATGAACCACTCACCAAGCACTCATGAATTTTACAAGAGTTGCCTGCTGCTTCTTTTTTTTTTATTCAGGCAGGAGGAAAATATAAATCTATACAACAGAAAGTTCTGGTCCTTGAATCTGATTGGCTGAGGCCTTCCAGGAGTGCTGATATTTCACAGGATCAGCACAGGGACTGTTTACCACTTGTATCACTCCGCTTGTCTCTGCACGTTCTAGACAGACTTTTTTTTCAGAGCGTGTCGATGGCGAAACAGAAACCCAATATAAATTTCGAAATACTATATTGTTGTGTCACGGAATGCTTGATGATCCTACAGAAATCATTCTAACATACCAATTTGTTGCTAAAGAAACATGTCTTATGATCAATGTTTAAAACAGTTTGTGGAAACAATGATGAATAGTTTTCAAGATTCTTTAAATAGAAAGTTTAAAAGAACAGCATTTATTTGAAATAGAAATGTTTTATAACATACTGTAGCAAAGCTGACCCCAAACATTTTTCTGTTCAACAATGTTAATGCCACACTGTGCACAAAGTGAGGTGCATAGAAATAGTTTTCCGGACCTGAACTATTACTGAACACCATTGAACTGGAACAGTGAGCCAGATCCCACTGCCTAACATCAGTGCATGATCTCACTGATGATGTATTGCTGAACATTTACATTTAAAAAGAATGACAAAAAAGCATGAATCCCTCCCTTCGCTGCTCTAACAACTTCCAACTCTTCTGGGAAGGCCTGTAATGTTGGAACATGGAAGCAAGGATTTATTCCCATTCAGACACAAAAGCACCAGTGAGGTCAGGTAGTGACGTTGTGCGACAGGCCTGTTCGTTCCAATTGATCCCAAAGGTGTTCAACAAATACAACTCTCAATAAATACAATAACTCACAAACTTTAAACAAGCTTTGTGCGAATGATACATTATCAAAAGCTGCGTTTGTTGAACACATCCCCACATCACCCTACATTCATAACATTAGCTTAATACTGACACGGTAACGTAAATGTTTCTTACCAAATGATAAAGCGGTAGATGAGGTAGAACAGTTGCAAGGCCAAGTTTGGAAGGATTGTCTTTAGTAGCTAATCTGTGGATTAGTGCCTGGAAAGTTTCAGTTCCATCAAGGAAACCGTTTCGATTGTATTCCCTATTTGGCCAAAAGAGCACAACAGTAACCGCCCCACCGTGAAAGACGTCTTTGCGTCTACCTTAACTCTTAAACTCTTTATATTTAGATATATTTGGATACTGTACAACAAAGATGACATATATCGTATTTCTTGCAACCTACTCGCTAGTTTAATACAGCATTATATTGTAAATTGGAATTCAATCGCATCATTTGCAATGCTTCATAGGGATGAGCCTGAAGCCTAAATCCAAATTTCGGAAAGGAATAGAAAATGAATAACGCACTCTACGGAGCACCTAAAGGGGCATGGTTAGGCGTGCTGTGGGTATATCAGATTTCACTTATGTGAAGATAGTAAAGAAAAATGACTGACAGGACAATGAGGATAATTTGGTGTGCAACAGATCCTCAGCGTCATCAAATATCTTATCTTGTAGAAATGTGTGTTCAGTACCATCACTCCCTATTCACAGAGTAAGCGTGATCGTGAATAGGAAAGTGAAAAGCTAGCATTTTACAAGCAATTTGAATACCCCGCATATTGATGCCTGCAAATTATGTACAATATAAATACCCAACTATATAATTGCGAGATAATGCAAAACCACTGAAATATATTTTTCCTCCCATCTCATATTTTTTCCCATCACTATGTCCTATGTTCTGAACATAGTATTCGGCTTCGAGCAATAATTCCCACAATAAATGATATAGTCTTGTGACTTTTTACCAATATTCAAGCACTTTTTCTGCTTTAAATCAAACGTTGTAATGTTGTGAATGATTACAGAGCTGGTTAGTTTGATTCAAGATACAGAACTCTTTACTAAAACTTTTTTTTTTAAATCTCAATGGAGACAAGGTGAAAACTACTTCCAAAACCAGTGATAAAAGCTGTTTCCCAAGACTTTTTTCCTATCCTGCCAAAAAAAACCTAAGCCACAGTCTCATCTGGCTTGCTCACTGGAGGTACTGAGGCACAATGTTCTGTAAAGCTGCTTTGAAATAAAACATATTGTGAAAAGCGCTACACAAATAAAACTGACTTGACGTTTGCTGAAGGTAGGCAAGGGACTTCACCTAACTTCAACCCTTAATTGTCTATATTCGTTGAGTCATCTGCACAAATATCACAGCATAAACACAAACAGAGGAATATTACGTGTTTCTGGCATTATGCACAAGAAACAAAACAAACCTCAGGATACATAAAGAGTAAAGGAGTAATTGGTGTCAGATAAGTGTTTATACTCCAGCCAGAATTTTATTAAAAGGGGTCATAGCACCTATTTTTTAATAATTTCGGGGGGGGGGGGGTTTCCCACTGTGATCCAATTACAATTTTAGTCTGTTTTTTGTCATCCAAATTAAATTCAGTTTTTCATGACTGTTATAATTAAACAGGTAATTTTTTACTCTGGTGGGTCGGTCCTAGGAGTAACGATTCACAAAACTATCAACGCTAAAAAAAGGTAAAGAGACAAACTGGGAAGATCAGAGTGAAATTATCAAATGATATTGTTAAAAATAAACAATGTTCTTGTTTAGAAGTAATATAAATCTTTCCTCTGTATTAGGAAGTTGAATGACAGAGAGAAAGAGGAATTGATTCCACCATTTTCCTAATTTACTAAATGTGATGAAATATAAGCTAATATAAACCCGTCTGTCTGTCTGTCTGTCTGTCTGTCTGTGCATCCTAACCTTCAAATCTTTTAAACTTTAAAATTAGGCTTTGTCAAGTCAATATTCAAAGTTTGGCGTGACAAACTTTGCTAGTTAAAAGTTTGCTAGTTAAAATTAGTTTATGAATTTCAATTCTACTTCCTTACATTCAAATTTGAATTGCAATTCTACATCCTGTTTGCTCTCTCAACCCCAATTGAAAAGGAATTTAAAAGGCATTCTCAGTGGAAAAAATGTAATTAAAAAAGTCATCTTTGTGGCTTGGTTTCACTTGGAAAGAAGCTTTGAGTTCTGAAAGTTTCAATGTCCTTAAAGCACATAGAACGGATTTCATTTGATTAAAAATATTTGATTAGTCATGATATGACCCCCTTTAAACAAATCATTTTAAACATCCTCACTGACTTGACTGAATTGTGGCGTTCCTGAACACAAAGCACAATTCACAGAGGAAATGGAAACAAACTGTGGTGGCCTGTGAAACAACCCTGCTTGTAAAAAAACAAGAGATGTTGAGGATTATTTAAAGAAAACATCTCGTCACATCTGGCTCCGGGGCTTTGAAGCTGGTGAATTTCCCACAAGTGCTGGTTAACTGCACGGTCCTAACAGTGGCGGGCTGGTGGGTTTGGCCAGCCGTCTGCCTCGTAATGGTGCGGCGTGCCTCATCAAGATTGGCTGCTCGCTCTGGTCTCTGAAGCTGTAATCGAACTCGTCTGGGAGACAAACTAGCATACGTGTGCCTTGATGTGTGTTAGATGCGGCTATAAAACATGTTTTAAATGGCGTGCACAGCAAGTGCCAGGCTACGTCAAAATGCTCTTAACTTTGCAATTAGCTGGTCTTTCCTGCCACATTCATGTGGCACATGAGGGCCAGACTGTGGGTTTACAAATCTGCGTAGTTGTGTGTTATGCCATCTGAAAAAATGAGTGGAATGTGATAATGCCTCAATATGAAAAAAAAAAAGAAAAAAAAAATGACAAGCATGCCATCTATAGATGAGACATCCACATGCAGGATAAGCTTTGAGTGCCTATTCATAACAGTCATATTGCATTTTGAAAAACTCATAAATGAACGATAAACGTCCCTTTTGGCAAAGCGGAACCCGAGGCATTTCTTAAATTCAATACAAAGGCAGAACGCGGGTATATTTCACCCCGAATTGGATTAGCAGAATTGGATATTATGGAAAACGAAAAAATGAGACAATGACAGCATATAAATCTCATTACTCTCTCATCATTTCCATTGTTCTGAGGAGGTTTTGTTTAAACTAGTCCTCCCCTCTCTGGCTTCCGCCAACACATCTATCTTTCCACAGCGGCGAATTTTCCAGAGCACTTGTTTGGTAATAGCAATGACATTTTGGTGACCTTACAACACTAATTCTACACTTCGTAGACCACAGACTAATATTCACACTGATTTACCCACAAACCCCCCTGAAAATCACCTCCTGATTAGAGTTTTACTCAAGTAACACAGGCCACTGCACACTTTAAACAAACACACTGGTCTCCAATATCACTGCCTGGGTAATTAACTTCCTCTAAAGCCTTGACTCTGGCCCTGATAGATGCTGTTTGAGACTTCTTTTTGTTGGTTTTCTTGGTAAATAAGCAGTTTTAAGATTCAAAAAGTATAAAACAAAGAAAAGTTATGACATAAAATGAATAAGAATTTCTATGTTACTAATCGTTTAAGCAACATAGGGACATTGATCATTTAAAGGGGTGGTATACGCCCTTTTCACAAGATGTAAAATAAGTCGTTGATGTCCCCAGAGTGTGTATGTGAAGTTTTAGCTCAAAATACCCTACAGATATTTTTATATAGCATGTTACAATTTTCCCTTTTTGAGGGTGAGCAAAAACGCACCGTTTTGTGTCTGTTCCTTTAAATGCAAATGAGCTGCTGCTCCCAGCACAGAGGGCGGAGCTACAACAGCTTGCACTCACACAGACATACACTGAAAATTTCAAAAACTTTTAGCCTTTTATGTTCAAACCGGATTCAGACAATGATGGAGAGACATGAAGTGACAACATGTAGAAGCAACAGGACGTTTCTGAATGGTTAGTTGATGAATTTATGTAGCTTATGTGTAGTTATCTTCTAGTCATTGATTAGCATATTCTGTGTTGATAATCTATAAATCGTGTTCCGGGGGCGGGGTTTATGTAAATTTTAGGGTTGGTGATGTCACTAACCTGGGAGGAATGTCCTGTAGTCCCTACCAGCCGTTTATTGTAGTCCTTAAAAAGCAATTTCTTTAAAAGCAAAATATCTTCCTCTGCTTTGAACTTTGAGCGTTGTAACTTTGCAGATGTTGTTTATGCTTAAACAGCAACTTTACTCACTAACTAAAATTAAAAAAGTGAAATCATAATCAACCACCCCTTTAAAAAACTGCAGAAAGGGGCCAAAAGAAGATATTCTGAAATTCATACTTTTTTCGGTTGCACTTTATTTTTACAGTATGCACACTTAAGTGCACTTACCTAAGAAACTACAGATTAATATAAGGTAACCAACTACATTGGTAATAACTATAATACGTACATAGTATGTACATAGGGAATAGTACAGTAAAATAAAGTAATACCATTTTTTCAATACAATTTTAATCAAATTGTTATGCTGCTTTCAAATTATAAAAATGCTAGGTTACACTTAAGTGCAATGTAACTACATCACCTTAAATTAAGTACTACTGAGTAATATAAATTAACCACATTTACTTACTACAGAGTTACGGTTAGGGTTAGTTACGTAATTATGCATAATTTACTGTTATTACTATAGTAAGTACATGTAGGAACGTGTAACTACGTCACCTTAAAATCAAGTTACCAAATGCTGAATTAAAGCAATTTCAGTACTAGTTGTCTCAGACTTGTATCCATTTACTATCAATTTAATTCTCAAATACACTCTGTTCCCAACTTTCCATTCTTCTCCATATTTGACAGAACATATTTGACACTCTTTCATTGAAACCCACATAGTATCTCCATTTATTGTGGTCATTTTTAAGTAAAAGTAAGAATAACAGACACTTAAGGCAATTTTATGCAAAAAGCTCTGCAGATTTCCATGTTACAATACAAAAAAAAAAAAAAAAAAAAAAGTTCTGGGGAAATTGCCGCACTTACGAACATCACACAGCACTTGTGTCATTTTTGGGATGAGGAGAACATTTTTGAGAAAATTATGAACTCTAACAGTCCTCAGGATAAATGTGATGCTGAACGCTACCCACAAACTTGTCATGAATTATTCAAAACCATCTGCTACCGAACTGGAGCCGAAAAAGGATCGAGGGATATTTTGGGTTTCAGTGCATCTGTGCGTGCACTAGCGTCTAATTCCCTTTCCTTCAAGATCCTTCTGCATGAATGTACTGTAGCATTACCTCTCCAAAAGGAAAGGAATGAAGGAATGTAGAGCTCTCGGAAGGTTAGCAGCGAGTAGTGAGCTCAAATCAACAGGAGAAAGGCTAAAAATATTAAAACCCTATGACGATAAATGTTTTAGCACATGTACTTGTATAAGGACTAGGCATACCAAACCAAAACAAACCATAATTTCAATCAACCATTGTGTTCCAGTAGTTGACATAAGAACAAAAAAAAAAAAAAAAGTAAAAAATTATTAATTGAATATTTTGTAACTGAGTAATTTACTGCCAAATAAATATTAATTACATTTCATGTATATGCACCAGTATAACAGTACATACACAATTCGGAACAATATAATATTTACCAACATAAGGTTTTACTTAAACGTTTTAATATATGAAAAATGCAAGGAATTTGAGTGATGAAGGAAACTTGAACTAAAAGTTTTGGGTCGTTGAAACTCACCAATGCTGCATTGATTTGGTCAAAAATACAGCAAAATCTGTAATATTGTGAAATATTATTATTAATAATAATAACTGATTTACATTTGAATATATGTTAAAATGTAATTTATTCCTGTGTGAAGCAAATTTTTCAGCAACCATTTCTCCAGTAAAAAGTTCAGCATTTATCAATTTAACATTTAGCATTTAACTAAATAAATGTCTTTACGGTCACTTTTGCACTTTTGATGTCTTTGTCCTTGCTGAATAAAAGTAATTTCTTAAAAAAAAAAATCTTAACCTTAATCTGTTGGTAGCGTAGATATTAAAAGAAATATTGAAAATAAATCAAATCAAAATAACACTCAACAATATTCATTGGCATCAGTCAATCAACATTTGAATCTGTCTATAAGATCCATCTACATAAGTGTAAAACAGAGACCACCCAATAGCAAACGCTTTGCTGGATAATAACTGAGAATGAAACTATGATCTGGAAAGAAAACAAGACAAAAAGGAAAGCTAACAGGGAAAAAAAAAGTCACTGAGTTTGAATTAAATAAATTCGCCCTCATTTGTTTGAGACAAGGACAACTCTTAAACTTCACAAATCCAGGCCTTGGCTTTAGTTAAATTAAAGAGCCCAGAGAGACCTGTGGCTAGATCTCCTCTAATAAAATTTGGGTGTTAAATAAACTGCGCTAGCGCCTCAAAGGACCTGTAGAGCCCTAACTAGCGCTGGCCAGGCTTCAGTCACAACCCGGCCTGTCTTTGTGTTTATGTTTGAAGCAGGAGAGTTGCCTTCATGACGATTTATTGACGCAAGATCCCCACAGTTCAGACTGCCAGCAATTAATCATGGGGCTTGTTCAGGCCTGTGAGAGCGATCTCCCCACAACCTGAGCCAGGAGACTAACCTACTTGTGAGATCGGCACAGCGCTTGATCACTGGAACAAAACTACCACCCAAAATGTGTTACCAGCAAAGAATATATGATCTGCCATCCTTCAACACCAATCAACAGTTCCTCTTGCTGGAAAATAATTGAGCTTCATGACAGAAATGATGTTTACACAACTTACATGTTTCTCCATGAGCATGTGACATGGCAAACGTTCACGTTTCTGAGGAAAAGGGCCCTGAGAAACCGGATAAAAATAGGTTTCGTGATGAAAGACCACTCCTATATCATTTACTTTTCTATCAACAGAGGTTCCCAGAGCATGGGATCCCTTCATGAGAAGTGAGGATGTAACGTACAAACAAGCTTCACACGACATGCAATTCATAAACAGAGAAGATTAAGATTTAAGATCTGAAGAGGGAAAAAAATCTCTGCAAACCTCAAGGTATGACGCAAAACAACAACTGAACAAACATGAAAAATGAAAACAACTTACATAATACAGTTGCTATGATCTATATTACAATTGCACAACCACACTTGAGATGCACTCTAGAGACAGACAGATATATGGGACAATATTGTGTATGTCTCATATACCATGATTATGTGCAGGTCTATTTCAGTATTATATCCACCATTCCGCTTTTGTCTTTTGTTCTTTGATTAACATGGCAGACAGCAGCCTAATATTCCTGCCGTCACTTTAAGAGTTTATGCACGGATTCACTATACTGTTACACAACATGTGTTATCTTTCTCAACTATTTACGTTCCAGACCTCAATGTGTTTAACTGAATACTCATTTTGGTACTTGCGACTCACAAGCTGTTTGAAAGGCGGCTTTATGTGCGCGTCAATTATAAAGATCAGTGGCGCGCACGCTTTTGGTGTGAACGCAAAACCTGTGGGAATTAGTAAAATGAATCACAATACAAGCACTATTTAACTGGAGCGAATGAGACGAGTGAGTGAGAGGAAGCGGGTGTGTGTCATTTCACTTCATCGCCGGAGAGAAGAGACTGAGTGAGAACATGCAGCTGACGTTATTGCCTGTGCAATATTCCTAATGTAATATTGGCTGATTCATCTCTAAAACACACACACACACAATGCAATATCACTGTTTAAACAGAACCAATAGCCAGAACTACATATTTGCTACCTTTAACAACACTCAAATGACCTCACATGATCATGGCCTTTTGGCAATATGGCAATTTTCTCTTACTCCCAACAACTTAACCAGCATTAAATGTGGCAGAGAAACAAAACTCCTAGCACAAGGTTATTTAATGAATGGACAAACTGACTGGAACTCATAGAGAGACATAGTTTGGGTTTTATGAGGGGAAGGAAAAATTCTCTGAAAAACCTGCCCTCTGAATGCCGAGAAGGAAATAATTACACATAATGAGGCACAAAAAGCACTCAAATATCATGATTAAACTCTGCAAAACAAGATAGTTCCAACACAAATTGGTTTAATAGTTCAAAACAATGACCGCGGGACTAGAACAAATGAAGCCACCCAACAAAATGTCAGCTCAAAATAATAATAATAATAAATAAAAAAAGCATAGCAACAACCAAAGTAAGTTTACCCACTATTTTTGTATTGCACATAATGTGGTAATGCGTGTAGGCCTACTAAATAAAAACATATAACAAGCATTCCATCAGGCCAGTGGAATTCAAAATAATAGAAATTATTGATGGCAAAAAAAAAAAAATTCAAGGAAAACATGAATCTATCACTGCACCGTGTATTCACATTTTACAAAAAACACATTATGATTCACATTTCAACCATGTAAATCTGTCCGCCCCTCGTAAACATCAGGACATATTTTCCACATTCTCATTTTAAATCTCAAACTTGCAAGCAAGCAAGAAAGCAAAGACTGATACAAGAAAGAAAGAAAAAGTCAGTGACGCAAGTTTACAGGCACATATTTACGTCAATCCAAATCAAATCAATTCAATCCAACTGCAGATTCCAAACGTTTATAAACTACTGTTCAATAGTTCAGGGTCAATAACTTATTTTTAAATTAATACTTGTATTTAACAAGGACACTAATCGAAAAAGACAATTATAATATTACTTATAAACAAATGTCGTTATTTTGAACTTTCAATTAATCAAAATTCTATTCATCTAATCTATTCTATATGAATCATCAAAAATTCTATTCATAAACTTTTGAACAGTAGAGCATGTAAAAAAAGACTTTTTTTTTTTAAGCATTCTGAAAAAAAAAAAAACATCTGTTAGCATTACAAATTACCAGAGTGAAAGCTTGTGAATCCTATCAGAGAAAGTGACCGATTCTGTTCACTTAAAAAGATGATTTGCTGTAATTGTTATTTTCATCTTTCTAACATTTCTAAAATATACAAAAAAAAAAACAGAGAAAAACATAGAAAAGTCTCAGGATAAGACATGATTTATAGTTTTGAAATGAAATTGGAATTGTTTTCCAATTTGATACTTTAACCAACAATTTAGGTAGAATCAGATTATTCAAGGATTATTAAAACGCGCCAATCACACTGTACAGCACTAGGTTCTTTCATGCGAGGGGATTATGGGTTAAGACTTCTCAAGAGCTATTCTTAGACTCGATGGTGGCAGTACTACGGCATAAACAGAGATTGACTGAGGAGCAGGCAGGTTTGCAGCTGCACGGCCCGACTAAAAACAGTGACAGACTGCGATTACGAGTCTGCTGTAGGGGAGTTTGGTGTACTGGCGTCTGCATCTGGATCAAGTTGCGTACCCCATCCGCCTACCCTGGGGCAAACACACCATTAGTGCCAGTTGTGTGGAGCAGTAAAGCCTGTAGACTAGCAGCCATGATGTAAGCCTGCTGGGCTAAACTGGGCAGTTCATGCAACTGGGTACACAGAAAACAATGGGCTCCATCACCCAGTAACCCAGCAGAATGGAACCGCCTGATATTCCCAAAGGAAGTCTGGACTTTGATACGGCCAGATCAAAAACCTGTTTGCCAGTCCAGAAGCTCTGGAGAGAAATGAAAGTACATCAAGCTGTCCACCTTCAAATGCACAGAGATATCAGAGCCTCAGGCAAAAGCTTCTAAGGTACTGAAATAAATACAAGCCCAGAGCGCTAAAGCGATATTCATCGTTACTGGCAAATCAGCCATTGCTTTTCATGTGGCTCATGGGACGAGGGCAGCAAGCTGACAATCAAACAGCTGCTCTCCATGGCGCAAGTCCCGAGACTGAGCGCAAGCACTCGCAAATGCTTTCTGTACCACAAATAATAAGCTTTAAAAACATTTTTGCTTATAAAGTCCTAGACAGTAGTGTCTAAATACTTTCTCTGTACAGATGTGAAGGAGGGGTCTCGAGAAGAAAGTTCACATTGAGGCACGCTGGGTAATGTCAACAGATGCTGAAGGAATGTGATGTGGATGAAAATTCAGTGAAAGAGAGAGAGAGATCAGGGAATTACCTCCTCTGATGAGAAACAGCAGATTAGACTGATGCTGGCGATCCCCGGCTGAAAATGCTCTTTTGGACCAAAAGCGGATTAGTGGATGGGATGTGTGAGAGGTGACATCAGGCCTCCAAATCTCCAATCCATCTCAGAGAGAACAAAACTATTACATCAACCCTGGATTAGCGACACAGACCACCAACGAAGTCTTTAACCCTTTGAGAAGATCAGGAGTGAGATGATTGGCTAATGAGTGTTGTTTCTGTAATCTACTCATGTGGAGCAAAACACTGCACTCAACACCATTACATGAAACAATATTCAGATGAACACCTCTCAATATTGCATGTAAATATTTGAATATACTCATACATAAACTACTGCTGTTCAAAGATTTTAGGGTGTGCTCATACTTGTAGTTCGGTTCTCTTGGTTCTTTTGGTCCAGACCAAGAAAGAAAATCATACATTTAGTCCTGGTTCGCTTAGAGTTCACACTGTAATTTCTAACAGTGATAAAATGTGTAAAGGAGTCAAAACAGCAGCAGGAATCCCTCCATCACACACGCAAAACAAAGATCTGCTGTGAGGAGACGTGGTTCTGATGCCTGTGATGGGCAACATAGTGACGGGGATGAAAAAAAAAAAAAAAAGAGTACCCTTTTTAGGGTCGCATCTCGTGAGATCATGTCCCGTTTTTGGTTCGTTTACATGTCTTTGGTCCGTGTTGCGTTCATATTTCAGTCGAACTGCACCGGAGTTCGTTTGGAAGCAGACCGAGACCCACATTTTCAGCGGTCTTGGTCCGCTTGTTTGGTGCGCACAAGGGTTCGGATGGATGGCAGCGTTCACACTTATTCAAATAAACCGCACTGAAAACAGAGCAAACGCACCAGAATTCATTTTAATCAAACCAAACCTGACAAGTGTTTACACACCCTTAAAGAAGTCTCTTATGCTCATCAATGCTGCATTTATTTGATAAAAAAAAAAAAACGTAAAACAGTAATATTGTGAAATATTGTTACAAATCCAAATATCTGTTTTCTATTTTAATATATTGTAAAATGTAATTTATTCCTGTGATGCCAAGCTGAATTTTCAGCATCATTACTCCAGTCTTCAGTGTCACATTCAGAAATCATTCTAAGATGCAGATTTTGGTGCTGAAGAAACATTTCTTATTATCATCAATGTTGAAAACATTTGATAAGAATGACCGATATTTTTCAGTATTATCATCCATTAATGAATGTAGCCAGAAACAATAAGCACAGTGATTTTACCACAGTTAAGGCAGGGTTAGGCTAAGAACACCACAATCTCATTAGCAAAATATTGGCGAAATTTTGCATGCAAAAAGGTTGATTATCAATTGTCAATAGTGTATCAAACAGAAGTCACTAACCAAGCTGCTTTCTGTTGTCCGCAAGATTAACTTGAACCAGTTGAGCCTGAAATCTGCGAGCTGAAATCTTTCACAATTCACAATTCAGAAAAATTCACAATCACGAAGATTCCTATTGAACTGCCTGGATTTCAACCACATCATTAATTGTTGCATAATCCCTGTAACTGACCTCTCATTGCTTAACTAACCCAATGGCTCAGAATGAAGCAGCACAACTACCGAGTGCTCATCTGCCTAGCGGAAGATTCAGTGAAAAGAAACCATCTGAAACTCTCTGACCTTTTCCTCTGCGAACACAAAAAGGAAAATATAAGCAGAAAGAGAGAAGAGGAAAGATAAAGGAAGAGAAGGAGCCAGGGAGAAACAGCACAGCTTAAAAATTTTCCAAGAATAATCAAACTCCTCCTCGAGCTGACAGTTGGACAAGGCGGCCTTGGCAAAGTCGAGGGGACAGATATTTGAGTGCGAATCAAAAAGCTGCTCAAAAGCCTTTTCTGGCATCTCAAGGCCAATCACGTGCTATTCCTGTAGCTGAGAAACACTATCCTCTTCTACAGAGAAAAAACGGGTTTGTAATGGCACATATCTGGATCACAAAAGGTTTATTTACAGACAGACGTAACTGAAACCCGATCGGAGCTGATTCCATAGTGTTTATCTTGTTCTGAGAGGGGTAACCTAAGATGAAAAGCACTGAAGGGCCACAAAGAGCTCTTACCTGGGCGGCTGTGGGAACTCATTGTGGCTGCGACGGCTCTTTCTGAAGTGATTGGGTTGATAATAAGAGGAGTGTGTCCTGGCAAATGAGGATGTGAGAAACACCTCACAGCTCCTCTGGGACTCGTTGGCTGCTCACCATCCACGGTTGAATGGAAAGACGAGTCAAAAGAGATGCGGGACAGGAAAGAAAGGACAATCTCAGAAACTCATAGCGCCCCCTCTGGACGTAATCCAGCTCTGCGTGTTGGTTCCTCTTCGCTAGGCTTGAACTGTCAAAAGAGCAAAAAACAGAAATTATGTAATGGCCGTGTTTTATTACCTAATGAGCTGCTTTGCTGTCTGCTGCCTATATTGAACTGAAATATAACCAAGACAGTGATTTGCAACGCTCTACATACAATTAGCACAACATATGAAAAACACCTTACCTTCAGTATAACACATGCAATGTTAATTCAGCTTTTGGTCAACGGGAACGCCTTATAATGTTCCCTATGTAGGCAGCACACTAGGTTTTGTAACAGAGCCAGAGATGAAGTGCACGTCACTCAAGTGGGCTTTTCCTCTACAGTGTAAATGCATGACAAAGGCCAGAGCAGAAGGACGCCGTGACACATTTTTGACACGCGGCGGGGCGGGTGTAAACCACCCTTTACCAATCTGCCACGCTGACACATTCCCTCCCAGCCTTCCATATTTGCTGTCACAAAGCTTAACAGAACTGACAATAACAATCACATGTCAAGCAGACATAACGCAGCTCGCCCCACAATAAGAGTGTGTACATTTCTCCTTATGTCCACCTGGAACAAAGGAACCTGTCTGTCAGCATAACAACAGTATCTGGAGCAGTCTAGCACACAGCAGGACTTCACAGTTTAGCCATGTTATGTAACCATAAACATCAGCTGTTCCAAGAGGAATGAGGCCTAGAGTAAAGGAAAAATCACTCAGTCTGTGAGGGTAGGCTTACCCGAATACCATGTTTCTGGCAAGTAGGGCTGGGGAAAGCTAATAGGGATGGGAATCTGAGAGAATTTCTGATTTCAGGACCTTAACTATTCAAAACAGTTTTTTTGCGAGTTTTGAGAAAGAAAACCACATAACACAATAATAGGTCACAACGATAGAATTAAAATAATAATACAAATGCCTTAAGTACACAATGCAACAACAGTTTTCTGGTTCATATTGAGCTGAATGGGATAAATATATTGACTCATTTTAATGAAACTGCTGCGTCCGAAATCAAATACTTCCCAATTATATAGTTTGCGAAAAACAGTACGTAGACAGAGTAGTATGTCCTATTACAGTAGGACAAAAACAGTTACTAAATTACTAAACCAGTAGGCAGAAGGACCCGGATGACCTACTTCTTCTGGCGAGATTCTGAAGTGCACATTCAATGGACACTACTATCCCATGAGGCCACGGGAGAGGATTAATAAATCGAGGTGAAGTGACACAACTGACCCTGGTAGGTCACATGATAATGACAACATGGCAGATGTCAGATGAATTTCATTCATACTACGCAAATTCATATATAAACATATATTTAATGGCCGCGAAGTAAGTTCAATTTTCAAATGTAGTACCTATTCAGACAGAATGCACCGTGTGAGTGAATTCAAGGCTGATTCATGAGTCTTTTTAACAGATTAACTCAAATAACCAGTTCCTAAGAGTAATCCCTTTTTGAAACAGAATGCAATAGTCATGATTCTACATAAATTGAACTCTAGGATATGCACACATAAATATAAAAAAGTATCAATACAAGTATCTACAGTATCAATGCAATATTGTGAGTAAAATTTTTTTTTTTTTTTTACCTAAATCGATGCATCGATGTGCAACAAACCTTTAGGTTAAAGAAGTAGGGTTTGTAAAAAATGTAAAAGTAAAATGTTAACAGCCACACGGGAATTTATAATGACACTGGTATTACCGGAGTTGTCAAACGTCAATTAACCGGTGGGAAAATGTCCTGTTTTAAATCCCTAGTTTAATCAAAATTACATTTTTATTAAAGATTATAAAGACAAACAATATTCCCTTTAGAATAGCAAGCATTGGAGAAATAGGACCAAGAACGTATATTACTACATTAATTTATAAATTAATAATAAAATTGTAATTATAAAACGGATAGTTCCCGTCCTTGATTCTGATTGGTTGAGCCGCGTTCGAAGTCGTTGTGAATTACACAAACACACACCTGTGACCGCATTACATCAGTATTACTGCGCAACTGCCGTTTGTGATTCTTTGTTGCTGCATGTGTTGCTTAGCAACCTCTTCGGAACTACATTGCTTGGCGGAGGAATAAATGTGTTATATAATGTTATATTTTTTGTTGCTGGTGTTTATTTTATGAATAAAATAAATATTAAAATTAATATTTTGATGGAGTAACCGTTTTATAAAAGCAAAAAGCCCCTTGAAGCCGTGTTTTACAGTGGATTTAAAACAGTTGTTAGGCACGACGCGGAGCGGAGCCCCTTAGCTGTTCTAAATCTTTGCGGGGCTTATTGCTTTATTTATAGTGACCCATAAGAATACAATTAAGCATAAGATTCATATGTCAGCAAATGTCTCATCATAAATTATGAAAATGTATCCTACAGCACGAATAATTGGGATACGCACAGGTTTTACGATAGTGCTGTTCTAAATTCTGTCAAACCCATCTGAAAAACCTGCTGAGACGAGGGAAACATCACACAGGGCATCATGCCTGCTTTTAAACGAGACCACTCCAAACCACACATCTATGCCCTCAAAAATCCCAAACTGCAAGTACTCGATCCCAATTAAGCGTGCCAAGAAAATGTGATTTAATCTTTGCAACTCCCAAAGCTGACGTGAAGTTTTCCGCACACACCAGGAAAAGGTGTTGCATCACAGGCCACCAGAATTAAGTCAAGCATGTACTCTATAAATCCGTTTGTTTTAGAGAAGCACGTCTCCGCAGAACCACACACAATCTTTACGGGACATCTGATTTTCCAGCTTTCCTCTCAAAGTAACTATGGCTTCTCACTGGTGCCAGGTGGCGTGGATTACATGTACTGGAGGGAGTTTAGTTCTAGTTCCTCCGGCAGGCTTTTGCACTTGCTGTCATCACATGGCGCCCTTCCCGCCCCGTGAGCGCAATAAACAGAGCGAAAGTGGACGTGCACGGACACAGTGGGTAAGGATCTCGAGTAACTGTGAGAAAGCAAGGGCAGAGACTCAAGCCACAATGACATATTTGTGCAAAGAATTTTAGGTAAAGTGTGCAACTGAAGAAACAGCTATTTATAATACTTTTATCAATCCTTGGTTGAATTCTAATGTAGAATGCGGTCTGTTATATCTTGATAACAGACCGCTGCAACATATAACACACCGTTGCCATGAAAAACAGAGCGTTGCTATGGACGCAGGATTCTAACCGTATAGACGGAACGGACTATTTTCTTTAGCGGAAGCAATACAAGCGTTTTTAAATCAATAAACTCCTTTTTAAATCAATATTTTGAGTCAAATAATTTATTTGGTAGGTAGCCATGCAATAAGCGGGATAATGTAGAGCGAGGCGGTTGTTATAGCGAATACAACCCCGACAGGCCGATCAGGACCCCGACGCGAAGCGGAGGGATACATTATCCCTTACATATATGAAGGAGGATGTAACCATTTTGGTTGTGATTATGATTCCATTTAAGGATTCAGGTTCCTTAATGATTTTTTTTTTTAAATGCAATTTCTTTTATATTGTTTTGTAACATAATTTATGTGTCCGCAGTGTGTGTACACAAACCCCCTATTGTGGTAAAAATCCACTCACTCCATTTGTTATTTTACACATAAATCTGAAACATTGTTTCAAAACTTGCCGTTCAGGAATGTGATCCAATGTGACATCACATTTGACAGGCCCCGCCCATGACTGGCACAGAATCTGCCCTATTATCTTAGCTCTTCCCCTGAATGAGCTGTACACAATCCACCATGTTTATGCCCTCGCCTGAGCATTTAACAGCAGCATTCAAGTAAGAAATGTATTCTTTTTAAAGCTACTAAAGTTATTCAATCAAGTGCCGTGAGTGATTTTCTGTTTTTCTTTAGTTGTTCGATTCATATTAAGAGCAGAGCAGTAGGTACTGTATATTACACTGCTGTCACTTTAACACACAGATCTAATATACACATGTAATTTTTTTCACTGCTGTTTACGTTCACATACATAACCGACTGTGTTTGTGAACTTGTGTGTTTGTAATAAGATGTAAAAGAGAAATGTCTGTGCGCGTGCTTCGGATGTGTGCGTGAAGAAAACCATATAAGAATTATAAACTGATATGGCTTCAAAATGCATGCAAATAAAAAACTTTCATGATGATGAAGAAATGCAATGTCATGTGACCCTGGCCATGGATAGCGATGATAATCAAAAACAAACAAATGTTTTGTTCGTTTTTTGGCAGAGTATTCAAGGCACAAGCTGTACAGGCTCCGCCCTCTTCTGAAAAGCAGGGTCAGCTCATTTGCATTTAAAGATACACGCACGAAAACAGCATGTTGATCCTTTAACTCAAAAATGGGCATTTTCAACATGGTGTAATAAATGATCTGTGGGGTATTTTGAGCTGAAACTTCACAGACACATTCTGGGAGCACTTGAGATTGCATCTTGTAAAAAGGGCATAATAGGTCCCCTTTAATGGGTATAGCTACAGTAAATGTCTTCAGCTAGTCAGCTTGAGATCCTTTCCATCTAAACTGGTTATATCTCTTAAAACTAGTAGTGAATGTTTTTACGAGCAGTAGGATAACCATAACCATATTAATCCGCAAAGCCAAAAGATACATAGTATACCTTTAATGTGAACAAATACCTATTTGCGACCAAATGATTCTTTTGAACTGGTTCTGTTAATGGATCTCATTGAATTATTCAAAGAGGTTCTTGACTTATTCATCAAACCACAAGTAACAAACCACAGTAAGTATGAATATGAACAAATTTGACCAACGCATTATTTTTGACAAACAAATTATTTTTCATTCATTAAAAAGAACCATTTCAAAAGAGTTACTGCCCCTTTAAATTCAGTGAATGAACAATTTTACTGAACAGTGCTTGAACAGTGGAAAACAGAAGTTCCACAAAAATTACACACTTCACCTTTAAGAGCTGCCAAAGAAACCCACTTCTCTAACATCATTTGCAGTTCTGTCCGTCTACATGAGGCGTAATGTTTTCCTGAGAGTGTTTAATGGAGTGAGCTTCCTCCCTGACCCGAACTGAACACTAAAGCTCAGTCACTTACTCCCTCACGGCTCAGAGATTGCTGACCGACTACATTCGTCCCAAACCACAAATGGCCCCAGCAGCAAGACCAGAGTGACCGTGAGAACCGCAGTGACGCAGGGTTGACTTGAGGGAAACCCCTGATATAAAAGTCAAAGTGGCATTTGAAGAGCCGCAAGGAAGGAGACGTTTCCCCCCGGAGTACCGCTGCTATTCTCAGCTCAGACCTATTTTAGTAAAGGGGTTTTTCTCTTGAATTGACATTGCCCCATAAAACTGTCAAAACATGTTAACTGCATGCAAGTGTTGATCTTTTCAAGCGGCTGGTTTTCATGCTCACTGGCCATCACACACTATGTCTGTTATTTCAGTCATGTTGCTCACGTACCAAATCATTGTCATTCCTACTTCTCAAGTGTCAGTGGCGTCTTCTAACACAGGATGAAAAAACATCTTCTGATAAATGATAAGATAATGCACACAGACAGATATGTTTCATTTAAATCCATTGTGTAAGACGGGTTTCTGACGCATGAAAGTGCACTAGACTTGGCTCGATACCAAAATGTTGGCTTCGGAATGATTAGGAAATATATATATATATAAATATTTTGTTGTCAAATAATTATAATAAATATATAAAATAAATATAGATAAAATAATATAATATAATATATATATATATATATATATATATATATATATATATATATATATATATATATATATATATATATATATATATATATATATATATATATATATATATATATATATATATATATATATATATATATAAAATATCATTCTTTCTACAATAGTTATTCACAAAATTTATGCCAATTGCCAGGAAAATAATTTTCAGTTATAAAAAATATAAACACTATATATAGAGTGATAAATATAAAAAACAAATATAAATATTACAGTATCCTTCTTTCTACAGTATTGTAGGTTCTTTGTACAGTACTGAAGGTGGATAGTCAAGCCAGCCATAGCTTAAATTGTATTTAAAAATGTATTAATTAATAAAAAAATCATACGAAAAGTATGGTAATCGCCAAAGAAAGAAGAAAAAGTGTTCTTTTTCTGTTGTCAAATACTTTTTACATTTTTTCTTGGGATTTCGAGTGTTCTTTCAAATTCAGCAATTTCATGGCCTTCATATTTGCTGTTAATAAACTGACATATTACCATTAGGGTGCTCCAGCTCAACCATTCAAAAACACTTATTCCAGGTTTTCCAAGATTTTGGGAACCCTCCAATACATAACAACTAGACAAACGCATTAAGACATTTTTAAAAACTGGAATAGGAATGGTGGCCTAGTTTTACATAAAAGTGTGTCAAGGAAGCGGGGCCCAACGTTAACAGAATGCTTCAGGACAAAAATCAGCCAAAGTCGGTCAAGCGTCCACTGGCCCTGACTGCTCATGTCTGGGGGTGCGGGTTTATCCTGAGGGAAAGGGAAGAGACTCATAAACCCGCAGCGGCATTCAGTCTTACATCATCCCGTCTGGGACCAAACAAACCCAAACATGGCGGGCCGGTCAGCCGTCTAGAGTGACCATCACAGAGGAGCAGATCTGACACAGGCTGACAGGCCCGAACACCGAGCTCAGCAGGAAAACGACACTCAATCCAATATGACAGGATATCGCCCGTGTTGGTACAATACTCGCCGCTGCTCGCTCATGTACGCTACAGGACCCAACACTAGCAGGACAAATATAATACCAGTTCGCCATTACACTGCACTAGAAGAGCTAATGAATGCTTAAACGTTAAATGACTCTGATGCTTTTGATGAGAGTGACCATTTACTGTTTAACATGAATAAGTCTAAGCTGAGAATCATCAAAGAAAGCAATGCCATTGGGAAGTCAGTTGCGTCTCTTTTATCCCAATGTCTTTGCCTCAGCTAAAGCTCTGTGTGTCACATTCCATTAAAATTACAAAGTTGCACAACTTTTGAGGGAACCGTATTGCAAAGGAACTCCACATCTTACTTGCAGGCAGTGATTTTCAGCGTTTCTTTCCAGGACTGACGTGGTACCGTGTTCTGTGCCATTAAATTCACTCTCATGCCGCTATGGCCAAATGCTTTAAGGAATTCGCTCAACCACTGACGTCTTGTTTTGGCAGAGTAAAATAGTGCAAGGCATGTTAAAAAATGGGATGGTGAGCAACAGATTGCGTATGTTTTAACCAGTCATTTGATGCAGTAAGTGTTCATTAAAGGAATTAGTTCAGCTGAAAAATAAAATTCTGTCATTATTTACTCGCCCTCATGGCGTTCCAAATTCATAAGCTGTTTTTCTTTCTTTCTTTTTTTTTTTTGCACCGAACACAACAGAAGAACTTTTTTGAAGAATCTTAACGCAGCTTTTCCAGTAACTACAACTGTCATCATGGTTATTATCGTATCGTTAAGTAAAACTATTAAAAACTAAAAAAAAAAAAAACATATTAGATGAAAAACTGAACAAAAATGAGAAACGTTGCCTTTGGAAACTAACGGGAGTTTAAGTTGAAGCACGAACTGGAACTACATAAAAATTGAAAAACTGAACTAAAACAGATTTTTTTTTTTTTATTATTAAACCTAAATAGTAATATTGAAAAATAAAATAATAAAATTACAAAAGCAAATAATAAAATTCCTAAAAATAAAAGCTAATTCAAAATGTAAATAAAAAAACTATAATAATACTAAAACAACACGGGCTGTCATCAAGCTCCAAAGTGGACAAACACCATAGAAGTAGTTCAAATGACTATGTGCACTATAGTCCAAGTCTTATAAAATCATATAGGCCTAGTAATAATTTGAAGCCATTTTTCTAACCTGAATGAGATTTTCATTCATATGGCACATGAGCTTTATTCATTAATTTATGGTTCTTTAAAGAAATAGTTCCCATTCGTTCAACATTGACTCACACTCATGACGCATCTATCTGCATTTGAAGAATGTTTAGGAATCAAAATTCAAACTGACTTAAACTGCATGGGGGGGGGGGGCACACGCAAGACATTTGGCATCAAAATATCTTCATCATGTTCCATGGAAGGAATGAAATGAGTGTGAGTAAATGATGACAGTTTCATTTTTGGGTGAACTATCTCTCTAACAGTGTTTATTAATCTGTCTATTTTGGAGCATGACACAAATGAACTCTATGAAGTGTTGAGATTAAAAACTTCACCTGAAAAAACAACAGCATACAGGTTTGGAACAACATGAGGGTGAGTAAATACTGACAGAGTTTGCATTTTAGGGTCAACTATTCCTTAAATAGTCAGATGAGTATCAAGAATTCAACATCTCCATTTCCATACAGGCCTGAGTGTTTCCAGATAAACAGTGGACGAAACAACCATCACTGACTTTCCCTCGGCTGCTGCGTCCTCCGCTAGGACTGCAAGGGTCACAGTCAGGTGACGATGAGGTCACCACCTTGACCAACAAACACTTCGTTTTCATTAAACCCATCATACAAACAGACAAGCTTTTCATTATTGCAATCTTGGGTTTCGGACAAACACAGATTGCCAAATGAACTCTGCCAAATGAAGCCTCGCCAAGTTCTGCCAGAGCACAATGGAAACCCGAACGGGCGCTTAAACAAACCAAAAGTGACACGGACACCAAACGATTCCACACTGAGGCGACAGCACTCAAACCACGGAATCTAATACCCAAAAATGAAAAGTCTGTCATCATTTACTCATCCTCATGTCGTTCCAAATCTGGATGAATTTATTTCTTCTGTGGAGCACAAAGAATAGGCTATTTATTGTTCTTTAACTAAATTGTGATGGGTGCTGTAAGGCTCTAAAATTATAAAGCAACACCATGAATGATGATATCACATAAATAAATATCATACAGGGCTGCATGGTTTGGAGGGGAGTATGAAAATTGCGATTAAAATGCCTTTGCTTTGGCAAAAATAAAATAGATATACATCAATATGACTATAATAATAATAATAATAATAATATTGTTATTGTTATTAATAATATTTTTTACTAAACAAAATATTAAAATTAGAAATATTACAAAAGAGCATTTAAGAAAATTAAAATTTGTAATTGCAATTAAAATGTCTGTGCTGTGCTTGTTTGAACAATTTGGCCAAAAAATAAGAGATTATAAAGAAATAATAATAACAACAGTAATATTGTTATTATTATTAATAATTGTTTTACTAAACAACATTTTAATTTAAGAAATATTACAAAAAAAATAGTATTTTAGAAAATGTAAAAATTGTGATTAAAATGCCTTTGCTGTGCTTGTTTGTACAAATTGGCCAAAATGTTTAGATTATCAATCAATATAACTATAATAATAATATCATTATTATTAATAATAATACTTTTTATTTGATTTGATTGATTGACTGATTTATTGGTTATGTTAATTTTCTAAACAAAATTTTAATATATGATGAAATATTGATTTTAAAAAAAATTAATTGCGATTGCAATTAAAATGATTGTACAATTTTGCCAAAAATATGAATTATATATCAATATGACTATTATAATAATATTTTAACTAGTTAAAAATATATTAAAAAAAAAAAAAAAAAAAAGAGTATTTCCATTTTTAAGTATAACCGATAAGTTAAAATACTAATATATGTTTATTTCTTAAATTAGAAAAAAATGTATAATCGCTACTCATTAAAAGTTTGTTGCGTTCTCAAATGCACATTATAAGTGACCCAAACTGCAGAGTTCATGTGAGCCGAGCCGCTCTGAGACACTGAAAACACTGGATCATGAGCTGTTGGGTTTAAAAGAACACAGCTCCACGCTATATTTCATTAAATCAGTGATTATCATATTTGATAATCACACAAAGCAATATCGCAATTCTGATTTTATTCGATTAGTCGTGCAGCCCTAATATCAGACTGACTTACTTCTGAGGAACACAGAATGAGAAGTTTGAGTATAACATTTCTTTAGGATGAAAGTGAAACAAAAACTGTCAAGTTCCACTAAGGACAAAATAGCACTATAACAGAAGAAAAATAGCAACTTTTGCACTATATTCCAGTCTCATGGAGTCACATGAAAGCATTATGTGAGGAATGGACTGAATTTAAGTCAATATTCATTCAAATTCATCGTTCATTTTCACTGTGTGGAAAAGAGCAGCTTGCACATTCTGTGTAAATATCTTCTTTCGCATTTCATAAAAGCCACAGAGGTTTGGAAAAACATGAGGGTGAACATATAAAACGACAAAACATTCATTTTAGGAAGAAGCACCATCCTACAAGTATCCAGAGACTTAGCTTAGCAGACAACACAGGGCCCTCAGGGACATTAAGACAATCCTCTAAATAACACTGCTTGTGACAAACATCCAATTTTCCAGTTAGGGGACAACCTTTCCACGGATCGCCAGTCACACTTGTCATCTGTCCAGCCGCATTTCCCACCTACAGTTACGCCCCGTCTCCTGTTAACACTTTCCCTCGGAGCCAAACTCTCGCTCTCTTTCCTCTTCAGTCACAGATGCAGCAAACGGTGCAATCTGCCAATCTCCATGAGTCATCCAGCACTGTTAATTATGTACCCTAAGGAGTAGAATTGATTAGCGAGGGTCTCAAACTGATTTAAATTGTTATTTGAGACTATATAAAGCGTGGGCCTAAACATTGCCATTTAGTCACATTCACTAAGCGCTGTCGTTTTTCACAATCCTACTTTGCCAAGCCACACAGATTGGATCTGTGGAGAGAGAAGCACAGACAGGATAAATGATGCCGTGCATTCACTGACAATGTGTTTCAAGGGGAGAAACTTTTTCACTTTAGCTTTTAATGAGAGGTGCTGTATGATATGAATAATTATTCAGCCATAGATAAGTCACTACGGGTTGAGCAGAATGTCAATCATTACGGCAAGCCATACAGTTAAACTGTTAGCACATGAAAAGAGGTGCGAACTTAATGGCAAGTCATTCATGTCAACATAGGAGTCTTTTAGTTTATTTTTCCTCACCAAGCTTGCTTTTTTTTTTTTTTTTATAATACAGTAAAAACAGTAATATTTTGAAATATATACCGGTTTTAAATCTGAATATATTTTAAATAGTTTTTTTTCCTATGATGACAAAGCATCATTCCTCCAGAATGTCACATTATCCTTCAAAAATCGTTCATACTGATTTATTGCTCAAGAAACATGCCTTATTATTATCAACAGCTGTGCTGCATTTTCATCAGGATTCGTTTATAATTAGAAAGTTCAAAAGCAGCATTTATTTTAAATAGAATTATTTCTGTAGCATTGTAAAGGGCTTTACTGTCACTTTTGATTAAATTAATGATCCTTTGCTGAATAAAAGTATTAATTTCTTTAAAAAAAAATGCAATTTTTAAACTAGTGTAGGCCTATATGATCAACTTTACTCATGATAAGTGGATTAGCTGACCAGTGCATGAATTCAACTAGTTTAAAAGCATACAGGTTAATCTCACATTTCACCCAAAATCAAAACGAAGAAATTATATTTTGCATTAAGAAAAAAAAAATCTATCTTTTTAATCTATCAATTTGTACGACCATTATTTTTGTATGCTTTCTTTGTTTTCATAAATCCAACCATAAATTCTCAATACCATCATGCATCTGGATATTAAGCCAGTACAACGATTTTAAATTTGTGTTTACTTATTTTTGCATTACAGTAATGGAATGATATTTTTTGCCATGAGAGATGAGAGGACGATGGTATTTAATTGCCATGAAAATAATGAAAAACAGAAAATCTTAACGGGCTTTTTTTTAAGGCTTCAAGTGAAATATTGGCAAAAAAAAAAATTAATTTCAAGGAAAGAGCAAAAATATTCCAAAAACAGTTCAAGCGATATAAACCCACAAAAAATCACGTGCACATTATTTTTTTGTTTGTTTGTTTCCAGAAATCCAAAAGTGCACAACTAGGGTCAAGCAAAACTAGATTAACTCTCTGCTGCCAAGTTCTCAGAAGGCTGCTTTGACCTTCTTCCTGTGGGGCCTGGAATTTACAAGGTCTGAGCGCCGGTCCTTGAGAGCCGGAATGTGGAAAGACGAGCGAGTTTCCTACAGGCTGTGATTAAAGCCTGGATGTATATGCCTGTGCATGATGCCACATGTTAGAACTTCAACCACCAGCTACGTGTGACAGCAGCCCAGACCGACAGCGTGATATAACCAGCACCACCACCACCACCACCACCACCGGACAACACAGCCGGCATGACTCAGCTCAGAACATCAAAACAGCCCAGGGAACTCGTCAGCCCTCATGTTCTGTTTGGTCGTTTACGTCAAGACCGTTTTAAAAGCACAAAAACAAAAATTTCAACCTAACATAAATAATACACCCCAGCAACTTTTAATCTCCTGGCAATCTCTGATTGGTGCACAGGGAAACAGAACATTCCAGAAACGGCAATACTATTAAACGCATACTCATTTCTTAAAGTATCAATAATGTCTGCATAACCATATTAAAAGAATTCAATGGAAAAGTGAATGTTAATTTCAAAATTTATATTTTAGTTTTTTTTTTTTACAAATATAGAATTGAGGTTGCTGATCGGTACTAATCAGAAAAGCAACAAAAAAAAATCTAAAAAAGGAAATCTATGAATACTGAGTTGGAAAATAACATCTATTCACTTTAAAAACAATTTCACCCATTCATTCATGCTCCATAGAATGACTCTTAAAGGGATAGTTCAACCAAAAATGAAAATTCTGTCATCATTTACTCACTGTCATGTTTTTCCAAACCTGTATTTGTTTTAAAGAATTTTAAAGAATGTTGGTAACCAGACGTTCTTTAAAATATCTTATTTTTTGTTCAACAGAAGAAAGAAACTCATACCGGTTTGGAACAACATGAGAGTAAATGATAAAAGAATTAAAACATTTTTGGGTGAACTATCCCTTTAAGTGATGCATAACTGACACAAGAATAATCAGTTATGCATATGACGTCAGAACTTCCATTGACAGAAAGGAACACGCTGTTTATTGCTTGGAACTCCACGGGAAACATACTGTCTATCTATAATGTTTAACCAGGAGTTGAAACAATGTAGCATTTTTTTTTCTTTTTTTTTTTTTTTTTTAAATCAACCACTGGGGATTTGACTCATTCAAAGTGCACAAAACTACCAGGTCCTAAAATGTCTCTCATGAATATATGTGTAAAGAATGACAATGAAAAGCTGACGACTGTCATACTGATAATTGACCCTGTCAAGTAAAACTGTCAAAATGATGTCAAATCAAAACTGTCAAACCAAAGCACTGCTATAAAAACATGCAGACATATAGTCAACATAAGAGTACAATACAGCGCATATGAGATAGGCCTATATGTGTATACACTTTTAAACGTTTTCTGACAGACAAAATGTTCAAACCTTTCAAAAAAAATTCAAAATGAAAAGATCACACATTTTGTGGAACGGCCATTGTATAGTTGAGTAATAGGCTATGCCTTAGTTATAATTTAATATATCAGACTTTTTAAAAATCTGCCTTTATGATTCTCCTGCAGGTATGAAGTAAACGCATACACATAGAAAATGAAACGTGATACAACTACTCCGAGAGTTACGATTCAACACACACACACACGCACGCACGCACACACTGTTTTGATTGTTTCATCTGATCGCCCACAAGTTTCTTTCTCTTACTGAAATGATCGCTGCAATTAATGAGAAAATCACAGGGTAACGCATGCGAATCGTCGCTGCTCACCTCTCCGAAGCTCCGCCGCGATCGGACGCAACGCTCCGGACTTTATTCCCGTTGGAGAGCGCGCCAACGACGGATCCACTCACCGACGGGTTCCGCCATACTGGATTGTGTCGAGCGGATCACGTGCGTGTCGAGTCCCCGGCGCATGTCCTCCAGAGGCGGGCGCTCACAGGCAGTCGAGCCCGCGTCTTCGTGTTTCTCACATGGGATGAGAATTATTGACCGATTCCGATTCCTTATCAGTGCAGTGCCAATAACGATTCGTTTGATGAACACATATTTGAAATAAGAAATGAAGTTCTTGTATAGCCTACATATAATTTTGTAGCTATGTTATTGAAGCCTATCGTGATCATTACAGATTTCAACAGATCAGATGTAAAAAAATAAAATAAAATAATAATAATAATAATAAAATGAAATAGATTTAAAATAATATTTTCAACATTTAAGAGAATTTTTAAAGGCGATACAATCATTTGTCCCAGTGGCGGCTGGTGCAAAAAAAAAATTGGGGGGGGGGTGCAAACTGCAAATAAACTGAATTATTAATTCAGGACTGAATGTAGGCTAATTGTTAAATAACCATTTAACCGTGATCATGATGTATTTTGCATTACTGCTTAGATAAAAATGGGAAATTCTGCATTTAAAGCATGCCATAAGGTAGGGTTGGGCAATAGCTAATGGCCAAAAAAATCTGTATTTTTGGGCTAAAAGGCGATGTATGGTATAGGCTAATCTCAGTATTTTTTTTATTTTATTTTTTGAATAAAAACAAATCTGTATTTAATGAAATATTATTTCATATCCTGATCAATATTGTCCTACAAACAATGTTTGTATGTGTATGTAAATTGTGTATGTAACCTTGCAGTGTTTGCTTGACTTTCTAACATTTACAGATGGATAATAATATGTCCGTGAAATGTAAGTTATGCACTGAGGAAATTATTGGATGTCACTTCAGCTTAAAGATTATTAATAGAGGTATATTTGTTTCCACCAATCGCTGCACAAGTTAAGGTCATGTATGATGACGAAAGCACGTTAGTGCTAGCCCTCCCGGAACCCATAGAGAATGCATTGCAGTGTCTGCAGTTCAAAAAAAAAAAATCTTTGTATGGAATAATAATAATAATAATTTGTTACATTTATATAGCGCTTTTCTGGGTACTCAAAGCACTTTACATGGAAGGGGGAATCTCCTCAACCACCACCAATGTGCAGCATCCACCTGGATGATGCGACGGCAGCCATATTGCGCCAGAACACCCACCACACATCAGCTTACTGGTGGAGAGGAGACAGTAGCCGCGTTTCCACTGTCGGGCCAGGGCCGGGCCGTGCTAGTGCGTGCCAGGGCCAGTCGCGTTTCCACTGTCACTTCCGGGGCTTGATCGGGGCCAACGGCCAGGATTTCTGGCCCGTCGAATACCTTGGGCCAAAGCGTGCCAGCTCGGGCTAGAGGAGTGGTTACCAACAGAGGAGGAGTTTACCGTTTGGAGACGGCAGCGCCGGATGATTCTGTCAGCATTAAAGACTTAAAAATAAAATAATTTAAATCGCGTTCATGTTTGAATGCCTTCTGTTTGTGATGCAAAAGACTATGCGCGCTAGCCGTTACCATAGTAAACATAGTAAACGCTTGAAGATACGCATAGTAAAAAAAACAACAGCGAACGCTTGAAGAAATCAGACCAATATTAAAGGCTATCACAGTCATGTTTTTATTTTATCTGTCATAGCCTACGTCTCGTCTCTTTAAACCGGACTATCAAAAAATAAAGTAACTTTTTTTTCGGGAGCTTCCTCTGTTTCTCTGACTGAAAATATCTGTATGGGAGTCGAGAGAGTGCTAAAGCTCCTCAGGTCATATGGCGTATATTTGTAGAAATTATCATTTTTTCTAAATGTGATGTAAATATGTCCTGTAACTAAGTTACCAGATAGGCTAAAGAAACAGACGCGACTGAAAAAGTAAGTGTGTCCTCTTTCTTTTGTGAAATAGACCTAACGGTAATTTATTTCTGAGTGACTAATGTGCAATTTTTACATAAATTAATTCATTATGATCAATGTATCACTTTTTATTGTAAACCTGTGGTAAAACATCGATGCTTGGGTTTTAAATATTCAAGTAGCTGCTAAACAAACAAACAAAAAAAAGCTAGCAAACGGCCGCTTTTATCGTGTTTGTTTTCAACGCTGTTTCCAGTGATTTCTGATTAGTTTTCTGATAAAACTTCCATTTGTTGGTGAAATGATGGGTTAGTGTGACGTTGTCCCAGAGAGGCGTGTTACGGGCGTGTTTTAGTGAAGCGCTGTGGAGCTTCTGGCCCGACAGTGGAAACGCATGCCCGGTGCTATTGGCCCGAGGCCATTAGCCCGGCACGCCCGTTTAAAGCCCTGGCCCGGCCCTGGCCCGACAGTGGAAACGCGGCTAGTGATGAAGCCAATCAGTATATGGGGATGATTAGGAGGCCATGATGGACAGAGGCCAAGGGGCAAATTTGGCCAGGATGCAGGGGTTACACCCCTACTCTTTTTCGAAGGACATCCTGGGATTGACCACAGAGAGTCAGGACCTCGGTTTAACGTCTCATCCGAATGACGCATGACGACGTGGGCGAGCCACCTGCCCAAAGCATATAAATGCAGTCGAAGCATCATTCCCTTTGTTCTTCAGCTCTTCACCGTGCTGTTAGAACACCATCGTCCCACATTTTCACAAGAATAAAAGCCCACCGTGGTGATTCTTGTCGAAACTTAGGCAGAAAGAGAAAGCTTTTAGCACAAGTTTAGCTTTGCTAAAGAAGGGCTAATAAGTTTTTCTCAAACAAAATGTTCAAACATGCCACATTCACAAGAAAACCCACGGTGGTGACTCTTGTTGAAGGGAAAGGCACAAAAGGGATTTTTTTAGCTCAGGTTTAGCACAACTAACAAATGCCTAATAACCATTTTCCTAAGAAATGTATACGTACGAGCACTGTCCAATGTGTTTAGAATTGTCTGCGCTAGGCTAGATCTCTCCAACCCCAATGAATGTGTGCACGGCTGGCAGCTCTATCGTTCCACACTCGAGCGGTGTGTAGTGCATGCTCAGTGGGGCAGTGACCAAACACGGCCCGCTCCTGTCTTCAGGTGCTGATTCCAGATGCGGCGATCGCCATTTTTGGAGGCCACGAAGAGTTGGGACAATCGTGTAAAGGCAGAGGAGTGTGGGTGCAGTGTCCATGACAAGCTTCCTCTGTCTGAATTCTGTCTTGCTGGATCACACGGGCGAGGAATGCTCTGACGATATATACTGAATCTTTTTAAGCAGGGCAGATCACGGCTCCCCCGAGGTTGGTGGAAGTGAAGTGATGGCTCTTGCATTGATATGTATTTGAGAGCGGTAACAAAGTTTGACGGTCGAGTGACCTGCCCTGATCCAGTGAAGCTCGCGGGTTCTATTTGACTCCTGTAGAAACAGTGGTGGGAACTCGTCTGAAGATCTATCCAGATAGAATAGATCCAGGTAGAAATAACCCTGCAAGATAGCAGGTTCAGTTTTAAGTATGTTTAGTAAGTCAATAAAAGATGTGTGTTCAGCATACAAGGCCTCATGCAGGCTTGTCAAAACAGGCTTGTCAAAACAATCAGAATGCACACGAACCGCTAACCTCACAGTCTGGCTATGTGCCGACAGAGGAAGAAAATGCAGTGATATACAATATACAGTGTAACGGGGTTTAGATGTTATGGGAAGAAGGAGGCGGGAACCGGCGGACATTCAAACATATTTAATCAAAATAAAACAAATACAAAATGAAAGTAAAAGCCAGCAGCCCCTCACGGACGACTGCTGGCAACACAAACCAAAAACAACACATCAACTAAAACACAGGCCTGTCCTCTCTCGCTCTTCACTGTCGTCGCTCCTCCTTTATGCTTCCGCTCCTCCGTGAGAGATGCGAGACCGGTGCGTCGCGCACGTGTCGCTCATTATCAATCGCGCCACCGGCCTCGCGCCGTCCTCCCACGGCCCTCGACCTCGTCGTGCTCGCCACATACCCCCATCGCCCCTCGCAGGCCGGGGGGCACCCACGAGACTGCGCTTACTCCCCCTCCCCCCCTCCCCGGGGGGACCGATCACGGCGGCTGCGGTACCTGGGCTGGAGGTATGGATAGACGAGGTGAGGGAAAAGGAGACGGAAGCACGAGGAGCGACAGAGACGAGAGAGGGGAGAGAGGAAAAAAAAAAAATTCTTGATCCGGTTCCCGGACACACTGCCGCTCGGTCCTCAACCAGCTGAGAGTCACTCGCGGTGCCATGCGATGGTACTGGACATCCGTTGGGGAACAGCTCGACGCTCCTCCGCCTCCTGGCGGACGGCGATGGCTCCTCCGGTTGAGGGCAGCCGGCAGCGAGTCTCCCGTTCCCTGCTCCGCCCCCATCATGGCCGACGGCAACAGGCTCCGGCCCACGGCAAACGGGACTCCTCCGCTCCCTCTCGGACGGCAGCCACCCCTCCTCGACCCAGGAGCACGGCAGCGAGCTCGAGCTCCGTCCCCCCAGTTCTTCCATCGCTCCAGCACCATCGCCTCGGGCAGCAATCGGCGGCCATCGCTCCCTCGTGCTGCCCGACCTCCTCAGCACCGCGATCCCCCCCAGCAGCGAGGGCTCTCCGACAGCATGTCCCTCCTTCTTCCCGGGTTTCGGCACCAGTGTAACGGGGTTTGTTGGTAAACCAAAAACAAAACATGAACTAAAACACAGGCCTGTCCTCTCTCGCTCTTCACTGTCGTCGCTCCTCCTTTATGCTTCCGCTCCTCCGTGAGAGATGCGAGACCGGTGCGTCGCGCACGTGTCGCTCATTATCAATCGCGCCACCGGCCTCGCGCCGTCCTCCCACGGCCCTCGACCTCGTCGTGCTCGCCACATACAGCAATGTTTGCAAAAGTATTCCCCAAGGTGATGCCTGGGAATCCTCGCTGTCTGCCTCGAGCGGTGGCGCAGGTGCACTAACACCGTGGCTTCTTTGCACGATTCCAGTGGGGCTGTCTTCTGCGGTTTCTCTCGCGCCCCCCTCTGTTTCGGCGGAGTAACTGCAACTTAGGTGTCCGAGAGGGCTTCCCCAGTACTGAGAGGGGAAATCCGTGTTCTCCTCAGCAAAGTGGCAGTTCAGGTTCTGCCACAAGGGAAGATGGAGGAACAGTTTTTTCAGCCGTTAATTCCTCCCTATCTTCCATTTGCAGCAGATTAACAAACACTTTAATGTGTTACAAGTTCAAAAATGCTTACAGTATGTCACCTGTTATGCCCTCTGCATCCTCAGGCATGGCTTACATCGGTGGATTTTCCCGATGCATATTGCCACAATCCACCCGGAGCACAGAAAATCTGAGGTCTCCGTCGAGGGGATTCCCTACAAGATTTAGGTTCCTATAGCGCCGCGCATGCAAGATGTGCAGAAGTGGGGTTGGTTCTGCTGTGCCATCAGAGCATAATATTGTTCGCCTATTTGGAGGAACTGCTCCTGGCTGCAGACAGCAGGGAACAAGCAGTGTTACAAAACACATGCACTTGTTTTACATTTACGAGCTCTGGGATTCCAGACAATATCAAAAGAGGCTGTTATATCTCAGTCTGGTCCGAACAGAGGGCAGAGGATTTCCGCAGCTGTCTGGTTCCGTTTTGGCTGGGGAGGCAAGTGTGTTTTCTCACAGTTTTTAAGACTGCTGGGGCTCAAAATCAGTAGTACGGCTGGATTTTACTCTTTGTGTGTGCAGTTCCAGCGCTGGGCACTCGGTAGCTTGCTGTACACCACGCAACATTTAAGCATATGTCGTAGCGCCGTTGTGCGTTCAAGCCCTGATACCATGGGAAACCTGAATCTGTTGTCAGAAGGAATTCTCCTGGGCAGGGTAACGTCATGTGTAGTAGAGACGACAAATGCGTCACGACACGGACGAGAAACTCTGTAAGAGGAGAATGGTCGACAGTGCTGTCCAACAGGGCAAACGTGTTATTCTGAAAGTTTGTTCAGCGAGCAAGCAATCAAGTCACTCTTAACTCATACGCTGTTGTAGGCACACCGTAGACCGTCCTGTTGACCGTCCTGTCCTGCCCGGAACATAGACAGCCGTAGTATACTTTGAGCTTAAAGGTCTGTGTTTTTAGGCTTGTTACAAAATTTAATAGTGCTGTCATGACCTAATGGTAGATCTGGAGGCTATGTGTGAACCTCCGTTTGAGCCTTTAGAATCCTTAAATATAAAGATGCTGTCTTGTCATTGGTACTGGCATTAGCTAAGCAGGTTGGCGATCTTCATGCGCTTTTGGTGTATCCCCTTTGCACCCAATTTGCGTTTGGTGCTGTTGCTTCCGAACGTAGCGTATATGTGACCCTGGACCACGAAACCAGTCTTATGTGTAATTTTTTTTAAATTGAGATTTATACATCATCTGAAAGCTGAATACATAATCTTTCCATTGATGTATGGTTTGTTAGGATAGGACAATATTTGGCAGAGATACAACTATTGAAAATCTGGAATCTGAGGGTACAGAAAAATCGAAACATTGAGAAAATCGCCTTTAAAGTTGTGCATTTCTATTGGCGATAGTGCTGCATCCATTCACAAAAATAAATGTTTTATATATTTAAGGTGGGAAATTTACAAAATATCTTCATGGAACATGATCTTTACTTAATATCCTAATGATTTTTGGCATAAAAGAAAAATCGATAATTTTGACCCATACAATGTTTTGATGGCTTTTGCCACAAATATACCCGTGCAACATAAGACTGGTTTTGTGATCCAGGGTCACATATGCCTAAAGTCAAGTCGGGAGTGCGCTCTCGTTCGAGCTGCCCGCCCTGTAAAATCTCTGACTCAGAGGAAGACAGGAGACATGCTTTGTGCCATGTGTGAGTTATACGCAGGTACATTGGACAGATGCAGGGTAAACGCTCGTCTGACCAGGCTTTTGTCATATTTTCCAACTCGGCCAGTGGGAAGCCGCTATTAAGCGATGTCTTTCACATCGGATTGTAGAAAGCAATTTCTGTAGCATGAAAGGAGTTGGTTATGCTGGAGGGGTGTGTGCGCACTCTACAAGGGGCATGGAAATGTCATAGGTTAGGTTTAAGATTTTCGCACGTTTGTCCGGTGTACCGGCGACGGTAACTTAGGCCGTGCTCACCACAGGTTGTTTTTTTTTAACAGGGGCCGTCTTTTCCATTTAGTTCAGCGACTTGGCGGGGCGTGAACATATGTCCCATAGTCATGTGTTGTACCGAGTTAACCGACTGAATGGGAATGTTGAGTTCTGCACTATGGTCCCAGAAGGAGGGAAACAAGGTACAACACTTCTGAGCCCCACACAGTCGGAGGCTCGGCGAAGAGCTGGACTGAACAAAGGGAATGGGGCATACGACTGCATTTATGTGCTTCGAGTTGGTGGCCCCGTTTACGTCGTCATGAGTCATTGGCCTTTCAGGCGTTAATAAAAGTGTCTTCAGCAGATGGCACAAGAGCGTGATATCCCATGGTCAAGTGTTGTACCCCGTTTCCCTTCTTCATGTTACGGAATCCAACTACACTTCTCGCTGTATTTAGTAGATTTGTTGTATTGTATGATTTTTTTTTTTTTTTTACAAAATAGGCCTAGGTAACAAAATAGCCTACTAGATTTTTGTTCATAGAAATTGTACCTTTATCAATAAAAAATTAAAAACAGAAAGATTTGTTCTTTGTGTTGTACAGTATGCCTATTACCATGCGACATGGAAATATTAAGTCATTTGCAGTGCTCAGTTGCAAGAACCCTCTTAAATTAAGAAAACTCTTATGATACACTTACAATTATAACTAAGCAGTTTATTAAGAGGTTTGGTGAAGCTGAGGAACGGAAAAGACAGTGAAATGAACCAAATCTTAAAAAATAGTTAATGCACGTGTATATACAGCTACTAATGCAGGTTATGAAAGCACATTAAATAATTCTCTATATTGTCTTGGATGGTTTTCACATTTTTATGTTGCTTAAATAGGCCTACTACTTTTACTGTTCATTTTACTATCTTTGGCTGAACAATAATTAAAGTTGTAGCTATAATACCAAGATCACCAGACATGACATCTTAATAGGTCTTTGGTCAAAACATTTGATATATGCAATACACACATAGTATTGGAGAAATCTCTCTCTCTCTCTCTCTCTCTCTCTCTCTCTCTCTCTCTCTCTCTCTCTCTCACACGCACACTTATTCTTAGCTGAACGTGCCTGATGGAGCTTGACCCTCATGTGAATGTAAAGTGATGTTGTGGTGACCGCTGTTTCTCAGGTTCCCCCATCTAATACTCAGAGGACTATAGAGTTTCATTCAGTACAGAGATCCACTGATCATTTAGATTGTCCTGTATTGTACACCATGCCAAGCAAATGTGCCTTTATTGTGTCCTAATCCTCCCGTATACATGCTTCTCTTTCCAATGTTACACAAAAGTTTTTGAGGAGTCTTTGCATGACTCTTTTGAATTCAATAACAGTTTAAAGTGACCACATCTATCTAACACTAATGTCCATTCACACCAAGGACAATGACTATAACGATAAAGATATAGTTCTAAAAAATCTTTCTAAATATAATGGAATAGCAGAGTCCACACCACAAATATAACGGTAGAGGAACGCAAATCAGAATTCACCCTTCATTAAAGAGTTCAAGCATTTAAAGGGGCAGACCACAAAACTGCAGAGCCCGCTTATAATAAACAGAGGGATATTATGTGTTGGTGTAGACACTAATATAGTTATTATCGGTGTGAACCAGCATTTTATCTAAATCATAGGTATCCCTTACCTCTTGTGCATACTGTTTATTGGTGCTTTTCACAAATACATTGGGATTTGTGACTTTTGGTATTTGCTTTTTTTTTTTAAGTGCAGGGAGATCAAAGTGCATTTGAATTTTTTAACAACTAGATATGTTTGATAATCTATTATATAAAATTAACCTAGTTTAAAAAAAAAAGCATGAAATGCATTCCCCTTAAACTGATTTTGGCCTGTTGCATTTTGAGAGGTCTTGACCTTATTGACAGTATTCAACAAATAAATCAAACAAAAATGTCATAATTTTGAGACTGTTGATATATTCAATTCATCATATTAAAAACTACGTAATTTAGACAAATTTAAAGTGCGCCTAATATGCTTTTTCAAATATTACCTTTCATGAAAATTCTGTCCTTAATTACTCACCCTCATGTCGCTCCAAATCCGCAAGACTTTCGTTCATCTCTAGAACACAAATGAAGATCTTGTTGATGAAATCTGAGAACTTTCTGTCCCTCAATTGACAGCTATGCTACTCATAAGTGAATAAAAGCCTAAATTCAATCGGTTCATCATATCAAAATTTTGGAATAAAACGTTCAATTCATATACATTTTACGAAGATTAAAGCGCACAATAAATGAGTTATTGTCTCCTAAAAGAAAGAATCGATTCTGAACTTCCTGAAACAAGTCGTCAGCAATTCCAGGCTTAGCCTACTTACTGTTACATACATGCCTATATATAAGGTTTTTATAAATATTATATCATATATATATATTATATAAATATTATATTGCATTATATATTATATAAATATATTTTCATGTCATATTTTGCATCCTGTAAAATGCCTTTTACTAAAAATAGGGATTAGCTATTTCTGGAGTTTTTGAAATTCCTGTGGATGCAGTGCTTGTGTTCAGAAACAAGTTGTTTGGCAGAATGAGCCGTTGCAGTTTGTGCACGAGCGTCCTGTGTTTAGCAACAGAATTCCAAGCCATTACACCTGGCTTGGTGACAATAATTATCACTTCCAAGCAAATGTAACTAACCTAATTACTGTCTACAAAGTTGTCAAGCTTCAAAAGCTGAACATGAAAACAAAAACAGGAGGGCAAATTAACTCAATTAGATGCCAAGAAGAACTGTTGTTACGATACAAGTTGCTTTTCAGTTTTTCTCACTGAGTTTTCTCTGTTCTTAATCAGACAGGCTGCAATCACACTCGACCGCAGAAGAAAACATTCTGCAGCAAACTGATAAAAAGAGAATTCTTCTGTTGACAAAGCCAGGCGCTTCTATGATGAAAATCAAACGTGCACTTTTCTGTTGATGGAGGACACACACACACACACACACACACACACACACACACACACACACACTTTACAGAGGATTTTGATCCACTAAAGTCATGCACTGAATCTGCGTCTCTCCATCAATGGCACTTTTAACTGTTCAAGAGAATCCCTGGCCTCCTCTTTGGGGTATAGCTAATGTTATGAAGCATAACTGAGGTTTGGAAACACTTACTGCGGTCATTCAACTGTCTAGCGCTGCCATCGGAATGGAGCTTCATTTCTGAGGTATTAATGCAAAAGAAAAAAATACAAAGGCCATTGTGAGAACAGAGGGTTTCTTGTGCAGTTTAAAGGAATAGTTGATCATTTAGGCAACTTACCATGTTGTTCTGACCACATATTTTCTTTCATTAAATGCAACAGAACAATGTCCAAACTGTTATTTTACATACAATCACAAAACTTGTGCACTCTATTAGTCTATAAGTCTTTTGCCACCAATTGATTTGAGTGGAATCGGAACAAAATTTTGTGTCTAAAAGAGCCGTCCAAACACAGCCCTGACCTCTAGGCTAAAACAAGGCAAAATTTGGGCCGTCAGTGAAAATTGAATAGACGTCTAACCGTAGCCCAAGAATAGACTAGTCATCAACGCATAAAACATGTCAAAGACATGAAACCAAACATCTTGTAATCACTGTTGACTTTGATTACATGATGGAATATCATACATCTTGCAAGTTTTACAAAATGATCTCATACCCACCGTGTTTCTGCTGTTTGTTGCACTATGTGCACGAGCGCTCCAGGTAGTAATTAGATTACAGAGATTCCAGGAATTTGTTTACATGCAAAAATGAGCCTGTCACTTTTTCAACAGCACGGTGCACTTTTGGGGCCCGTCTGCCATTTGTCACTGTAATTAACTGGAGAGAGTCAACTCTGAGCATGTACCTTGCGCCCGAGCGCGGCGGAGGAGCTCAGACGTCCTCTCGATTAATGACACCGGATGTGGGCTCTTCAGAACCATGAATCTCTGAATCAGTAAATGTCAGTGTTATGCAGATCAGCCACATCACAGACAACAACAGCTCTTAGCATTCGACCACATAGGTCACCGGAGATGGCGGGTGGGGGTTTGCAGGGGAAACGCATGCACTGCGTGGAACGGACTGATAAACTACCGTCTGCACCAAACTATTTATCTCTGCTGTGCAGGGACCATATACAAGCCCCATTATGCTGTGGTCGTTATGGACGAATTCATGTAGTTTTAGCTGACAAATTGTAAGCTTTTGTTGGAGAATTGCTCATTGATCAGTTTATTTATTAGTTATAGAGATCAGGTGGTTAAAACCCCAGTTGAGAAGTTTTGTCTAACTGGTACACTTTAATAATTCACCATAAATAGGCACTACATACTACATAAGAGCTAACAGTATATTACAAAAGTAAATAGAAAGGGAAAGTTCACACAGAAGAACTTTGAATTTTGGAGGTATTTTTAGGTGCAGGATTTCATTCAATATTTGTAGAAAAATTGTAAGAAATTACAAGAAAAGTTAAGAAAACCCAAACCTAGGATTGTAATGGGAAAAAAATATATAAAATGTCAATACATTCAAACTATTACAAATTGCCATGATAGACAGACAGGGACAGGTGGACAGTTGCTAGGTAGTTCTGGGTGGTTATACCAGGCCATTTCTATGCATTTGCAAACCTCGACAGACAGACAGATGGACAGATAGGTAGATAAAATGACAGATAGAATGACAGACAAGATAGATACACACCTCCACATACAGTCAGAATGACAGACAAATAGATGTTTTTTGTCTCACTAGGGGCATTTTTGTATCAAAAGCTCTTCTAATCCATTCCCAAAGAGGAAGGCTATTTTTTGGAAATGAACATCTATTAACCCCTCAACAGTGTGGCCTGCACGAGAGGCTAAATCCCCAAGCTCTGCACTCCGTCAACACGTTCTGATGTTGGACAGGGAATCTCTCCAAGCTTTCATCTGGTCTCTGCTGTTCCTGGTGGCTGTGCTGAAAGCTCCTCAGGGACGGCTTGTTTCCAGCTATTTCTGTGCCGTGCCGGGCTCTGCTGTTTGTTTGTTCTACACATCTGACAATCCGAAACCAGTCTCCCACAGGTTTCTCTTATATAAGGGAGCCAATTAGTGCAGACACTCCTAACAGGATATGAACAGGACTGTCCCAACAATAGGCTGTACGCATCTGATAAAGGATAAAGACTAATACTGGGCTCATTAATAGAGTCGTAGCACATTTACATAATTAGACTGCATAATTTAATTTTATTGTGCAATGAACAGCATTGGTTTACGAAGAAGCATCCCAGCTAAAAATAATGTTCTGAGAACATTCCCATCACTTTTCTATTGTTGTCGTGAAGTTTTGAAAATGTTATTTTTGAATGTTCTGCAAAAGTTCCAAAAATTCAGATTATTTTTTAATTGTTTTAAAGACCCCTGGTGAAAATCAAGTTTTTAATGCTGTTTATAAGTCTATGCGATATTTTTAATATACTTGCAAACCATGTGCAAAGTCACTGCTGAGTATTTTCACCTTAAAACTGCAGTGAACCAAAGACGGTCTCAAAAACGAGGTTTGAAATCGCCAGTGTTTCTGACGTCACAAACTACCTTGTAATCAATCAATCACGTCAACGTGCCGGCGGGCTTTAGCATATCATTAACTTTGATGTGAAGCAGGGGAGTCTCAAGAGAAGCCAGGTTATCTCGGTATATTTTTCTGTTGTTATGAAAAATCGGGTACATTTAGCAATATAGCGGGTGAATTATGTATTTGATATTACAATGTTATGATGAACTATATGCTTTTCTCCACTGATGTTCTAAGTTGTTCAAAGTGTTTCTAAGGATACTGATGGCAAATGGGAACATGGTTTGTGTAACATTAGCAACACATTATTAGCTGTTTGATAATGTATCAAGCCAAAGGCTAATCATTTCAATTACAATTATGTGTCCAATGTTGTAGAGAGCGATACATAAAACATATTAACATTCTGATACATCGACTTGTAGACTACCCTGTATAATTCACCCTTCCACTTATTCTTCTGAATCAGTTTCTGGTTCAAACATATATGGCTGAATTAAACCAGTATATCCACTTGCCATTCTGCAGCATTTACTACGGTAAAGTTGACCGAGTGGATCTCTGAGCTCGGCGCGATTGGGTGGAGGCGGGGCTCATTTGCATATTCATGTTCCGCGTATACTTAATGAGGCAAGGGTGTAGAGTTACATTCAAGCTTTTTTTTATTTCACAGGAAAAAGCATTTGAATATGTCATTTTGGTGATCAAAGATGAGTTTTAAGGGATAAAATGATTGACTACAGAGCGACTTTAAGAATGTTTATCCAAATTTTTTATACCAACGTTCCGAATAATATTATCTCAACAAATATAAAATGTAAGATTAAAATAGCAATGACGTCAGTTGTACCATATCAATTCGAGCCCGAGTCCTCATCCTTTGGAAGTGCATACAAAGAGAATTTGCTTTCACAGTGAAGAAAACAGTGGCTTCTCGACATGTGCACAACACCAACAAAACACTTCAAGTGTTTGAAGACGGGTCAGATATATGTACAGGGCAGCTAATGAAGACCATAGGTGGGCATTATACAAATTTGGGTAACACTTTATTTTACAGTGTCCTTGTACATTATGTTATATGTACTTACCATAGTAATAACAGTAAATTATGCATAATTACATGTAACTAACCCTCAACCAAATCCTAACCCTACCCTAACCCCATAGTAAGTACATGTAGTTAATATAATATTACTCAGTACTTAAATATATAATGACACCTTAAAATAAAGTGTAACCCAAATTTGTTACAAACCTACGTAGGTTTGTGCAGGAAGTAAGACTGGAATTACTGATTTCAGGCAGTTCAGAATCGATTCTTTCTTTTGGGAGATAATAACTCAATTTATCTGCACTTTGATCTTTGCAATTTTGCCAACCTTTTACATTCACAAACAGCTATATTACACACTGCAAGAAAGGTAAAATACGAAAAAGCATAATGGGGAACTTAAAAACAAAAAAACAAAACAAAAAAACACTTACTTGCCCTTTGGACCTTTACTTATGGTATTCTGTCTTTCTTGGAGAAGATTTAGACATGGCATATGGTTCTTCAGAATTTCCCCTGTGTTTCACAGAAAAATAAAACAACAATAATGCCATAACCTTCATTTATTGCTTTAATAAAGGAAATACAGTGTATTCTTATTGTTATTTCATTGCAAAAATAAAGTGACAGTAAAGTAAACCATAACAACAATAAATGTATTAAAATGTTGTGCTTTTGTGATAGAACCTCTCATAGTCGAACACCTGTCTATATAAAATCACATCACTGTCTGCTGTACACACAGAAGCCATTATGTTTTAAAAGTGCAAGCAATTGTGACGACGACATTGATCTGTCAGTTAATGCATTGAGCAAAGCTGAACGTCAGAACATATTTGCAGGGTAGTCTTGCAAAGATGTAGAAAATGAGGCTTAAATCAAGCTAAAAGCCCAAAAGATAAATATAAAAGCCGTTTTTGTGATTCTGGATTGAGAAGCTGGTTTTTGTAAATTGGAATGTAATTTGCATGACTGTACATCCTAATGGGATAAATTCCATATCAAAAAGCTTTCATGCTGATGTTGCATGTTCTCTTTGAGGTAAAAGGGGGAAATTGCAATAAAGTGGCACTGACAAATGCACAATATTCATAACAGTGAATTATCGCTCCCCTCCACACCTGGAGGATGCTTTCAAAAAATACACTGACGATTCTCTGCTCATTATAAGAGTTAGAATCAGAAAGAGCACATCCCTTGAGACAGAGATTTAACCTCTCAGGAGATAACAAAAATGGCTCATTTGTACACAAAGAATAATGCCGTCTAGGCAAGGAGGATGTCAGGATTCATGCTGTGTTCACTATAAACAAGTAAATGCAACACTCAGGGCCATAACACATCCGATCCACACAAAATAAGATGTTGCTTTTGCTCCCATAATCTAATAACACCCTTTCTGAATTACCTAATTAAGATTTTATACATGGAGAAAAGAAGCGAAAAACAAGTAAAGTGCCTGCACATCCTGTTAACCTTATTACCACTTCAGGTTTGTTTGTTCTACGCAGATTTTATTAGTATGCTCAGACTAGCGTCTGTTCTCAAATACAGCAATAGGCCACTTGAGGCTGTCCGTTACAGTGATTTTACCATGTGTAATGCGTAAAACTGCACTAAAGCAGCAACAGCACCATGATAAAAAACATCAATGATCAATAAAAAGTTAAATGTTGATACTTATTGGAATAAGCTATGGGGAAACTAGAGTTTTCTTTTCCATTACAGTGATATTGTCCACTAGCGTGTAGCCGGTTCTGTAATGCTCTTCTGTTGGAGCCTACTCCAAACAGCATGATCTCTGATTACTCATCCAAAACCATCTGATACCACCAGAAATCATTCTGCAAAGACAGCTGGGCCATACAGATAATGGCAGCATTTAAGCCTAATTGTCTACTGTGTCTAGCAGATTTAAACACTGCTTTGCTTTCCACTATTCCCATTCTACCACCTCTCATGATCTAATAACCTCAAACCAATCATTACTGACTAGATCATATTCACTAGATCATAGGGATCATATCATAGACAAGACATTTTTTCATCATGAGGCCTACTTGTAATTTTTTTGCACCAAAGCCATTTTGTGGTTACTATGAACTGTTGTTGTGCGGAAAAGAGCTACGTAAAGATTCTTCAAAAACTGCTACTTTTCCATTCCACTGAAAAAAAACAACAACAACAACCCAGCATTCAGATTTGGAAAGACTTGAGGGTGAGTAAATGATGACCAAATTATCATTTTGTTGTGAAGTGTACCTTTACGTCCCCTCTAGATGTTGTGAGTTGGCAGTTGGCACAAATGCTCTGCTTTTCCCACTTTGCTTTGCTCCGCTATAGCCTATAGATGCTGTAATTGGATAAGAAGGAATAAAGATTAATGGCTCAGTCCTCAGTCCATCAGCCAATCCCGTTAAACGCAGCAGGTCCCAGAACAGCGCAGTGTAGGAGCTCTCGGCTCCATGTCCTCCTGGCACCTTCTCCACACACACTGCCTCTCTCCTGAGCCTCTCTCTCTTCATCTGCTAATTACGCGCCGTCAATTGGATTTCCTCATTTCAAGCTCATGATCTTTGTGAGGTGTCTGTCCGAATCAGTCTGACTCTTAATCAATAAATAGAAAAAAGAGAATATAAATAAGGAACAAAGAGGAAATCATAACATCAAACTCATAAAAACATGTAACAACTAATTATGTTTTTGTAAAATGTAGAGGTGTGCAATATGACCAAATGTATTAAAAGATTTTATATATGTATATATATAATAATGAAAATGTTGTAGTAAATACTCTTGATACTTTATGAAATGTAATCTGTAATACGTTACAAAAAATAATTTAAAAACGTTACAAAAGGCACTCATCTTTGTAGAAGTTTCATTTATTTATTTAAATGGTTGGACAGAGCACGAGCACTTTTAAAAAAAACTTTTACATATGTATTTAATTATTTTAATAAAAAGCTTTTCTGTGTTGGTATTTTTTGGGGGGGACATCCTGCTATTTTTTTTTTCACATTACTCCATTTTTCTCGCTTTCACAATAAAGGGTTAGTTCACCCAAAAATGAATATTCTGTTATAAATTACTCACCCTCAAGCCATTACAAACCAGTAAGACTTTCATTCATCTTCGGAACACAAATTAAGATATTTTTAATGAAATATTATCTGAGAGATCTGAGAGATTTCAAGATTTCTGTCCCTCCATTGACAGCTACACAACACTTAAGAGATCGTAAAACTAATCCATATGAATTGAGTGGTTTAGACCAAATTTTCTGAAGAGACATGATCACTTTCCATGATGATCAGATTGAATATAGGCTTTTAGACATACAATGACATACTTTACTCCAATAGTCATGTAGGAATATACACTAATGAGCCAAAACATGATGACCAGTCACAGGTGAAGCAAATATTGATGATCATCTCCTAACAAGGCTACATATTGAGGTCTAGGTAGATTACATGGTAAGCAAACAATCAATTCTCGTAATCAATGTGTTGGATGCAGGAGAAATGGGCAGGAATAAAATTCTCAGTGACTTTTACAAAGGCCAAATTGTCATGGAAAGGTAACTGGGTTAAAGTATAGGCTTGTGGGTTGCTCTGGGTAAGAAGCAGTGGTGAGAATTTAGCAGTGGTCCGAGGAGGGGAAAACCCGAAACTGGTGACAGGATGTTGGGCACCCAAAGCTCAATGATGCACGAGGGTAACGAAGGCTATCCCGTCTGGCCTGAGCCATAAGAAGATCTACTGTGGCACAAGCCACATCAAATTTTAATGACGGTTATGGGAGGAATGTGTCAACACATAGTAGCTGCAGACCATTCAGAGTGCCTATGATGACCCCTGTCCACTGTCAAAAGCGCCTACAATGGGCACATGAGGGTCAGAAATGGACCTTGGAGCAGTGCAAGAAGGTCCAATGAGTCCCATTTTTTTCACATGGATGGCCTTGTTCGTGTGTGCTGTTCTCCACAACACATGTCCGGTCCCAGGGTTTCCCAGCAGAACATTTCCCAGAGCATCACACTCCCTCCAGCGGCTTGTCGTCATCCCACAGTGCATCCTGGTGTTATTACTTCAGGTAAACAGCACACACGAACAAAGCCGTCCATGTGAAAAAAATGGGACTCATTGGACCAGGCAACCTTCTTGCACTGCTCCAAGGTCCATTTCCAACCCTCATGTGCCCATTGTAGGCGCTTTTGACAGTGGACAGGGGTCATCATAGGCACTCTGAATGGTCTGCAGCTACTATGTGTTGACACATTCCTCCCATAACCGTCATTAAAATTTGATGTGGCTTGTGCCACAGTAAATCTTCTTATGGCTCAGGCCAGACGGGATAGCCTTCGTTACCCTCGTGCATCATTGAGCTTTGGGTGCCCAACATCCTGTCACCAGTTTCGGGTTTTCCCCTCCTCGGACCACTGCTAAATTCTCACCACTGCTTACCCAGAGCAACCCACAAGCCTATACTTTAACCCAGTTACCTTTCCATGACAATTTGGCCTTTGTCAAAGTCACTGAGAACTTTATTCCTGCCCATTTCTCCTGCATCCAACACATTGATTACAAGAATTGATTGTTTGCTTACCATGTAATCTACCTAGACCTCAATATGTAGCCTTGTTAGGAGATGATCATCAATATTTGCTTCACCTGTGACTGGTCATCATGTTTTGGCTCATTAGTGTATATTCCTACATGACTATTGGAGTAAAGTATGTCATTGTATGTCTAAAAGCCTATATTCAATCTGATCATCATGGAAAGCGATCATGTCTCTTCAGAAAATTTGGTCTAAACCACTCAATTCATATGGATTAGTTTTACGATCTCTTAAGTGTTGTGTAGCTGTCAATGGAGGGACAGAAATCTTGAAATCTCTCAGATTTCATTAAAAATATCTTAATTTGTGTTCCGAAGATGAATGAAAGTCTTACTGGTTTGTACAGTCTTTTTGGTGAGTAATTTATAACAGAATATTCATTTTTGGGTGAACTAACCCTTTAATGTGAAAGCGAGAAAAATGGAGTAATGTGAAAAAAAAAAATAGCAGAATGTCCCCCCCAAAAAATACCAACACAGAAAAGCTTTTTATTAAAATAATTAAATACATATGTAAAAGTTTTTAAAAAGTGCTCGTGCTCTGTCCAACCATTTAAATAAATAAATGAAACTTCTACACAGATGAGTGCCTTTGGTAACGTTTTTTAATTATTTTTTGTAACGTATTACAGATTACATTTAATAAAGTATTAAGAGTATTTACTACAACATTTTCATCATTATATATATACATATATAAAATCTTTTAATACATTTGGTCATATTGCACACCTCTACATTTTACAAAAACATAATTAGTTGTTACATGTTTTATGTTTTGTGACCCAGAGCAACCCACAAGCCTATACTCTAACCCAGTAACTTTTCCATGACAATTCGGCCTTTGCAATTCGGCCACTCAATTCATTCGGATTAGTTTTATGATCTCCTAAGTAAATTTGACATGTGCCACCTACCTAAACATTGCTGCAGACCAGGTACACCCCTTCATGACAGTGGTGTTCCCTGGTGGAAGTTGTCTCTTTCAGCAGGATAATGCATCCTGCCACACTGCACACATTGTTCAGGAATGGTTTGAGTAACATGATGAAGAGTTCAAGGTGTTGCCCTGGCCTCCACATTTCCTAGATCTCAATCTAACTGAGCATCTGTGGGATGTGCTAAACCAAAAAGTTTGATCCACAGCGGATCCACAGGACACCTTCAGGGGTCCATGCTTTCGGCGGGTCGGCGCTGTTGAAAGCAAGCGGAGAACCAACAGCATATTAGCCTGGTGGTCATAATGCTTTGGCTCATTGGTGTATTTAATACAGTCTACAGTCTAGACCCATTCAGAAGCCTTGTGTCAGTAAAACAATGGTAAACTCATTCCTGAAGCAGCTGACCTTTGTAAATGTACTATAAAAATGTGTTTTTTTGTGTTCAAAGGCTCTAAAATCATCATCGCCGTTGTTCTCCAACATGACCTCCACATTTATTCTGTCCAATGTCACAACCTTCTTCTTTATCTCTTTTATATTTCCCTCAGCCTCTTTCTTTCTCTCCTGACGTGCCCTTCATACACAGAAACGCATATAAACGCATAGTCCTTTTGCTCTGAAGGGAAATAAGAGGACCTCCACCTGTCAAACCTTCATCACAGCACAGTTTGTCTCCTGCCCCCTCAGACCTTGCAAACTGCGTTGCTGTTCCTCTCACAATCCCCAAAGCTCATTTCCTCTGTCAACAGGCACAATAATGATACGCCAATGCCATGCTACTAACTATTTATTCAGCTCAGGCAAAGCCGTCTCTCAGTGTGTTCAACGCTTTAAACAAGGTGAGACACTTTCTGCCACAATGAAAGCAAATCACTTTTTTCTGTCAATGTGTTTTGGGGTTTTCATTAAGATTGGCTTAGCAGCCTGGCAAGGAAAATATATGATTATACAAAGATGTTACACTGTTCGCATTTGTCTTTGAAAACATACATTAAGCCCCTGAGAAAATCCCAAAATCTGATTCCTCCCACTGCAACATCTGATCCGAGCACCAGGGCGTAGACTTTACGCCACTGAGGTGTAATATGCATATTACATTAAAATACATGTACACAAGATTGTTGGAGAGGAAAGGACGGGTGCTTAGCTACAGCTCTGAAAGATGCTCCCACGGTACAAAGAGGATGCCAAGCGCACACTACTGCGTTTATACAACGACTACTGGCATCAAAAGGACAAGCTTTTTGAGTGACGGTTTGAATGCATACCTTTCTTAAAGTCAGTTGGGGCTGTGGTAACCATAGTAACAGAGGATTATGATGTCTTACATAACCATGCCTGAGCATTTAAACCCCCTGGATGAACCACGCCACATTGATTTCATAACGAGCATGTGTCTTTTGGGCATGTTTGAGTGTGGAAAAAATATGTCATTACTGTAATGTGAAAAAAAATCATGTATTATTTAAACTGTTAAGTATATTTATGCATTGTTGTAGCATTATGTACTGTCTAAATAAAATGTAAGTAATAAGAAAGACCATTTAAAAATTGATGAGTAAATTTTTTTTAAGTGAATTAAAAGTGATCGATCAATGCAACAAAAAAAAAATATATATATACGCTCACCTAAAGGATTATTAGAAACACCATACTAATACTGTGTTTGACCCCCTTTCGCCTTCAGAACTGCCTTAATTCTACGTGGCATTGATTCAACAAGGTGCTGAAAGCATTCTTTAGAAATGTTGGCCCATATTGATAGGATAGCATCTTGCAGTTGATGGAGATTTGTGGGATGCACATCCAGGGCACGAAGCTCCCGTTCCACCACATCCCAAAGATGCTCTATTGGGTTGAGATCTGGTGACTGTGGGGGCCATTTTAGTACAGTGAACTCATTTTCATGTTCAAGAAACCAATTTGAAATGATTCGAGCTTTGTGACATGGTGCATTATCCTGCTGGAAGTAGCCATCAGAGGATGGGTACATGGTGGTCATAAAGGGATGGACATGGTCAAAAACAATGCTCAGGTAGGCCGTGGCATTTAAACGATGCCCAATTGGCACTAAGGGGCCTAAAGTGTGCCAAGAAAACATCCCCCACACCATTACACCACCACCACCAGCCTGCACAGTGGTAACAAGGCATGATGGATCCATGTTCTCATTCTGTTTACTCCAAATTCTGACTCTACCATCTGAATGTCTCAACAGAAATCGAGACTCATCAGACCAGGCAACATTTTTCAGTCTTCAACTGTCCAATTTTGGTGAGCTCCTGCAAATTGTAGCCTCTTTTTCCTATTTGTAGTGGAGATGAGTGGTACCCGGTGGGGTCTTCTGCTGTTGTAGCCCATCCGCCTCAAGGTTGTGCGTGTTGTGGCTTCACAAATGCTTTGCTGCATACCTCGGTTGTTACGAGTGGTTATTTCAGTCAAAGTTGCTCTTCTATCAGCTTGAATCAGTCGGCCCATTCTCCTCTGACCTCTAGCATCAACAAGGCATTTTCGCCCACAGGACTGCCGCATACTGGATGTTTTTCCCTTTTTTACACCATTCTTTGTAAACCCTAGAAATGGTTGTGCGTGAAAATCCCAGTAACTGAGCAGATTGTGAAATACTCAGACCGGCCTGTCTGGCACCAACAACCATGCCACACTCAAAATTGCTTAAATCACCTTTCTTTCCCATTCTGACATTCAGTTTGGAGTTCAGGAGATTGTCTTGACCAGGACCACACCCCTAAATGCACTGAAGCAACTGCCATGTGATTGGTTGATTAGATAATTGCATTAATGAGAAATTGAACAGGTGTTCCTAATAATCCTTTAGGTGAGTGTATATATATATATATATATATTTATTTATTTATTTATATATATATATATATATTTTTTTTTTTTTAAGCAATGACAAAATGTTATTTTAAATGTGCTGTCAATCAATTACAAAAAATTCTGTGATAAATCGCGATTAAAAACACTTCAGTTTTTACAGTTTTTTACAATCACTTTGCTACTATTTTCAGAACCTTGATGTCATTTTTCAAAACTCTAGACACAAAACTCAAAACGGTTATCACTTGTAACACAGGCTATCTAATGTTCAAAACACTGCATTGTGCATTCACATCTTTAAGGAAATCTTGCACTTGCACAATCATTGGTTCAAAAAACAAATTTACTGTGAAATACCATTGAAGCATAACTATAGATCACCCACACACAAGCAACTGATAGTTTCACTGTGTCATTGTTCATACAATCATTAAATATTGTAGAACAAAATAGTTGATACAGGTTTCATTATGGCACTACATGTACAGTAAATACATCTCTGTAAAAGCACTGCAGTAATAGAGAGAATACTACAGACACAGTGGAACCATTGAACAAAGTTTGTAATATATTGATGCAAAACACTACAGTACAACCACAGCATAGGTTTATTTGAATCAAAGCAAAAATAATTAGCTATGAAATAGAAAAGAAAAGACAGTAAAACATCAAATGCAGTGTTCCTCAACTTGCTTGCTTGTACTGTAAGAAACAAAACAGGAGCGATTACTGTACTTCTACATTGTCATCAACTCTGTGTTGTGGATTTGGCCACAGGTTCTCATCTACATCACAATGGATGTTTTCATTAGCCAAAATATTAGGCTACATCCATGGATATTGTAGTCTAATTGGTTCATGCTCCATGCTAATTGGTGACAATGAATCTCGTTATCTTGAAACTCTCATGATTTACAGTAAACATGGAAGATTGTTTGTCTGTTTCCACACAACTATGCATAATGCAACAGTTACTTATCATTTTGAGCAGTTGTATCAATTGATAGTTAGATCACTGTAAGGAAATGCATAGACACTCATTTGAAATGTAATGTGTGAATTGCCTTTTGAAATAGTAGTACTTTGATGTTAAGTTGTGTCATATTGAACAAGTGATTTTTGTTGAATGAACAAATGATCTAAGTTTTATGTGTATTGTATCCAAGCAATTGAGAAAAGGGTTAGAGTTTTGAAAAATGTGCATTTTGATCATTGGTTGTGAGTTTTGTGTCTAGAGTTGTGAAAAATGACATCAAGGTTCTGAAAATAGTAACAAAGTGATTGTAAAAAACTGTAATATATTTTATAATTTCACAGTTAATCTCCAGATTAATGTAGAAACAACATAAAGACAGTACATTTTAAATACTCACCTCACCATTTGTCTTGTCGCGCTTGAATGGTTTAAAAGCATTTGCATGATTCAGAGCGTGATCATATAATGTAACGCTAGCTAAAGGATGACAGAAAAAAAACGGATGATGCATTAAAGGGGGGGTACAATGGTGTTTCATGTATTCAGAGTTGTTTACAGTGTTAAAGAGATGGATTCTCATGCTTAACATGGCCAAAGCTTTTTAAAAATATTTTGGACGAATAACGGAGAATTTCTGTGCCGAAAATCTTTCTTCCGGGTTGGTACAAGTTTCGGCTGTTTTTTTTTTTACCGTGGATCTAATGACGTAGACCAGAGTGGAACTCCTTATATGAGCATTTCTCCCGGAAAAGCACGACCGCGCACCTCAACGCGCTTCAACAGGAAATCATCGGCAGCGCTGCATAGTGTCTCCAAAGTGTTTTTGGTGAGGGAAAGCTTACCAAAGAACCCAGCGTTAGGAACAGTGGATGCAGAAACGAGTTGTGTAGACTGTTTGTTCCCTGCATTTCGACGATGAATGTTTTATAAACAAAGCCCAGATCGACGGATTCTCTCTATGGCTCTGGCTTCGCCCACACGGCCCGCCTCCAGACGCTTGTTTTTTTCCGGAAAGACTCGGTACAGCCTATTTTCTCTTATAGATATAATAAAACTAAAAGACTTTTTGGAGATATGAAGGATGCAATACTACTCTATAGGTACTCAAGATTAACAGGAGATTGAGTGAAAATGAGCATTTCACCCCCCCTTTAAATATGATAGCGCTTTGACTGGACAAAACTGTATCGCTTGCGTTACTGTTGACAGATAACTTTTTAATTTTTGACTTCTCATGTGACGTACAAAAAAAAAAACCTATCAATTTAAATAAAATAAAAAAATCCAAAAATGTGTTTTCCCAACTTTTTTTCAACTTTGATTTGCAGTGTGACCGGGGCTGCGTTTCCCAAAATTATCTTCAGCCTAAGTATCTGTCAGGAACCACTGGAAATAACAGGACCCAAGCGCAGAGATGAGCGGTGAACGGTGATAACAATAACAATAGGGTGGAACAATGTGTAACAGTTGCACAGTCCACAACAGAGGTCTAGACAGGAGACTCGGGCACAGGATTGAGCAGCCGAGTAACCAGCAGTCAGTGCAGTCTCAGGCTGGGCAGGACTCGAACACACACAGACACACAACACAGGAGAAACCACTAAAACATTAGATAAGTACAAGTACCTGAAAAACTAAACCTTTACATATAAGAGAAGAAAACCAACAAAGCAAAGGAACAGTAACAGAGACTAACTTTATAAATCTAAGAGACAGTACCAAACAAAACCTAGAATAGCTCAAGTAAAACAAGAAAACTAAAGAAGGCTAAATAGAGGGAAATTAGTCTAAGATAACCACAAAGCAAAAACTGCAAGGATGAGAGAGAGAGAGCGAGCGAGCGAGAGAGAGAGAGAGAGAGAGAGAGAGAGAGAGAGAGAGAGAGAGAGAGAGAGAGAGAGAGAGAGAGAGAGAGAGAGAGAGAGAGAGAGAGAGAGAGAGAGAGAGAGAGAGAGAGAGAGAGAGAGAGAGAGAGAGAGAGAGAGTTGGACAACCACACATGGCTATGACACAATACTTGAGAAAGGTCTTGGACATGAACACAAAACACCGATCCAGCAAGGAAACACAATATAAAGGGAGTGGAGCAAACGATGACGAGGTGAAGAGGACTAGGACTAAACAAGGGGGTGTGGTAAGGGGAAACTAGGAGGCAAGACAAGGGGAGCACATGGCCAACAGAAACAAAGACAAAGCCATGTGCTCAAGCACAAAATAAACATGGAAACATTAAACAAAGATACAAGAGACAAAGCTGCCAGGGCAGAACCCTGACAATATCATAGAGACCGTTGGTGCCAATGTTTTCTGCATTCTATATTTCTTTTCAAAAATTTCTCCAAGTTATGTTCTTGTTTGGACACTTTAAAGCATATCAATACAATGCAGACTTTACAGTTTTTAAGGACACAGGCAACATATTCAATAATATGCTTCATCATTTACATTTATGCATTAGGCAGGTGCGTTAATCGCCAGCATGTGTGTTGCCTGGGAATTAAACCCATGACTGTGGGTGGCATTGTTAGCGACATGCTTTATCAGAACACCTTTTATCATTGTCCAGAATTCAAAATAAAGGTAATATGAGTCAAGGAGGTGCTGGAAGAAGCTCAAGAGGTGAACTCACCAAAATCACATAATTGTGATTTCAAAGACTCTTGAAGAACAACCATCACTTCATCCTGACTTTCTGCATTGATCTGAGGCCTGTGGACAAGACAGAATGAAATACAGACTGTTAAAGATGAAATGTGTAACTTCTGCCTCACAAGTAGGCCAGACATAATGGTGGAATTCTGTTTGGCAAAGACATTACACAGTTGTATGTTTGTATGTATGTATGTATGTATGTATAGCCTTACTGTATGTATAGCCTTGAAAAGTCATACAATGGTTTTGTGTGATAAACAGACCAGAATACATTAGTCATTAGAGTAATTCATAACGCAGAGTCGTTATTAAACGATAATCAAATATTCTTTGGCATTGTTAGCGACATGCTTTATCAGAACACCTTTATTTTGATGATTATCACGTTATTAAATGATAATCATCATGACATCAAACCTCCACCACAGCAGTAATATTTGATTTAAAGGCAGCAGAGGTGAACATTTTTAATAAATAATGATTTTTGACCAAAAAACATTACTGCATACTGGTTTCAAACTATATGAGGGTGAGTAAATAAGGACCAAATTTCATTTTTGCACGAAATACTCCTATCTTGACAACCAAGTAGCACTGTCAATATGGCAGACTTTGGAATCGCCACAGTAGAAATTGGTGAGTATGTTAAGATGTTTTGTGACTTGTTTGATCTGTTGATCTCACAGACGTAAAGCAGAACAGCTATTTTATTGAGAGCAATTTGCCATTACTGGCCCAAACCAGTTCCTTCCTCTGCCTGTTGTATCTCATATCTGGGCTCTTTCCAGAACCGCCATCTGTTGGTCTTTGTTAATGACACAGTTTGTCTCAGCGTGTTGCGCATCTCCATTCTGCAGCACAGCTCTAAAGTCACAATGTGTAATTGTGTGCCGCCGATAGGCAGTTTGTGTTTTCAGAGTTTTGCGTTGATAACATGGGATGCTGAGCGCTCTCACGGTGGAGGGGGAATGTGTTCGGGCACGATTTAGACAGTGGGAGAGAAACTGTGTGGGTTGGATTACTCTCTCTCTCTTCTCTATTTTTGCTTATTGCTTTAGTTTGACTGAAATCGACCGTTAAAAGAACATTGAAATGCAATAACTTTCTTTTCAAGCTGTTGCCTCATTTGGAGAGAAGTAATGATAACTCGCAGTTCAGTAAGAGAGTCAGAAGTTGACTGATTCCAACTCTTTTTTTACAACCTGTTCAGAAGAGTCATTTGCTCATGATGAATGAAACTACACTAGTGCTATTCTACAGAAGTGTGTTTTCTTGCTATTATTTTGCGGCACATACTCTATGTACCAGTGTTATTTGATGTTATTATAGGTTTTGTAAATATTTTGAATTAGTTTTTATTTTTATATGTTCTGTTTTAATTATAATTTTAGTTTAAAACTTTTAGTAAATTTGGTGTGTTTTTTTGTCATTTTTAATAGTTTTTTTTTATTAGAGGTCAAATCGATTAATCGCATCTAAAATAAAACACACACACACACACACACACACACACACACACACACACACACACACACACACACACACACACACACACACACACACATATATATACATATATATATATACACATATACACATATACACACACACACACACACACACACACACACACACACACACACACACACATATATATATATATATGCACACACACATACATATATATATACACACACACACACACACACACACACACACATATATACATATACACATAAATATACACATATACACATATATACATACATACATATATATATACATATATACATAATATAGACAGATATGTATATATAGATATAGATATATATATATACATATATACATACATATATGTATATAGACAGATATATATTTATATAGATAGATAGATAGATAGATAGATAGATAGATAGATAGATAGATAGATAGATAGATAGATATACACACACACAGACACACACACACACACACACACACACACACACACACACACACACACACACACACACACACACACACACACACACACACACACACACACACACACACACACACATTACATATTTACAAACTTTTGTTGGATGTGATTAATTGATTTGGGAACACTATTTTTTATATATATATTTTATTACGTTTATTTTTATTAAGTTTAAAAACATTTTTGTTTAATTAGCTTTAGTTATTTAAGTACTTCAAGTTTAAGTGAAATAAAATAAGGTTAAGTTTTTTATAATTTATTTTATTTTCAGTTAATGTTTATTTTATTTCAAGTAATGAAAAAGTTGCTCATGGTTTTTAGTTTTAGTTAACGATAGCAACCCTTCTATACATCTCATCACATTAAATTCAGACTGCAAATTCACATTAACTTTAATAAAATAAGATTTATTTTGCAGTGAAGCTGAAGATTCAGCCATGGAGGCATAGATTCTCCATCGCTGAAGAGTGGTGCATGAAACACTGGACAGGAATATACTGCATGAAACACATGAACCACTTATATGCTTTTTTTTTTTAGCTTGGCATTATAAATCAGCATCCACTTACGTATGGAAAACAGCTGTTCGATCATTCCACTTGCATTTCCTATTGATGTTTCACTGAAATCAGATATGAATACAGGGTTAAAATGGCATCAATATATGACATACTTAATTCATTTAGGCATGAAATATTCCTTTAACCATGAGGCACGTATTGTGAGAAACACAATAGCTTTAAGTTTTACATCAGAGTTGACTAAACAGGAATAATGTGAACAGGCTGTGCTGACAATAATGGCGCTGTTATTAATAATTACATCTAACCGGGGAACATTACGAAGCACAAAACAACAGCAGACATATTGCATTAAAGGAGCAGCATCCAGTGCCCCCAAGATGTTTCCATTCTTAACATTTTATTACCACTAGTTTATCACAGGATTACGTGCCTCTGTGAAAATCCGTAGCAGGTTATTGCGAACACCTGGGATTTAATCAACTTCAGTTGAAGCAATTTCCCTTTTTGCCATTCAGCCATTAGAGAATAACTGGGTAAATGATGTGTTACCATGGAGGAAATGTAAACAAAGTTACAGCGTTCCTTTAAAAGGGAAAATGAATGGAGACTAATGAACGACAGCGTATTCATCGGCAAACATTTAGTTAAACTAGTTCCTAATTTATGACTGAGTGAAGCAGACCAAAAATGAGCCTAAACATGTGTAGATGACTAGATCATGGCAGCCTAATCATTTGTGAGCCCCTAAGGCTTTATAAATAATTTTATTAATATTTAATTGTTTTGGGGGCGTGTCTGAATCACCATCATGATGACTTAAGTACAGGATTTAGTCAAACTCTCCCCGTCACTTTGATGGAAAGTTTGCTGAAGAATAAAAAGCTTGTTACTCCGAAAACGGTTCATCAAATCGACGGCAGTTCAGCCCTTTATAGCAGAAATCTGACAGCATATTGCCGTCGCTCAACTTTGGCAGGCCCATCAAAACAGTCGATCGGGTTTTGCTCTTAACTGACATTGACATGACATACATGATGTATCTGAATTGTGACAGTCCTGCAGGAGCGCAGAAATTTCCTCTGACAGCTAAATTACAACGTGGCAAGTCGGTCTGAATGAGTCTCATCTGCCACTTCTCTCTCTCTCTCTCTCTCTCTCTCTCTCTCTCTCTCTCTCTCTCTCTCTCTCTCTCTCTCTCTCTCTCTCTCTCTCTCTCTCTCTCTCTCTCTCTCTCTCTCTCTCTCTCTCTCAGGCCTGAAATAACAGCCAGCAGCGCTCCTCGTTATCGGGAGTGAAAAGGGTGTTATTTTCTGTCGAGTCCATAAAAATCACTGTTATAGAAAGTCAGAAATAAGGTACAGAAAGCAAAGGTGAGGTAAAAAAAAGTTGGCGGGATAAAAATGTGCAGCATCATTTTTGGCACATATACCACTAATTTTAGTACTTTCAACGCAGCACTATGGTTTGTTCAGTCTAAGCATTAAACTTTGCATTTTTCAATTCAGCTTAAACTACTTGACTTATACACTCCATTCAAACTTTGTTTTGTAGATAATTTCATTTTCAGGTTTTCTATCTATTTTTGAAGAAATGTAATATTACAGTTTGAAAATCTCCCATTGACCATTGATATTTTCATACTGCAGTGTTGTGGTTTTCACTGCGACATACTCACTCATTTTTTGCCAATTATTTGCTTTTGCGATGAATCTTATCCTTTGAAAAACTTCTGACTTTGTGACTGAATGTTGCAACGACGATTGGGTTGAGTTCTGGAAATAAAAACGCCATTCATTTTCTTCATAGGAAAATAGATTTTCAACAATAACTTATAAACCGCTAAAGACAGACCTGTGAGCTACAAGGTTGTTAAGGCACCAAATTTGTTAAAGAAGGTCTCCCACTTTGGCCTACAAAAGAAGTGAATTAGGTATTACTATTATTAAAACTGTTAAAATCAGTGTAGAGACATTTCCCCAAGTTTTTCCACATTCTTCGCCTCATGCAACAGGGATAAATTATTCAAGGCACGACTCAAACCGGTGTCGTGCTTGTGCTACGAGGGTTTAAGGTTCCATTGTCCGTTGCTGAAGCGGGCTGGATGTTCTTCACATCCTCTCATATTCCAGGCTGCTGAGCTGAAACAAGAGAGCTTGAAGATAGTGGGGATCAAGGGACCAGAGGCCCCGGGGACCGAGAGACACTACACCTAGGCTATGTTCACGCTGTCGGTCCAAATCTGATTATTTGTCTATCCGATTGAAATCTGCTCTTAAATTATTCACTGGCCACATTTTGCATCACAACTGTTCAGATCCAATTTGTTTTCCGAAATATCTGCATTGGTTTCTATGGCAATTAAGTTGCGTTGGTAGGCATACGGCAACAACAACCGCAACATGGAGGGGTTTGCAATACAGATGTCTTATTTACAACATGACAATGTGTAGCCGTCACGGTGGACTACAACGTCTTCTGAGCCAGTGGCAGAAAAAGCAGATTTCCAGGAATGCAATATATGATTTCAAACCACATAAGAATGTAGCTCGAAATGCATTTCATGTATTTTTTTTTTTTTTTTTTTTTTGCCGTTCACACTTGCTAAATTTGATCGGATTTCAATCAGATATGCAGTCTAAACGTAGCCATCACACCAGGACTAAACCTTACAAGAAATGCCATGCACAGACTGCCATTCCTTGCCTTTAAGTCAACAATTGCCCCTATGTTCAAAGTCTTATTGGGCACAACTCGATTGTGGATTTTATTCTAAATTAAATTGTCTTTGTAATCTTTTATCAAAACGTAGTTACTTGCTTCCCTTCTAAAAGGACTTTCCTTGACATCACAAATCCCTCTTACTTTTCATTGATCCCCTACAATCACCTCCATTTTATTATGTAACACCCGTTTATCATGATCTAATCCATTTCCAATGGACATTTTTGCTCTACATTTTTGCTCTCATATCCGGTTTCACTTGGAAATACATTTTATGATTATGAAAGCAAAATGGGTTGCAAATATCCTGTCATGTTTCCCTTAAAGGCTTTTCTCCATTACCTGGCCCACACAAAAAAAATAAGATGGTCATGCTTATGAAATACAAAATATGTACCAGCAATCCAAAAACAAAAAGTCATTATCATAGGAGAGTATTGAATATTTACTACCATTCAAAAGTTTGGGGTCAGTAAAGATTGTTTAATGTTATAGAGGGATGTTATAAGTCTGCATTTATTTGATCAAATTTCCCATTTACAGACTGATACCTCTCTTGTCCCCATGTTGAGAGAAATCAGGAATAAGTGCATAGAAATAAAAACAGAAACAAATGTGACAATTGTTGACATTTGATGCCAAGATCTTACCATATGATTGTAGACTACAGTATCCAGGCAAATCTGAGCACATTAGGTGGCATTGTTGAGATGTTTTTTCCTGAAACACAGGAGACACATGAGATTTCTAGTCTTTTACTCAGGACAAACATCTAAGGAGAACTCCAGCAAAAGTCTTCATTTGCTATCCACCTTCATCTCACTGCTGTTTGGGAGAAACAATGGAGATTATTAGAGAGATTTCATTTGTGATTTTACTTTTCAGTGGTCCCTCATGTGCCAGTTAACAGAGAATTTAATATTTCGCAATCATTTGTGCTGCATTACAGCACCTGAGAGATCTTTATTCCTTTCTTGGAGAATTTTCTGGAAATTAGAAGTTAACAATTGCAACATCTCAGGTATTTAACATTCCATGCTGAATTAAACATGGCAGTGCAACTCCATAAAATCTGAACAAGGAGCAAATGTTAATCTATTTGAGTCACACTTTTTTGAGTTTGCTAATTAACACAAAATGATCTTATTTACATATTTAGCGCCAGAGCGAGAAATCTCTTCAGCTCAGAGTCTTGCATATGATTAAACCGGAGCACTTTGTCAGCGTTAATGACAGCCTTTTGTCATGAAGGGTCATTCTGATGGAACCTCAGAAGACAGAAGAAGCTAATGACCAAATAAATGAAATATTTCTTCTACGTCTAGAGAAAAAAAAAAAATCCATCTAGCATATTATTTCTGTCTAAAAAGGACAGTGAAATGGCTTATATAATATCCATATTAATTAGCAATGTCTTTCCTGGTGCAAAGATGACAATTAACGGTTGTCACTTTTGGAAAATTGTGTTTTTATTGCTATATTATGGCGTCTGTGATTTTACTTAATGTTGCAACAAATTTTAAGTCATTTTTATGACCACTTTACACCATTGTTTGATAAACGTTTCCACATTTTACTCAGTGTGTGGTCACGCTTTAGATTAGGGTCCAGTTCTCACTATTAACTATGACTTTTGCCTCAATAAACTCCTAATTACTCCTTTTTAATAGTTTATTAAATTTAGGCACTGGGTAGGATTAAGGGATGTAGAATATGGTCATGCAGAAGAATAAGGCATTAATATTTGCTTTATAAGTACTAATAAACAGCTAATATCATATGCATGCTAATAAGCAACTAGTTAAGTGTGTTTATGCAGTTCTGAAAAAACCCACTAAGCATGAGAACGGATTCATTGTATGAAACAGAAAGGCTGAGTGAACTTCAAATCATCCAAGTGGATTGGGTTAAACTTTGAGTAAAACTATTTAACAATTTGCTGTAAATGTGCATCTCTCTTGTCTAAGGGTAAGTGGTGCGCATCATTGAACATCTCTCCATCCTCTGAAGTGCTCTTTTTTCCCCATAATTGTGCCAGTATTTTCCATGCAACAAGGCAAACAAGCTCAAGCTGTAACAGAACCCTGTGTGTGTATAAATAGCCCTTTTATCACATGCTTGTGTCCGTTGCTAAGTGAAATCCAAGTAGAAAAATTGAACACCAGCTTAGCTTGAATAATTTGATACACTACCATTTCTCCAACTTGGCAAGATCAATTTTCTCTAAATCAAATCACTGTAATTGCAAACAGAAAAGTCTGCAGTTGCAACCTTGCAGATTCAGCAAATTAAATAAATAAAAATGTCTGTTTCAACTGCCGTTAAACCCATTTAAGAATTCAAAGGATACACAAATAGAACCCATGATCAGTGCAATTTGATAAAATGTACGTGAGGAATAATGGCCATCAACTATTAATGTTTTTGTGTTTATCATCAGATAAATCATGATGGAAAAGAGCGTTACGTTGTATTTAGATAGTCCACTTTAAACATTCGAACTAACTTTGCAATGACATGCCAACTAACTTTCATTAATTTGAAACTACATGTCATAGAATACTACATGTTAGAATAAGTTGACATGTACTTACTAAGTTTCTTATAGTTAGTAAAATGTCTCCAAAATCCATTTAATGTTTTTATTTGCGTTAAACAAAAAGCAGGAAATTTGAAGAATCGTACAGCTCTTTTTCATAGTGACCACAACAAAAATTCATAAATCACTATAAAATAACCGATTAACTAAACCGATTTATATGGTCACAGATAATCTCAGATCTCTGCATTTGTGTTACCGTTCAGATTCAAAAATAAGTGTGTCAGGTTTGATTTCATTAGCTATGTTTCCATCCAAAGTTGTGAATTTAACTTATGCATAAAGTTGAAATATCACATAAAACATTCCATGCGATAAACAAAATCGTCACTTCCTGGGAAATTGGCGCAAAATATCTGTAATAAAAATGGAATTTGCGGTTATCCAATCACAAATCACATCCACTGTTGTTGAGGCAAAGTTTTTTGTCTCTGTCGTGGTTTATTCGCATGTTCTCTTATCGGATAAAAAATGTATCCGCCTCAATTGAGCACATACGTTTTTTTTTTTTTTATGCACATTTTTAGAATCTTTGTGCATCTTGGATTTTTTTCCCGCATTTTTTTTTAAATCCAAACTGCCCATTAAAAACTGTTACATCCACCAGCTGGAGTGCCCTTGATTTCCACTAGAGGGGCACTCCTCCTGTCTCCTTGGCTTTCCCATCATGAACTACACTTTCCATAACCCTTTGCCTAAACTCATTATGCTTCATTACTTTTAGCTGTCTCATTTACCTTGTTAACTATGCCTTTATAAGCCCTGTGTTTTCAGTCATTCATTGCGAAGTCTTGTTTGTTGTCACACGGTAATTCTGAGCACTATCCTGGTTTCCTGTGTTCATGGTTTTTTGATTTCCTGCCTGGTTTATTGGATTATCCTAATTGCCTGTGTTTTTCTGCCTTGTTGTTTTTGTTTGGATTGTCTGCCGTGTGATTTGACCTTTTGCCTGTTTTGGATTTACGATTCTGGATTACCCTAACAAAGGACTGCATTTTGACCCTATTGACACCAAAAACACCATGTGTCGAATGTCTCGTAACCAAATGCAACATGTTAGTTTGAGTATATGGAATGGATAATGAGGTTTGAAAGCTGCAGTAGTGGGGAAGATTTTCAGTAAATAACTTAAATTTCATATTTTCCCCACACAAAGCTACTGTATGGCTTCATAAGACTAGGAATATAGTTTATAAGTCATACTTATTTTGGTATATTTAGAAAAGAATTTACACAATAAAATTGGGTGGTTTAAAGTTTTCACCACCTGGAGTTGCATTGAGGAGTCAACCATATCTGTGAAAAAATTACAGTGTTTACATGCAAGGATGGGTACAGAAGGGTGATAGAAGTATGCATACTAAAACTAAAGCTAAGTTTTTCAATTTTGACTGAGTTGATTAGAACTAGCCAAAAATAGGCCAAAAAACTATGCACTGACACAGAATAAGATTAATACGGCAGTGGAAATAAAATCTATATCACACAGTTTCATGTTTTTACACAATAGAGCATGGGGTCATGAACTATCTGAAGGATTTTAACACAAGTGAACCTCTATTTATAGTTATCTGGTTTAGAGTGTGTAAGTTTTATGAAATGCAACAGTGTAATAACGGTGGATGTAGAAATGTAGCACAAAGCCAACAGCGTGCCAACATGAACCTTCAGGAGAAAAAGAAAAGAAAAACACTTGCTAAATTACAGAGATATTTGCACTCAGGCATACCCCTGACGTTCAAAAAATTACTCACTATTGGTTTGAAAGCTGAATCAATATAAAGCAACCTAAAGAGGTTTGTCGTCAGCGTGTAAAGGTTACAGCTATTTTTCTTGAAAAACAAGAAATCAGTCAGGGTGCGATATCCCGCGAGCAATCGTTCATATTGGTAGATTAACCTTTTCAAAAATAGAGTGCACATAATTACAGAGCAAACACAATAGTGACGACTGTTTTCATACATGGAGTTTTCCCTGAAGAAAGATGAGAGATTCAAAAAGGAATGTTTTTAGGATGTCGATAATTAAAACATTTAGAGCTGCAATTCTGCTCAATAAATCAGAAATAGTCTCATCAGCTAGACTTTTTGACGATTGGCATAATGTTCAGAGTATATTGTTGTTTATTCTGAAGAAACTCAAAGCTCATTTAAATGATAGCACAGTGTTGCATCCTACAAATAGCAATGGAGAAATTAGAAATAACAATCTATTGATTTTGTTTTGTTTTGCTAGAGCTTCTTGTCATCCATATATAATAAATACAATAAATCTTCAGAGATATACTGTGTAATAGAGTGCTGCAGGGATAACTACACACCCATATCAAACGAGAATACTGAAGCTGTAATGTTCATTAAAAAAAAAATGCATGCTTCTAATAAGTAAATAGATAAGAACATTTGGAGTGGAGCAGTTTACATTGTAGAACAAAAGATCCAGTATCATCAAGTATCGTTAGATCTTAATTTACTCATAAACTGAAAAACCTTATTATTAAAACCCATAGGAAAACCTTGAGGGAACCACTGGCGAATTAGTCTTCTGGGTTTTGACGTCATCCCTGCAGCACTCTCTATATGCAGTAGTACTGGAGGAATTTGCAAAAAGACACAAGCCTGGCCACTTGTGGTTCCTGCACAGACCCTATATATATATATATATATATATACACATAAAACCAAGCTGCTGTTTGGATTTAACTATAGGCAAATGCTTAAAAGTCTATGATTGGTTCATAGATGATTGGTATTGCAGTGATCATTATGTTTCTATCATGTTATATGTTTGGCAAAACGCAACAGTTCTTCTAACCCTAATGATGGAGTGTGTAGCTTTTCATTTCTTAAACAATGTAGGAAAACACATCATGGCCATATTCCAGGATGACAATGTCAAGATTCATCAGGCTCAAATTGTGAAAGAATGGTTGGGAGGAGCATGAAGAATCATTTTCACACATGAATTGGCACCTCTGAGTCCAGTCCTTTGACCCTTTATTATAAATAAGTCTAATGTATTACCATCACTACAAATGGCCTCATACCCAGAGGTCTGGGCTGAACCTTGAATATCCACTGCTGATCCTTTCATTTAGAGTCATTTTACATGTGGTTCTGCACTGACGTGAAATAAATTGTTCCGCCCTCTTGTTGCAGACACTGTCAAAGTCTATATTTCTAAACGATGAGCCTGAAAAATACCGTTGTGATGAAGCCAAGCAATTTGCAGAGCAGATCGCTCACTCACCGGCTTCAGCTCTCCGGGTCACTGGCCAGAGAGCAAGAGACAATGCCAACTGGCCGACGGAACAGAGTATAATCCAAAAATAAATGAAGAAAGAAAAAACCTTAAAGGAATAGTTCAGACCAAAAATTAAAATTGCAATTGTACAGTCTTAAGGCCCGTTCACACCAAGCACGATAACTATAAAGATAACGATAAAGATAACTATATATGCGTCCACACCAGCGACCGATAACGGTCTTTTCATTCTAAGCACGCGCGCGCCTGGATGATCCAGATCCATTTTAAATGCGCGAGACCTTTAAATTAGAATGGATTCTGATTGGCTGTCAGTGTTTTATCGTTCGACAGCTGGAAAAAAAATCGTTCTGAAAGTGATCCCAACGATATCGTTCCTCATATCTTTATCGTTATAGTTGTGGTGTGAACTCTGTTATTCTTTAATATGGAGAACGATTTTTAGAATTATATCTTTATTGTTATCTTTATAGTTATCGTCCTTGGTGTGAACGGGCCTTTAGAAGAAAAGGTTCTATGTAGACTCTGTCAGGTGCTTCATATACAGAACCTTCATGGGTTCCCATTATGGGATCATATTATGGATTTCGTTTTAATTTATTAAGTTTGGTTTAATACATAATTTTAAATAAACTTTATGAATTAAACAGCGCGTAAACATACATTATTGCTAGAAAAAACTGAAATAACCTGTTAAAATGAAAGTATTATTTAAGACTTTTCTCCTTATATAGAACCCTTTTGGCATATAGGGTTCTTTAAAGGGGTCATATAATGCTACATGCACTTTTACAAGTTGATTGTACTGAAATGTGTGTTGGCAGTGCCTGTACACAACCATCATAAAATGATAAAAATCCATCCAGTGTTTTTTTTTTAATCTTCTTATATGTTTACTCCCATCTCAAATCAAGCTGTTCGATTTTGTGACGTCACAAAATCGACGCCCCTCCCACGATGGTTGATTGACAGCAGCGTTTCAACACAGACCCGCCCTCGCGCCCTCGTGAGCGAGCTGTCAATCATAGCACGCGCCGACCGGCACGTTCATTGTTGATAAGCTGGAGCACTGAGTAGAATGGCGTCTAAGCGATTGTGGTGTTCTGTTCTTGGGTGTAATAAGGAACACAGCAGTCAATATTGATGTTCCTAAATCCGAACCGCTGAAGACGCAGTGGCTGAGTTTGTTTTCAAAGGGAATATTCCCCACGATCAACGTCAATGCTTTCATGTTTGCACGAATCATTTCACACACCAGACTGCTTTACAAATGAGGTCAGTAAAAAGCTGGTTTTGCTAAGAAGCTGCTCCTGAAAAAAGGATCGGTACCAACTATTTGTGTTCCTGCTGCTCCTCCAGAAGAAGTGAGTGAGTGTAACGTTTTATTAACCTTTATATTAATCTTTATATTCATCTTTGCAATTCGCTTGCATGCTTCACGATGAATGCGGCTATTTTTACACTCAGGATACATTACGGCATGTTTTCTATGTATGACGTTCTCAATATAATTCATAATCCCATGTTTATAATGAACAACGCGTTATGGTTATTGTGTTACAAATGGTGTACCCACAGAACAGAGGGGCGGGGTGAGCAAAGCTCATTATCATTTAAAGACGCATGCACTTAAACGGCGTGCTGAAAACAGAGCTGTGTTTGACCAGGTAAAATGAGTGTTTTCTTACAATACTAATAAGAATTTATTTATTTAGAAAGTATATTACAAACTTTTAATTTAGACCCTAAAGAATCATATTAGCTTGTGCAAAAATGACATTATATGACCCCTTTAAATTTGATTGTGAGAATTTTGTGAGAAATTTTTTAATAAAAAAAAAAAAACATCTCACAATTCTGACTTTATTTCTCAGAATTGTGAAATACAAAGTCAGAATACGTGACAAAGTATCACACAATTCTGACTTTATAAACTCGCAATTGTGACTTTATATAACGCAATTGTAAGAAAAAGTCAGAATTGTTAGATAAAAAGTTTAAAAAAAATATATACTGTGGCAGAAACAAGCTTCCATAGGTTCTCAATAAAACCCCAATGAACCTTTTTTTCTAAGAGTTGTTTCTAAGAGTTATATGCTAGTTTTTTTTTTTTAGCATTACACACAAAGAGAAATTATGTGGAATGTCCAAGCTGCACAAATTTTGGGTACATTTTGCAGATAAGAAATATTCTTGTATACATACAGTACATAATGTTGCATTTTACCATCAAATGATGGAACATGGCTATTTTTACTCAAGACATGTGATAAATCGCACTTTTAGGTTGACATTATCCACAATTCTACTTTATGGCCATGCGTAGGTTGCCACGAGGGAAGCTTTGAAGGTATGGTTTATTCATGAAAGAAAAGGGATTGTGAATCAACCTCATCACAGTGAGCCGAAGGAATGTTTGAATAACTGTATCGTCACAGCCTTGAATGGTGGAGTGCGCCTGCCCTTTCAAGATATCTGTAGAAGTGAGCGTCTGAGGAATACATGAATGCCTAGCAGAGACACTGATTCTGCGGTAGATGTGGTAATCAGAATGCATGCATAATTCAGGCAGTTATATGAGAGTCGGTGAACTTGGAGAAAAAGAACGTGGGCGATGATGAACGCTAATTTAGTGCTTTTCGAGAGCACCATTCAAAAAGCATCAAGATGAAGCCAAGAAACTTCTTTCCACTTAATTATATGAGTTATTCTTCTTCATGATATGCAGCAATTTGACATAAAAAGCCTAAAGAAGGTGTTCTGGCATGAGAGGTATCCAAACTAAAGCTGTACTGTAACTGGATGACTACGGGAAAACCAAGGAGTCTATATTTGGCTGGTTAGCTGGTAGGTGCCTTAGCTACATCATTCTGCGGCCAAAAAGCTTATTTTGCCACAGTGTTATGGTTAACTAAAAGGAAAACTATTACAAATTGTTTTTGGTAAATTAAATAAAGCTGAAATAAAATAAAACAAAAATAGATGAAAAAACTATGTAAACTTACAAAAATGTAATTAAAAATAAATAGAAATATTGCCTTGGTCACTAACTGAAATAAATAATTTCTAAAATTACTAAAACTTCAGCATCCTTACTCCAGTCTTCAGCGTCACATGATCCTTCAGAAATCATTCTAATACAGTAGTGCAACAAAATGATTAAAGCTTAAACTAAAATAAATGAAAACTGGAAATATAAAAACAAAAGCTAAACCAAGAAAATATTAATAAATAGTATAAATAATGCTAAAATAACACCATTCAAAAGTTTGTACGGCTCTTTTCAGGTATAGACCTCCTTAGGTAAAACATGTTGACATCTCTCTCTTAAAAAAATATGGCAAATGTCAGCAAATGTCAAGGAAAAAGTTTTTTTTTTTTTGCAGAAAACTTACTTTGAGGGCTGCATTTTGCCTGAGCAACCCTTTCAGCTGGAAACATTCTTCTAGTATCATGTTCAGATTATTGAAGTGAAAATATTCGCCCCTCGAGTTTGGACTGCAGATTCCACGTCCCACCCCGCTCCATTCCTTAACAATAATGTTTTCATGATCTCGCATTACAAAAGGGAAGATTTCAGGCTGTTTCCAGGAAAAGGGAGTATGCCAGACATCCAAAACTGCAAATAGAGGGAAAACATGCCACAGCTGAGACGTCCATAGGGTTTGGTTATCCACTTTGTTTATAAATATTCCCCTGAAATTTGGGAAAAATGCATCCAGTCTAGAGCCATTATAATGCGAGGAGAAAAAGCCCAGAAAAACATGCAGAAAAGCTCAGAAGTACAGTGAATATGATGGCTGTTTATTTGATATTTTTATAGCATGTGATTTCACTTTACTGAAAAATGTGGGCTTGTGCATGTCAAGTGGGAACAGACCCATTAAACAGGCAGTATAGGGGAACGCAATCTGCACTCTTTATACAAGAAGAGAGCGATTCTCTTTCCTGGGAGTATTATTGGTTTAGAGCACTTTGCAATCACAATTTCTCAGAAAATGTGACACCAAGGTGCAGTTATACGCAGCAAGCATTTGATTAAGCAACAGAGCAAGTGTTTCATCTTTCTTGTGGCTTAAAGAAAGAGGATAAACATTCACCGCGCTGCACTATTGTTGTAATTCCGCAGAAATCATTGGGCGTGTTGTCTTTTAGTTTCTGTGGACAGAAGGTGTCCTAGGGGGTCATTTACGGAGCAGGGGTTTATCTGACGTCAAAGCATCCCAGGCAACATTACTGCCACCTGGGCCCTTGCTAATAATGCCCCAGACAAATCCACTAACTCTTATGTTGCCCAGCGCAGGGCTGCAAAAACGTCACCGAAGGCTGACAGTGCCGTCCGTGGGGACTCGCTGATGACGCTCGACGAGATCTGATTTCGATTGTCTAAGATTAGACTTCGTACTCACAGGGAATGAGCGAGTCTCTGTTGTAGCACACTCCCAGCTCGGGCGCTGCTTTTAGGGGGAGAGCACAACAAAAAATATTAAGCGCTACAAAGGTTACACGCCAATGACCACTTAAAAAAAAAGAAATTAATACTTTTATTCAGCAAGGACTCTAAAGGCAATTATAATGTTACGAGACTTCAAAAAAAAGATTTCCATTTAAAATAAATGCTATTCTTTTGAACTTTCTATTCGTCAAGGAATCCCGCGGAAAAAAAGTATCACGGTTTCCGCAAATATATTAAGCAGGACAACTGTTTTCAACATTGATCATAATAAGAAATGATTCTTGAGCACCAAATTATCATATTAGAATGATTTCTGAAGGATCATGTGACTTAAGCTGAAAATTCAGCTTTGCATCACAGGAATAAAATACATTTTTAAGTATATGTTCAAATTTAAAAACAGTTTTTAATAATATTTTTGTTGTTACTGTATTTTTGATCAACGCTTTGTAGAGTCTGCTCTGGCTGTGTGCGTTCATGTGTTTTGAAGGATGTGCGGCTTTGGAGACGCTCTGAAGGGAGGGCGGGATCTCACGCTTTCAAAGCTAACTTGCTATTGCTAGCCTCTCCGAAATTGCCTACCCTACCTTTAAGTAGTATTTCTTATCCAGAAGAGTGGACCAAACAATTAAAGATTTAGATCATCAGCTGGTTAGGAATAAGCATTAGGAATAAGCTCCATGAACTGAGTGATAAGGAAGACTGCAGAGCAATAGGTCCCCAGGACCGAGGCTGTGAACCACTGCTATGTAATGAGAGAATTTAAAAGCTTAAAAATACACTGTGTAGGATTTTCTCCCATCTAGCGGTGAAATTGTTTATGACTACCAACTGAATATTACTTTCTAGCCCCTCCCATTCTGAGGGCGTTTTAACTCCTACGGTGGCCGTATTATTTCAAATCTGCCAGCAGTCGCGAGTAATCTCCCCCTCGCATTCGTCATGGTGCCACTGAGTGTAAAAACGTGAAAGGCAAAGCTTGAATTTCCAGGTATGTCCCTCTTTGGCAAATGTATTTTCAAGATGGAGGCGCAACATGGCTGCCGCCATTCGAGCGACTCGCTCGTATGTTTTCTAAATGGCAGATTCTGCGCTTACGAGAATACTTGATTAGTTGGTGGAAGTAATTACACATGAATGAGCACATATCATTTTGAAAGAACAAAGTGTTTTTTGCTAAGAATCAACTTAAAAAATTACACAGTGTAGCTTTAAAGGGCACCTATTATGCAAAATTCACTTTTACATGGTGTTTGAACATAAATGTGTGTTGGCATTGTGTGAGCAAAACCACCCTAGAATGATAAAAATCTCAATAAATCATAAGCACTGTCTCAGAATGAGCTGTTCTCAGATTGTTCTCACTGTGACGTAGAATTGCGCAAAGCCCCACCGACGTGGTTTGATTGACAATCTAGTTTTGGCATAGACCCCGCCCTCGGTGATCTGTACACCATCCTCCATTGTTTCAACGACAGCCGGTAATGTCTCCTAAGAAGTGTAGGTAAGAATGGACATAGTAGTCTTCACTGACATCAGAGCCACCGAAAACGCTGCGGATGGATTTTATTTATGAAGAAAAGGCGCCACTTAAACTTCATAAATACGTTTATGTTTGCGCGAATCATTTTCTGACTGACTGTTTAGTGAACGAGGGTTAAAGTTAATCCTCAAGTGTGGATCGTTGCCTACTGTTTGCAATCCAACGTCACCTCCACAAGAAGTAGGCTAAGTGTATTTTATGATTTTTGAGCAAAAAGTCATTTCAATCGATGTCAGCCAGTTCAACAACAAATGCGTCTAAAGCAATTTATTGTCGTCGTCATAGGATGTCTCAACAAACAATGTCAGACAGTTTTATGTATCTTTTTTTGCAGCAATTACAAATGTAAATAAATTAAGGTCTGCTCTATCTCCATAGACAGTAGCCTATATATAAACGTCTATCTCTCTGCAGCATATGTTTTCTGGTTCTGTAGCCATATCTTCTCACATTTGCCACATAAGCACCTGTACGATAAGTAATGTCAACATGACGCAACAGCACCCCTGGCATAAATATAATTTCGTTTGTACTTAAGAAAAAAAACGTACATACAGTACACGTTATCACAATTCGTGTGTGTGTGTGTTTGTGTGTGGGTGTTGCACATCCATAATTGCAAAGGGGACGCGATTAAAACTTTGTAAGTACATAAATGTATCAAAAAACCATTCCGAGACGTTTAGTCCATTCTCTTTCGTGTTTATTCTGTGCCGGACTCTCTTCATCATCTGGGTCCAGCAGGGCGGGGATATGCAGCTCATTTACATTTAAGGTGGTACACACCAAACTATCTCTTTTTAAAACAGGCCCCAAAAATGACATTTTCAAATGGTTATAATAAATTAACTGTGGGGTATTTTGTGCTGAAACTTCACAAATACATTCTGGGGACACCCAAGACCAATATTACATCTTGTAAAAAGGGGCATAATAGGTGCCCTTTAACTGTTTTTATGCCATTTGAGCTTTTTTGACAACTACCGACAAACTCTGACACTCCGACCACTCTCTCCAAAAAGTTAAAAACTTTAAACCCGCACTTGCAAACTCAGCATCAGCAAATCCCAAGCATTCAAAATGAGCAGGAAGACAATACCTGTAAATTCCATCTGATAAATAACAGTGACCTGCTATCAGATTCTTGTTTGCTGTTTCCAGAGTTTAGTGCTGTCACAGAGACAGGCGGGATTTCCCAGGATGCCTATTTCAGTGATAGCTGACAGGCAGCAGAGACATTTTATGTTGTAAAAAAAAAAATAATAATAATAATAATTCACTTACAGTGGGGGCCTGGAAATGCAAACTTTTGAAAACGGGTTTCAACGTGTTTTTGAAAACGATACGTTTTCGCAGATCCGTATGGTATGGAAGCTTGTTTCAGCCACAAAAAAAAAAAAATTAAATGATAATTGCGACTTTTTATCTCACAATTGCGAGTTTACATCTCGCAATCCTGACTTTATTTCTCAGAATTGCGAGATATAAAGTCAGAATTGCGTGAAATAAAGTCGCAATTGCATGTTATAAAGTCAGAATTGCGAGATATAAAGTCAGAATTGCGTGAAATAAAGTCACAATTGCGTGTTATAAAGTCAGAATTGCGAGATATAAAGTCGCAAGTGCGTGTTATAAAGTCAGAATTCTGACTTTTTTTCTCGCAATTGCGACTTTATATCTCGCAATTCTGACACATTTTCTCAGAATTGTGAGATATAAACTCACAATTGTGAGATATAAAGTCCAATTCTAAGGGGAAAAAAAAGACAGACTTTTTTTTTTTTCCCCGAATAGTTTATCTCACAATTCTGACTTTATAACACGCAATTGCGACTTTATATCATGCAATTCTGACTTTATAACACGCAATTGCGACTTTATTTCACGCAATTCTGACTTTCTATCTCGAAATTCTGAGAAATAGCCTAAAGTCAGAATTGCGAGATGTAGCCTAAACTCGCAATTTTGAGATAAAAAGTCGCAATTATCTCTTAAAATGTTTTATTCTGTGGCGGAAACAAGCTTCCATATCCGTGAGAATGGTATTGTTTTAAAAACATTGTAGTCGACTCTTTACATGAAAAACATTTTTTGTAAAGAAACACACGCCTATAGACTGAACATGTAATAGCCTACATATGCACATGATGTCACTGTTTGTTCGTTCAGTTTTTAAAAACTTACACTTTAAAACAAGTTTTCAAAGATTTGCATTGTCATGTAAATTAACGGCCTAAATGTTTTTAGTAGAAAATGGTGTCATCTGAACGGCCCCTGAGTGGAATGCAGTATTGGCATGCATGTTTAATGGGTTGATTTGGTGATTAGGAGCTCACTTACAGCAAATCATCCACCTGTGGTTAATTGATGTGATCTTTCCTGCTCTGGAGACCAATCACGACCTCCTGGGCGGGGAGTTAAAAGCACATTTCAGAACATGCAAAAAGTCATTTGAACAAGACTAATAAAAGCAAGGACAGATTAGGGTCCCGCGATGCCACTTTCTTGTCGCAATTGCGATTTGTCATATCTAAAGGCCTGTTTGGACTGACAGGAATTAAATCACTGGAGGCGTAAGCTAGTCTCTGTGCTGTTGGTTTCCAGTAGCCGTTCATACTCTTCTGTCACGGTTTTCCACTGGTATCATGTGGCGAATCCCCTGTATTTAACATAAGCTGCCATCTTTTTGTGATTTGAATTTTGGAGTGTTCCTGACTAAAATGTAGGCTATGTGAATTTATTATCAATACTTTTTCTATTAAGTGATTAAGAACATGTAAATATTTCTTAACTATATAGTTTGTGTATTAATAGTTACGTATATTACTGTATTTAAGCAGTAGGCCTACCTTTCTCTCCAAACATGATTCTCAGATAACGGATAAAGTTTGTGAAGTGAGACAGTTGTGTTACATCGCCACCTAGTGGACAACAGATACTAGCGACCAGGTAAAATGTTTATTCATGAACATAACTGTATTAGTGAGAGGAAGAGAAGAGGAACAGAGATCTACTATTGAAAAGTACATAAAGTTATTTTGAAACCTAAATAAAACGATCCCCAAACGTCTGTCTAACAGAGACCTATGATATGGCATTTAATGATTCTTTAGTTCAGTTAGCCTACTTCAGAACTCACAACCTGCCTTCATCTGTCAGCCTATGCTTTACTTTTAGCCTGGCACTAATTTGTGAGAACAAATTAGAGAAAAAAAAAACAAAAAAAAACGTGATATTAGGGAATTTACTGCCTTGGTTTGTATACAAAATTAAATAATGATGATAATGGCTATATCAGAATTTCATGCTAAAAGAAATGCATAGACAGAGATGCATCTAGAGAAGATGATTTGATTTATTAGTAAGTTCAAATGTCTAACAAACATTTAATTGGGGTCCAAATGACAGCTGGATTTTTTTTGTGTGTGGAAAATGCATGACAAGAACATGCACAAATTTATGCAACAGGGCAACATTCAACAGTTCCTAGTTATCTTTTTTTTATCCACAGGCCTTATCAAAGGTTGCAATAAGCACAGTGATATGCTAGCTTTTGGCTTCCATTTGTAATTACATAACAAATGTAAATACCAGAGCCGTTAAAAAAAGTTTTTCAACGGCTCTGGTAAATACTAAATAGCCTAAATAGTAGGCTATCACTATCAAAGTCCATGTAACTACTAGGCTAGAAATGCTGCTGTATATGAGAAAAGATTCTCATTTACAATTTGTAAATATGTTGAGCTCTAATAAACTATACAAATTATACATGTTAACATTTAATAAAAATATAAAGATTTTCGGTATAGTATATGCCATATATAATGCAGTGATATGATACCATGACCACAGATCAGCATATCACAGGATCCACTGGTGTCGCTGTTGGACAGTCTAAAAATGAATGGTTCACACATTTGTTTGAATCATTGCAATTATTTTCTCATCCAATTTTTTTTAGGAGACCCTGCCTACTTTGAAAAAAAAAAACAATTCTGCATGCTGTATTCCCCACAAAACTTAATATAACAACAACAAGAATACTAATATAAATATAGTCTACACAGTTGAAGTTGGTTAGTGATGAATAAGCAGTAATATTCACATATGTGTTTTCAAGCTGCATACTTGCAAATTGATTGTACGCCTACCTGAAACATAGAAAACATCGCTGTAATTTAGTAGGCTACAGGGCAGGCTATATTTTATATTGTAAGGGAAAGTTTAGCAAATTAGCATAACATTGGCGCATTTAGCATAGCACAAACAAGCACCTTGATTTTACGGTTCACTTATCATTTACTCATAACAGGTTATTCACATGTAAAGGTTTAATTGGTAATCATTCACTCACGGGAACACGTAAGTGTATTTATAATTGTTTGTGGAACAGCCAGTTTCTCTTCTTTTACTGCTGATAGTTAGGTTATGTGTGCCTATGGGCATGTCTGAGGCATAGCGAATCACTAATATATGTAGGCCTAGGCCAGGGATGGGCAACTTTGGTTCTGGAGGGCCAATGTCCTACAGAGTTTAGCTCCAACCATCAAGCACACCTGAACAAGCTAATCAAGGTCCTTAGGGATTACTAGAAAGTTACAGGCAGGTGATTTTTTCAGGGTTGGAGCTAAACTCTGTAGGACAGTGGCCCTCCAGAACTGAAGTTGCCCATCCCTGGCCTAGGCTATATGATTCATCCAAGTGAATAAAAAGTGTTCAGAATCGTTCACTATTTCAGGAGGTTGCATCGTTATGCCAGTAAGTTCGGTGGCGCGCATTTTTGTTGTGAGTGATGTGGGAATAAAACAATTTTTTAAATTGTTTAAAATGATTTTGCTTTTTATCTCACAATTCTGACTTTTTCCCCGTCAGAATTGCGAGTTCTAAAGTTGGAATTGCGAGAAAAAAAAAGTCGCAATTAACTTTTTCATTTTTTATTCTGTGGCAGAAACCAGCTTCCATACAAAACTCATTATACTTATAAAACATAACATTTTAATATTTTTTAAAATAATAATAATAATAATAATAATAAAAGACTATGCTATAAGATTTAATGGGAGGATGGTGTTTAGGTCCAACTAAAGTGAACTTATTGTAAAATTTGGTCAGAAGACTTCTGGAAGTGCATAGAGAATATTCTAGGAAAATTAAATCCTGTTGCGTAGCACCTATACATATAAAAAACTTTAGTTCCTTTTAGATTGATCAATTGCAGAATGTTTATCACACCTGTCCTGCAGACATAAAAAGAAATGTATTAGAATTCCCCATTTTATACAAAAAAAAGTCACAGAAGATGCAATGGAAACAGCAGATCTAACTGTATCATCTGTACAATTCCAAAACAGATGACCAGTTAAAAGTGGTCTAAAAAGTCCAGCTACTTTCTATAGAGTATAGAGAGGGGGAAAAGCCTCTTCAGGAATAGATTTTGAGTTGATTTGATTGACTTGAGTTTTTACATAAACACATCTATTACACACCTTATGCAAACACATCACCTGCCGCTGAAATTCTTAAAGATGACGTTGGGTTATCAAAACAATTCAAACTTTAGTGTGTGTGTGTGTGTGTGTGTGTGTGTGTGTTTAATGGGCATAAACTCATGTCCTGGCCATCAAATAAACCAGGCAGGGAATACATTGAAAATTCATTGTTGTCCTCATACCATCACAACCCATTTGCCTTTTGCGTTTATGCCTGTGAAGTGTTCATGTATCTGTTTTTTATTTATTTATTATGTATTATCTCAGGATATAGTGAATAGCAAAATGTGCATATATCGTTGACATTTCTAACTCTGAGTTTATGTGGCTGATTAGTTTGTTCTGTCTATATCTGTAAATGTGGTCTTTGAAAAAAGAAAAAAAAGAAAACATCCTGAAAATCAGACCTCCCTCTAAACACACTGTCTGTACATGGGCATAATGTTGATACATTTAACCAGTCACAGCAATAGGAAAAAAATCAGTTGAATCAGTGAACTTTGTCTTTAAACTGTATTGATCATATGAGTCAGGAATTATGCTGCGTTATCTGACTAAGCAAAGATAACAAATCTGTTTGCTTTCTCCTTTTGATTATACATGTTATATTGGTGTGTGTGTGTTTGCAAGGCTTTCATAAAACTCTCCACAGGGGTCACTAAAAGTATGCATATCAGTTGACCAAAAGTAATCAGGGTAATAATTGACAATACATTATTGTTGTTGAGATAAAGAGCAAGTGTGTGAGTTTACTTTAAGTTATTGCAGATCAAATCTTTATTATTATATGGCAGTATTTTGTTCTGGCAGCCAGTTAAACAAATTCCCCCTCTGTTATGTTTTAAGATTTTGCACATCTCTGTGCATATGCTTATCATGTGAAATTACATCACACTTCAGGATCATTAATGGTCTGTAATGTATTTTCCTCTGATAGCAGCAGTAAATGCTCAATGGGCATCAGTGCATTGTTGTTTACACTGTGATATGTATGGTACAAAATATATACTTATACAACAACTGAATTAGTTCATTCCTTTGACTACTTTTGTAAAATCAGCGTGCAGTGACAACTTTTTAATGCAATCCAATAAAAACATTTAAAAAGACTGACATATTAAACTGAATTTTATATACAACAATGCCAAAATTAGCTCATGCAACTGATCAGATAAAACAATATGTAATAATAAATATACTTCAAAGTGCAGTGTCACTTGTGTCACAATTGTGTTTTATTCACCGTAAAGTAAAGGATATAATTGACTCAGATTTGCAGTTTGCATTAAATAAAGTTAACCGATATTTTAGCACTGTCAAAGCCAGAAACTGATGCAGTTACTGATATTTATTTTTCATATTAAACGTCAAATTAATGACAACATTTAACATTGACAATTTTTTACAGGAAGCTTCAGCCCTGCTGTGAAGGTAACATTTTATTATGCAAAGAATAATTTCTCGTTTTATTCAGGTTTATGAATTACATCATTTTTACATAATTATCTTTACACAAAATGTAAATTTAACAAAAAAATAAAATAAAAAATGTATATATTAAGATAATTGGTAGGCTATAGCAGATATTATGTTCAGAACTTATTTTCTTTTACAAGGTCAATGTGTTCCTCTACTGGACGTTTTTGTTTCTTGGATGCCTTGACAAGTCCGAAAACCAAGAGGACAACAGCGACTGCAGCAATAATGGTGAGACTGAAGAGGACATTGAGAGCCAGTTCAGCATCAGGACCTGACACTTCCAAACCCAAGAAACTGACTGACAGTTCCCCACCAGGAGGAATAGTCTCTGTAAACAAGAAAAGACTCAGTTAATATATAAACAGACACAGAGACAGACAGACAGACAGATGGATAGTACCTGGGACCTCACCTTCAGGTTCATGGACCTGACATTCATGGGGACTTTCTCCTAGACTTATGAAGCCATTGCAGTTGATTATTGTAGCATAGTTCCAGACCGATTTCTTAGGAATACGTGGTAAAGTGGGATCTGATCGATTTACATAGAAAAGGCCAAATTTTTCATCAAAACCCGTCGCCCATTCCAGATTGTCCATTAGTGTCCAAGCAGAGTAGCCACGGATGTCCACGCCATCCAGCAAATACGCTAAAGAATGAAATGAAAACAAACAATAATATAAAAAATGCATGGAAAAGCACCACAGAAATCTATTGTTTAATACTGTCCTGTGCAAATCTCTACCTTTCAGGGCCTGATTGATATAGTTATCATAATAGTGAATACGGTGGACGTCGTTCAGATTCACTGGCCCTCGTTCTGATACGCCATTCTCTGTAATGTAAATAGTAGGGTTTCCATATTCCTCCTTAATGAAATTCAGAATTTTTCGAAATCCCACAGGAGTTACTTTCAACCAGAAGGATCCAGAATCCAGCCATGTACGATCCGTTACAGTTCCTGCTCCCCTGGAATAGATGGCAAATATATATATTTTTATTTCATTGCACAATGTAACTATATAATCTCTCTCAACTTGTTGGATGTATAAGTATGTCAAACTTTATTTCCATACATACAGTGTAGTCACGTTAGACGATATATATTATATAGCAGTGGATCTCAACTTTTTTTACTTCAAAGCCCCCCACCCCCGCTCACAATTTCTACCCGATGAAACATTTTAAAGCTTGGGATAACATGAAAGATTATAAAAATAATTAAATAATAAGAAGTACAATATACTATATACTGCTATATATAGAAATCTCAACAGTGTGATTGCTTGTATCGTTACAAAATGTAAACTATATTATCGCCCAGCTCTACTTTGCTAAATGTGACTGTAAGGCATGAAGATATTAAGATATTATAAACATTAACATCATGATTTTCTGTAAAGCTGCTTTGATTGATTGTTTTAAACAAATTGGGCCTGAAAGAGTTTGACAATGTGGATTAAAACTAAAAGGCTACCTGTCTGCATCATAGTGCTGGAGGTTTTTGTAGTCCATGTTATAGGCTAAGACAGTGGTGTAGTGGTTGAATCCAAAATAATCATGAGTTCCCTTAATCCTCGCTACTTCTGCAGGGGTGAATTCTGGAAGCCTGTTGAATGCAAATGTAAAAGCATTTATAAACACAGAATCTTTTGAATGCAAAGCTTCAAATTACTCACAAACAAGATAACATCTTACCTCGACTGAGGTCGGCCAGCTGCTAAACTTCTCTCTCGAATTATATCTTTCATTAAATCACTGTAATCTCCATTGAACACTGGATGAGCAAACCAACCAATCTGGAACTGTTTCGAGAAGAGAAATGGCCTATTTTTTATTTAATGCACATGGCTACAGACATGTATATGTGGTCGAGCTACAAATCTGTACCTGAACTACACGCACGGCAGCATCCACATCTTCCTGTTTGTATGGGTTTCTTGGTTCAGCCCATTCAGAGTTTATGGTGATGCCAATAATGCCACCATGTTTTGCACGATACTTGTCATTATACAGATGCCAGGCCTCAGCATGAGCCTTGATGAGGTTGTGTGCCACAATATATGGTGCAGTGCCTGGTCTGAAACTTATACCTGGACACAAATAGATCATCAAGAACCTTATGTTGCATATTAACTGTTAACACTGAAACTGATAAGATAAGTCATATAGTACAAAGAGTAAAAGTATAGTTCTTAAAGCGAACGATACCTGGTGCTGCACTTCCATAGCCATGGCCGACCATTGCAACATTGTAGGGTTCATTTATAGTGATCCAAAACTTTACTTTGTCCCCCAGACTGTTAAATACAACATCAGCATAGTCTCTGAATCTGTCAACAATAGTGTCATTCTCCCAGCCACCAACATCCTGGAGTGATTGTGGGAGATCCCAGTGGTACAAAGTCACCTGTCAAATCAAAATGATTAAAAAACTGTCAGAAACGAGTTAAATTATTTTAGGTTACCAAGGCAATTTCTTGCATGCAAATGATTTCAAAACAGTCTACCTGTGGCTTGATATTGGCTGCCAATAGAGCATCTACTAGTCTATGATAGTAGTTAAGTCCAGCTTCATTAATTTTCCTGTTTGTTCCATCCGGCATAATTCTGGGCCATGAAATAGAAAACCGGTAGTGGTTGACCCTCAGTGTTTTGAGATTTTTGATATCCTCAGTGATCTTGTTGTAGCTGTCACAGGCAATGTCACCATTTTCATCCAGCGATATCTTTAAAGCAGTGTGTGCAAATGTGTCCCAAATGCTGAGACCCTTTCCATCTGCTCTCCAGGCACCCTCTATCTGTGGTGTTAGAGCATAAGATGAAACAAAAATGTCCTCATTTGATAAAATATGATAAAAAAATACAAATGTAATGAATTTAAAAATGTAAAAAAAAAATGTTGAATTGTACCTGATATGAAGCTGTTGCTGTGCTCCATATAAATCCCTCTGGGAAATGTCCATATAACATTTCTTCCTCCACTGGCAGTGGAAAGCCATTATTTCTCATTATATCAAAGTAGAGGTGAGCTGAGCGTTTTGGAGTTCTCGGCCGATTTGAAAGTTTAAAGTTCACATGGTGAAGTCCATACCCAACAGTGTAGCCATTCAGCCACTCAAATGAGTCCATTAGAGAGCTAGCAATGTAACCCTTAATGCGTACTCCATCCAAGTTGTGCGCTAAAAAGTGAATACATGTAAATGTGCGTCAAATTAACAATTTAACGCTATTACAAACATTAAGCCTCATTCATTATTAATTTTGTACAATTTGTATATTTATGAGCACAGAAAATGTTTATGCAAAATTCCCACAGGATTAACAGGTGCAAATGCACATAACTTTGTTTTTACCCTCGTTCGTTAATATGTTGCTGAATCTGGATTATTCTAAATGTTGGAGTGTGTTCACACATCTAGCAATTTGCATAAAATATGCCCAGGTAAGGGCTTTTCATACGACCTTGCCTTTGAACAAGCATGATGTTTGCACAAAGCAAGTTTGTCACTCTATGCAGCATCATTTTTAGTTGTTGTCAGAAATAATTCCAGAAGTTATTCCAGTTATACTTCTAATAACAAATATTTTTTAGAAGAACAAAAACAATACAATAATATATAGATATAATATAAATAGAATATAAAATATTCTTATAATATTATTTTTTTTTATTTCATTTTTTTTCCCCATATGTATTTGGTTCAAAATTTAGAATACATTTCGAAAGATTTATAAGTAGATTACTTTACGTGCAAAAAATACATATGTATGCACTGTTAAAGAAAGATAACCATTGTTAACATACCTTTAAGAGCCTCATCAACATAGGTCTTCAGGAAGAATATTCGATCAGTATCATCAACCGTTATGGCAGTGCCTGTAGCCACACCATTTTCCGTTACATAAATCTCAGGGTCTCCATACTCTTCCTTTAGCCAGTTAAGAAGCCTCCTGAGTCCCCAAGCAACAGCCTTCTGCTCATCAACAGCTGTATTTTCGGAGCCATCTGCATTGTCCTTCTCAACATCCTGATCAGTCTCATAAGACACAATATTAAGTCTGCTGGTCACATGGCGCACGACTTTGGTTGTGTATGTGTTAATGCAGAATACATCGGCTGTTCCTTGGATAAAGGCTTTGTCTTTGTCAGTGAAAGAAGGCAAGCGGGATTCTGTCAAGCCTTGAAGTTCACTCTTGTTGCCAACCTGCCACTTCATGGCGTCAGGGTAGTCACCATTTTTATATATAGGATGTGCAAACCAGCCTAGTTGGAACTGAAGGGCTCGATCAGCTGCCACCACCTCGCGAGGAATGTTGACATCTTGGGGTTCTGCCCATTCAGCATTTAGACTAATTGATACCAGACCTCCTTGAGATGCCCTGTATTTCTCATCATAGGTATGATACGCTTGTGCATGAGCTTTTAGGAGGTTGTGTGCAACCCTGTATGGAGCATCTCCGGGTTGCTTCACGTTAGGTGGAATCTGACCTAGTCCATATCCCAACCATGCAATTGTCTGGGGTTCATTAAATGTGATCCAAAACTTCACCCTGTTTCCAAATGTCGCATAACAGAAGTCACAATATTCATTGAATATGTTAATCAATTCTGGGTTGTCCCAACCATTGATGTTCTGTAAAGCCTGTGGCAGGTCCCAATAATAGAGAGTCACCATAGGTGTGATATTGTTTGCTATTAGACGGTCTATGAGCCTGTTATAGTAGTCCACCCCCTTCTGGTTAAGAGAAGATTTATAACCACTGGGAAAAATTCGAGACCATGACAAGGAGAATCTATAAGTCTTCACTTTTAGGGCTCTCAACATGTATAGATCCTCGTCTATTTTATTGTAGCTGTCACATGCAACATTACCATTGTCATTATTTGGGATATTACCAGTTTGAGTAAAATTATCCCAAACACTTGGTCCTTTTCCATCTGCATTCCAGCCACCTTCAACCTGGTATGCTGAAGATGAGACACCCCAATGGAATCCCTCTGGAAATGTTCCATAGTGATAAAGCTGTCTCTCAAACTTGGTCTGAGGGGAGAACTTTCCCCAAACGACCTTGGATTTTGAAGGAACTTCAGATGGCGGCTGACTAGGGAGTCTTGTGCTCTCAATTTTATTTCCATAGATTTGCATCTTAGGGCTTGCTGCAGTCTCAGCAAATCCGTTACTCTCAATCACCTTTGAATAGTAATATGCTGATTCTTTGGGGGTTCTTGGCCTGTCAGGATCATCAAAGTTCACATAGTGCAATCCAAATCGTTGACTGTAGCCTTGAGGACCCTCAAAACCATCCATAAGAGACTGGACTGTAAACCTCTGGACGACAACATCATCCAAATGCACAGCTGTTTAGACAGAAAGAAGTAGTTAATGGTCTTTAGATAGTGATCTTGTAATACTGTATATAGTCTGATGTTAAGGTTTGGCAAAGGTTTTGTTAAATTGGTAGAGGATTGCTTTAAGGCAGGGTTTCTCAAACTCGGTCCTGGAGGGCCACTGTCCTGCACAGTTTAGCTCCCTCCAACCCTGATCAAACACACCTGAGCAAGCTAATCAATGTCTTCAGGATCACTAGAAACTCACAGCTAGGTGTGTTTGATCAGGGTTGGAGCTAAACTGTGCAGGACAGTGGCCCTCCAGGACCGAGTTTGAGGCCACATTTACACATAGCCGGGTATTTAGAGAAACGAATATTTCTCCCCCTCCGTTTTCAAAAATAACATCGTGCACACAACATCGTTTTCAAAAGAAGTTGTCGTTTACATCAACCCGCATAAATACAATGGGCGGCAGTGTAGGGAGAAGTATAAAGCCATGCAAGCCAATCAGAATCCTCAAAATCGACAACAACGAATAGCATGAGCGACTTCCTGTTCCTTTCAAAACAACAGACATGGCGCGAGGTTCGTTCGTGTGGACAGACAGCGAAGCAAATGCAAACAGGCCAAAAGCGTTTGCACAAAAGTAAAAATGAGTACCACTTTAACAGCATCCATGATCAAATAGTAGCCAAACAAACTCTAAACATAGGGCGCTCACATGACGTAAGCATTTTCTGGCGCATAATGTGACGTTTGAGAACCTAAAACCCCGTTTCTCCCAGTTGACACGGCAACACATAACCGGCGTTTTCAGAAATCTCCACTTTGGCCGGAGTTTTTAGAAATAATCGTTTTCTGGGATAAAAACGGCGTTTTCGTGTAAATGACAGGCCAAAACGCAGGGAAATATCTGCGTTTTCCCATCGTGTAAACGGGGCCTGAGAAACCCTGCTTTAAGGTCAGCCTGTGTCAAATCCTGAAAAGGCTATGAACAAATCCCCCTATGTTTGTTCATAGCTTGCTGCTTTGTTGTTGGTAAAATTATTGCAGATTGTAACATGTCCATATTTTCAGCCCCCTGAAGAATTCATTATTTCCAGATCAAAATCTTCTTCATCAATAAATATCTTACAGACCTTGGTTTTAGGCCATGCACTAACCTCTGATTTCACACAGACTGACCTGTTATCTCTAAAAAGACTAACATGGTCTTTGTTTTAAACACTGACCAGTTCTCTTAAAATACTGACCTTTCATTGCTTCATTAATGTAAGCTTTGAGATAGTCGACACGCTGAGTGTCATTGAACACATCACCATTGTAATGAGTTGGCATTCCATTTCCTGTGATATAGATGGGCACCTTTGTTATGGATGTGTACTCTAAAAAGATGTAGTTCAATAACCGCCGAAGCCCCCACGGAACTGACTGGATCTGGTCAGAAGCTGTGGAGGGCCATGTGGGGTCAATATGAGCCTGATAGTCCCCAACATGATTTGGTCCAGCATCACAGCTATTCAAGCTCTCACTGATCAGTCGGGACGTGTGGTGGTTTAGTCCGAAGAAATCAGCTGTGCCTCGGATTCTTTGTTTCTCAGCCTCAGTGAAGACAGGGAGCCTTGCCAGCTCTTTACCACATACATTTTTCTTTTTCTCAATTTGTTCCTTTAGCACGGCTGGATAGTCTCCATCTACAAATATGGGATGAGCAAACCAGCCCAGCATGAAGTTCAGATAACGCTCAGCTGCTGCTATATCCTGATCACTTGAGGGATTCAACGGCTCTGCCCAGTCAGAGTGAAGAGCAATGCCCACTTTTCCACCATGCAGTTTCCTGTATTTATCATTATAAATATGCCAGGCTTCAGCATGAGATTTCAGAATGTTATGCGTCACCTGTGAAAACAAGCAAAGCATTGTCAATATACACTTTCTAAAACCATGAAATAGATGGTTATTTCTCAGATTGACAGACACACCTTGTAAGAGGCTATTATTGGGTCATTCATACTTGGGGGATGTTCCTCTGTTCCATACCCCAGGTTGCTCACTACCCAGGGGCTGCCGAATGTGATCCATGTTTTGACTCTGTCTCCGTAACGAGAGAAGCAAAAGTCAGAAAATTCTTTGAAAGCTTCCACAATAGAGTCATTAATCCAGCCTCCTGAGTCCTGCAGAGCTTGAGGAAGGTCCCAATGATGCAGGGTAACAGTGGGCTCGATGCCTGATTGTAGGAGGGTGTTAATCATCTTGTCATAATAAGCAGCCCCCTTTTCAACCAAACTTTCTCTGCGTCCAGTGGGAAAAATGCGAGCCCAGGAAATTGAGAACTGATAATTAGGTGCCATCATGCCCCTAAGCAGATACACATCATAGTCCACCTTGTGATAACTATCACAGGCCAAATCAGTGGTCTGGTTGTCAAAGACGTGACCCTCTTGGCTAAAACGGTCCCATATGGTCTCACCCTTTCCGTGTTCAGCCCATCCACCCTCCACTTTGAAACTTTCACTGGAGACGGACCATTCAAAATCAACCTGGAATGAACCACTCAGGAACTGATCGCGCTCAGCTTCGGTTTGACTTCTGAATTTCTCCCAGACCTTCTGGTATGAGAATGCAGAAGCTGATTTCTGATGGACAACAGTTTTAGTATTTTCCTCCTGCAAACTGGATGAGAATATTCTTATTTTCACTTAAAAAAATAGTCATTATACACTGCATATATGTACCTTTTTGGTCTCAGATTTACCTTTTGAGTGTTTCTTGCTGATCTAACTTCTCAAAAAGCTGTGTAATGTCACAGCCTATGATGTGAAGATCTTTGTTCTGTAAAACTGACATCAATAAATAATACTAGGTTACCACATGGCATTTTTAGACTTTGGACACATAACTAAAAAAAATAAGCTAACATTTACCTCCAAGAATTGTAGTAAGTGGCTGGAAATTATTTTCATTTCCATCACAGTCCTTGACTGTCAACTGATACATAAGAATGGACTTTTGATCACTGCCAATCTGAAACAAGAGTGTCAGTGTAATTTTGGTGACCTGAAATGTTTTCTGTCACGTCAGGCAATTTAAGTGGTATTTGAATATTAAAAAACAGTTGAGTTATAAAGTCTAATGAAATCTGATGGCTATTTACTGGGCTGATCTATTGCGAAGATGATTATATAATCCTTCAAGAGCCATATAAATCACATACCTGTAACTTCCTCAATTCCTCGGTAAGAGCTGTCTGCAATTTGCAGTTGTACTGCACGTGTACAGTGAGGAAATCCACATATGCCTGACGGTGAGATAAGATAAATAATTACATAATATTAACTATTACATGTAACTATGTATATGATAATCTGCCTTGAACTTTTACCATGATTTTTGACCCCGCTTGAGAAATCAAGTTAACATCATTGGCTCTGATCCCAAGAGACAAATTAAGTGCTAAAAAAAAACACATCACTATGAGTGACCATCATTACACTATTATAAAGAACTATGTAATATGGAGACAGAGGTTAGTTGTTACACTTTTGTTCCAGTGAATATGATTAAAATAATATAAAGTTTATTTTGAAAGTCTTGCCTACAAAAAGCTTTTGAACATTTCCAACACATTTCCATTGACCACGCACATGCTGCAGGGTAAGTCATCACAATGGACCATAAAATGAGCTATTTAGTGGTTTTCAGCTACATTTAAACTATAAAACAATTTTGCACTTGCTATTTATGCTACTTGTGTATGCACCATAGAAAAATAACAAACCATTATATTGTTTTACAGAAATCATAAGTAATAATTTGTATAAAACTACATTCAAGATGCATGTGACAACCTGATTGAGGACTTGAGGAAAAAACTTGCCCTAAGTAACTTTTCAAGCTTTCATAATAGTGTGGTTTTATTGAGTTGTGTAAATTGGACTTTTAACTCAAAACCTATGGAGTTACTGAGACAACTAACCCTTTTCTGTTTTGTGTAGGCCTACATATTAAACAAATTAATAAACTCAAGTCTTACCTTCAGACATTTGATGATAGACAGTGTAAACGTTTGCATGGGACTGGAGAGCATTTTGAAGTTGCACTTCATTATGTAGCTCATGCAGGTGACTGAACGTGACAAATGTGTCCACAAGATCCCTAAATGTATTGAACACAAATCCTGCATACTGCTCGAACATCTGCACCAGTAATGGATTCTCCCAGCCTCCATATCTGGCTCTGAAGACTTCTGGTACCGCAGAGTGGTGGAGAACCAGCAGAGGTTTGATGCCCAATTCAGTCAGCTGCAGCACAAGTGTCTTGTAGCATGTCACAGTGTCCTCATGTGGCTGGTTGGAGTCACCTGTGGGAAGGATGTGTGACCAGGAAAGGGGAACTTTAAAGTGGGTCACCCCTCTGCTCTGAAGATACAGAAAGTAGTCTCTGGATTGTTGTGGAAGTGGACCTCCGCAGTTAAACGTATTGTCTTCATCTGAAGACCCTAAAGGTAAAGTTTGCCCGGTGGTCAGAGGGCCTGCAAGTAACATGAACTCCTGTTGCTCTGCATTGCAGCAGCTCCAAAAAACAGCCAACCAACCTAGAGAAAGAAATCCTACCAGGACCTTCATCGTGACAGCGTTACAAGCGGAGAAGAGTTCTTTATAACCACCTCTGCTAATCTAATAGTGAGGCATTCAGTGTTATAATCATGCAATTCAACCCTAATCCAATTTATGGCAGTCATCAAGTTATCACATAGACTCTGGACTAAGATAGGTGTGATAATACTGTAAGGTTATTTCTAAAGAAACACTGGTTACTAAGAACATTTAAAATAAGTCTTGAAAACATTAGGGAAATCACAAAAAAAAGAGCAATATATTCAGTGTGGGCAAAGACATACCAATCCTTATCTGGCAAAATCGATATCCAAGTACTTTGTACTAGAGTGACACGAAGAGGTTTACAGATTTAATCCGGTGGACGGATTAAAGGGACATATACATATGTATATTATGTGTATGTATGTATTGTATATGTATATTATGTGTATGTATGTATATTATGTGTATGTATGTATATGTATGTATGTATATTATGTGTATGTATGTATATATGTATATATATATATACAGTGCTATGCATAAGTTTAGGCACCCATGCTAAAGTTGACTAAAAAGAGGAATAAAAAATCATCTTTTGGAAATTGAACTTAATGCCTTAATTTAAAAAATTAGGAAAAATCTTCTTTAAAATACAGGGTGCATAAGTTTGGACACCCCTATGTTAAATTCCCATAGAGGCAGGCAGATTTTTATTTTTAAGTATTTTTAAAAAAAAAAAATTTTTAGGATACTATGCATCCTGATAAAGTTCCCTTGGCCTTTGGAATTAAAATAGCCCCACATCATCACATAGACTTCTAGTCCAGTTGGGCAGTGCACATATTAAATGATACCGTTACCGAGGTGATAAAAGCACCAAATTTTACATGAAGCTTCTTTAGGACCTCCTAAATGATTTCAGCCTAGGAGCCCAGCTGAAATATTGAAATTTAGTGTCAAATCACTTAAAAAACAATATTCATGAAAAACGTTTTTTGTTTTTTTCCCTCTCAAGTAAAACTTTCAGGGTAATGGCCTTTTAAGATCACTGAATAAGCTTCCTTTTGTTAATTTGTGCTCAGGCCAGTAGATCTTCCAAATTATAACTGCCAAGACACCTTATACCTAAAAAAAACCCTCAAAAAGCCCTGTATAATATAGGCGGAATTATTAAAAAAGGTAGCAAAAATGCTTAAATGTTAATATAGATCTTGGTTTTCTCTTTTATTTTTCAATTAAACTAGGTCATTCATATAGCTATCTACTAAGTTCATAGTTTGGTAATTAGTTTTATGTTAGGCTGCATCACATCACATTAAATCCTATTTGTGTGTGACAGTTCATATCTAGATGTACTTACAGTTATTTTGGTTGCCTATTGTAGACGTGTTGCAGGTCAGAATTTGTTTGTTCTTTTATGCTTAATATCCAACTAAGAAATACACTTGGAATACACTTGGCAACCTCTTAGATTGCTCTGGTTGGACGACAGCACTCACTGAAGCAGAAGTAGCATCTTCTAGAAAGGCTGATTCATTTCTGAAAGCAGCACACCTAACTAGGCATGGTGCGAGTCATGGTGCGAGTCATGGAGACCAAGTCAAACTACTGTCACTTCACAATCTACAGCAGGAAGCTTTTAGGCTTATTGCTGGCCCCAAAGATGAAGATACCTTTATCACTTGGAGAAATGACATGCTGAAGAAGAGTGCAACTTTCATGTATTGGGATCTAATACTAAGATATGAAACCCTCATTCTCATTTTTGTCAGAGCTCACAGAGAGAAGAACTTCCTTCTATATGTAGAAGTTTTAGAAGAACTCATCCCTCTATTTTTTGCCTTGGACCATACAAACCTCGCAATATGGGTGTCTGTCCACATCAGGGACATAAAGGGCCTGTCCCAATACCTCCCCTTACCCTAGATTTCTGCCCTAACCCTTGTTTTTGCGCGTTCTCGTGTAGGGGTAGGGTGTCCCAATACTCTAAAGAGCAAGGGGGAGTGCTATTCTCCCCTTAAAATCAACCCTCAAAACATAGTGCGGTCCGATGCAGACTTAATATGAAGTGGAAGATGAAATTACCCAGGATACCTTGCGGACTCAGCAAGCCGGTAATTTTTTTAAACAAGATGGCGGACACCGCTGGAAAGGAACAATAAAATTGTAATTATATCTTCGCAAATAAGCATGTTAAAAATTCTAAATATGTTGGAATATGTTAGTTTAATGCACATCCAATGCACTGTAAAAACTAAAGGAGCCTCAAGTATCCTGTTGGATACTCAAGGAACTTCAAAATGTAATTTTGGTGCCTCAAAGCTCTTTTTTCTATAGAAGGGTTACTGGAAGAGCATTGACAATCTTTGAGGTTCTTGCTGGAACTTATGGGATCCTTTAAGCACTTTGTATTTACTTCAGAGGTTCTGGAGTCACCTTTTCATTACTATGAGACCTCGAAGTGCTTTGGGGGAAAATAGAGGAACTTGAATGCGATAGAAGGGTTATTGGAAGATCTTTTAACATTTAAGTGGTTCCTGGAAGATCTCTTAAGTTAAAGCCAGCATCTGGAGGAACCCAATGTTTCAGTGAGGCCAGAATTAGATTATTATTCTATTATTATTATTATCCTATTATTATTATTATTATAGGCTACTTAAGTTTGATTCAGTATACATACCCAGGTGAAAAAGACGTACTATTAAATGTATTAAAAATTTACTTGAGTGTGTTTTTAGTAGACCTACAATACAAATATACTTTAATGCATTTTAATACATTTAACAGTAACCTAGTCTTTTTCACCTGGGTAGATTACATATATTTAGTATAGGCCTATTTTATTAAGTCATTTAAACCTTAAACAACAACACTAAATAATAATAATATTATATGAAGAAGAAGAAGCAGGAGGAGATAAGTTTTATTCAGTCACGAAACTGCTGCTATTCCTCTGCTCTCGTCGCTTCAGTGATGCTCGCGCTGCTCGCGCGCAACAAAGCTCAGCTGATCGACGTCATCGGTTTGAAAGTAACGGCTCCTCTCATCAAAGCTTCCGCCGTTTGTTCGGCTCTCCATTACAAGGTTTGTAAACTCGCCAAATAAATATAAATACAGAGTCTACTCACTATATATTTAAACACACATATATATAAACTAAATTTATTATACATTACTACGTTTTTACAGTGTTTACCACTCGTTTATTGCACAGTATCTGGTTTTAGCCGCGATGCTAACTACGTTGATCTAATGAACAAATGGAAATGATTGACTTATTGTCTTAGATTGATTTAGTCATTCAATTCAACATATTTTGTACAACTGTGTCTTCAAATTGCCTAACTAATTTAGAAAATTCTCTGATTCTTGGCGTTTGTTATGAATAACAAAAACAGGTTTGCTCTGTTTTTGTTTAGCCTAACGTTAACTTTACTTACTACAGGTGCCCTCATTCTCTCTCCATTTACTGGTCAATAAATATTATGTTGTGAATAATCAGCTTTGTTCTTTTGTTTCCCCAGAACAACCATTACATTTCTAAAATAATCTGAACATTTCAGTGGCAACATTGAATTACAGTAAGTTACCTGCACCACATGCTGTACTTTATTACTAAAGTACAGCATATTACTTATTTATTACTTTATTGCGGGACGTGTTTGATTGTAAAAAGAGCTATAATAAGCACAATAATCCGCGCAGAGACGTTGATCCTGTTCCCATGGCGGCGCACGTTCGGAAACGGACTGCAACTAACGTTAGACAAGCAAACTATACTTTGGGTTTCATGTGCGCGTCTAAACGATCAAATACAGACAAAAATATGGCTAAATGACCGGTTTGGAGATTCACTTTAACACAGTTTATGTCTTAAATGGGAGTTAGTTGTGGAATAGTTGGGAGAAAATGTGTATTAGATCTGCATTCGGTCTTAAAGTGGCAGCGTCTAATAAACCTGCTAATGATTACACCTTAATGTGAATAAAACAACTAAAGGCAAAGAGAAAATTACTCCCAGCTCTTGAATGAATAACTTTAGCTTTAATGAGCATTAATCTCTCTATAATAAACTATGCTGTGTTATTTTACATTTGATTACTTTATTAGATTTCTAGCATATTATTATGGATACTTATATCCTGATCATAACTGGGATAGTTATATATAATTCCCATTAAATAAAACCCTGTCCCATTTCATAGGGAAAGATCTTCAACTCCACTTCCCCTCGTTGAGGGGACTTTACTTTCGAGGGCACTCAAAACCAAGTGGAAGTTTTAAGGGGGGAGAAATGGGACAGGGCCAAAGTCTTTGCCCAGCACCATCAAGGATGAGTTTGAAAAGCATTCACACTGGGTTCTCTCAAAGACATACAACAAGTTCTCTGCAATACCTTTCAACAAAGCTCATGAACAAGAGAATAAGATTGTGAAATGTTGCAGTGGTGCAGTTGGTCTCACAGAAAACCCAAATGCTTTCAGACGATGGATGATCTCTGGACCAGAGTTGGTAAGATTGCTGAAAGAATTTGAAGAGGACTTTCTTCCTGAAAATGACATAGATAATCCTAAGAATCTATTATCCTAACCTTTATTACTATGAACTTTCTCTGTGTGCAATTGTATTGTTTGACTGTGTACTTGTGTTTTTTTAATCAGTTACTCTCTGAAAATCTTTTCTCATGATCTCAAATCTCGTTCATGTTACTCAGAAAAATAATATCACAGGTTTGATTCACAAAAAATGCTATAGACATTTTAACTCTGAATTATAACTTCAAGTTTAGTCTTTTTCGACAAAAAAAAAAAAAAAAAAAAAAAAGGAAAAAGCTATTAGGCTTCAGAAGACTTGCAACACAACCCATAACACATGAGTTGTGAACTCATTGATTATTTTTAGGATCTTTTCTGGGACATTTTTGGATCTTAACCATTTTTACATAAAGTGTTGTATTGAATTGAACTAGACAAGTGTACATAAGAATGGTTTCATGAATGATTTACACATTTGTTTTCTTCTTGTGTTTCATGCAGTGAAACTGAACGGTGTCAGGGGTTGCATTATGCCTGAGATCTGCTTTTGGGTTCCACAGACAGAAAGTCAAACAGGTTTGGAACGTCACAAGGCTGAGGAAATTATTTAAATTTCACAACTATCACTTTAATAACATTACTAACAGTAAATTTTGTACTTTGCAGGGATCTCGGTAAGCTGAAATACAAGTTTGATCAAGAATAAAAATCCTCCTGTAGACCTGAAAATCATTGAAGTGTCTGGACCATCCACCAGAGAAGAGGAAAAACAAACGGAAAACGATGCTGTACCTTTTCACTTTTCTAACTCGTTAAGTACCTCACACCAACTTGGTCCCATGGTGACATTTTTGACCACAAACGAAATTGCTGATCGTGTGGATTCTTATTGAAATGACTGGAATTCACCAGTGAACATTCACAGAACAACAGATAATTTTACTGCACCTTAATACTGTTTCCGGGTCGAAGCCTCTACTTCCTCTATCTTGTTTCATGAGAATACTCAAAAACCATTTATGAACACTGTTGATTCAAGTCACACATTTAAGATTTTCAAAAGCCATAGTGTACATTATAGACTCCAGTCTAACGGCATCCCAGACTTAAACATTTTATGATTCAAAATAACTGAATAACTAACAATCAGAGATTTCAGTATAGAGATAAAGGTTACAGCACAATGAGTGTATATTAGCACTGTTGTTTGTTTTTGGCATCTGATAGAGCTTTTGGACTTGGAAACAGTGATGTCAGACTTACCATCGGACTGAAACACAAATGTGTTAAAGTTAAGTATGATGGACATTTTTAATTAGTTCAAATGTAATTTTATTTACATTGATTTATTTCGTGGAACATGTGTTTCCATGCATTTTGTTGAGATGTCTTTTCTTGTTTATCTATTGTATATACATGGTTGATTATTCATGTTGCTTATGTATTATACTATTTTTTTGTGTATTCATTGATATTAATCTGTAGTTAGCTTTTTTCCCCATGTGCATGGAAGTGTATGTATAAAAATGAATATCAATAAACAATTCTTATTTTGTATTTGGTTCAATTTGTTTATTATAATAGATGTCAAAGGTAACCATAGTAACAACATGAAATTAAATATTTAAAAAAAATGAAATTTGGTTCCTGGAGGCACCCAAAGTGGTTCCACACAGTGCCTAATATCAGAGTTCCTCAGGAAACCTGTGTGGTTCCTCAGAGAACCGGCCCTTTTTAAAGGGTGCCTAGAGGATCTACAGACGGTTCCGCCGGTGTGGCGAAGTGAAGAACCCCAAAAGGTTCCTCCAGGCACCTTTTATTTTTACAGTGTGGACTGTTAAGTTTTGAACACTAATGTTAGAAAATATTTCACGAAGCTATCTATCTGACGATGTTCATGATACCTGCCGAGTGCTTCGAGAGAGTCTGCCCATCAAATATGCATCTTATCTGGGTAGTTAATCTAATTTTATTTTTCGATTTTGGCTTCCAAGGATTATAAAGATTATAAAAAGAAGATGTGAGGTAAAACTAGCCGCGTTCGTCTAGTGCTTCATCTTTTTCTTCACAGCGCGCTGTCACTTCTCCCTAACGTTAAACCCAAACAGCACTAAACACAATCAGTGATTGTTGTAAAATGCAGTGTCAGCTGATTCTAAATTGCGGGACGTGTTTGATTGTAAAAAGAGCTATAATAAGCACAATAATCCGCGCAGAGACGTTGATCCTGTTCCCATGGCGGCGCACGTTCGGAAACGGACTGCAACTAACGTTAGACAAGCAAACTATACTTTGGGTTTCATGTGCGCGTCTAAACGATCAAATACAGACAAAAATATGGCTAAATGACCGGTTTGGAGATTCACTTTAACACAGTTTATGTCTTAAATGGGAGTTAGTTGTGGAATAGTTGGGAGAAAATGTGTATTAGATCTGCATTCGGTCTTAAAGTGGCAGCGTCTAATAAACCTGCTAATGATTACACCTTAATGTGAATAAAACAACTAAAGGCAAAGAGAAAATTACTCCCAGCTCTTGAATGAATAACTTTAGCTTTAATGAGCATTAATCTCTCTATAATAAACTATGCTGTGTTATTTTACATTTGATTACTTTATTAGATTTCTAGCATATTATTATGGATACTTATATCCTGATCATAACTGGGATAGTTATATATAATTCCCATTAAATAAAACCCTGTCCCATTTCATAGGGAAAGATCTTCAACTCCACTTCCCCTCGTTGAGGGGACTTTACTTTCGAGGGCACTCAAAACCAAGTGGAAGTTTTAAGGGGGGAGAAATGGGACAGGGCCAAAGTCTTTGCCCAGCACCATCAAGGATGAGTTTGAAAAGCATTCACACTGGGTTCTCTCAAAGACATACAACAAGTTCTCTGCAATACCTTTCAACAAAGCTCATGAACAAGAGAATAAGATTGTGAAATGTTGCAGTGGTGCAGTTGGTCTCACAGAAAACCCAAATGCTTTCAGACGATGGATGATCTCTGGACCAGAGTTGGTAAGATTGCTGAAAGAATTTGAAGAGGACTTTCTTCCTGAAAATGACATAGATAATCCTAAGAATCTATTATCCTAAGCATCATGAACAGTGTCTTTCCACACAGAAGACATTTCAAAGACATGTAGCCAACCTGTCTGAAACTATTAAAATAATGGGCAACCCTTTCTTGGATGATTTTAAAGATCTAGTCACTCTTGACGGCCATTACTGTGCAGATGAATCTGTAGCTAAAACAGAGTTCATCTTAGAAGAGAGAATATCCTTTCTGGGCACAGAACTGAACTCGCTGTCTATGACAGCACAGCTATCGCCACAGCGCAGACTGGACATTCAGCGCATGACGGAATCATTCCGCTGCGGCACTAAAGTCCCGCTCAGACAGTTTCAGAGAATGCTGGGTCTCATGGCCTCAGCGTCATCTGTACTCCAGTTGGGCCTGCTTCACATGCGCCCACTGCAGTTCTGGCTAAAAGCGCGAGTACCGCGCCGAGCATGGACTTCCGGTCTATTCCGCCTCAAGGTCGATCAGAAATGCGTCTCGGCTCTGAAACCTTGGAGTGTGACCGATTGGTACTGGTCAGGTGTAAGCCTGGGGACTTCCTCGAGTGTGAAGGTGGTGTCTACTGCTTGGAAATGATGGCAGTCGACAACGTGCTGAGGCGTTTTTGTCCCCAGATAAAAGGACACCACGTTCTGGTCCGTTCGGACAACACGTTGGTGGTAGCCTATATAAATCGCCAGGGAGGTATCAGGTCACGGAACCTCCACAGGTTGGCGGAGCGCCTCCTGGTCTGGGCTCAGCACAATCTGCGCTCGCTGAGAGCAGCGCACGTGCCAGGCCACCTGAACGTGGGACCAGACAGACTGTCCAGGAACAATGTTCCGGCAGCAGAATGGTCTCTACACCCACAGACAGTCCAACTGCTGTGGAAGACATTCGGCAGAGCGAAGGTAGACCTGTTCGCGTCTCAGGAAATGAGTTTTTCTCCAAGAGCAGGGATGCGCTGGCCCATGTCTGGCCCCGCTGCCCGCTCAATGCCTTTCCCCCCGTCTCGCTCCTACCTAAGGTATTAGAGCGAATCAGGGAAAACGGATGCTCAGTCCTACTTGTGGCTCCATTCTGGACGAACCAAGTTTGGTTCCCGGTTCTGATGCAGCTGACGAGCACTGCTCCATAGCCAATACCGGCGAGGAAGGACCTCCTCTCTCAGGCCAAGGGCTCAATCTAGCATCCTCACCCAGAGCTTTGGTCCCTTCATGCGTGGGCCATCAACAGGTAACCGTTAACCTCCTGGTAGAAGTGTTAAACACGATCACGCAGGCTAGAGCCCTGTCTACTAGACGGCTCTACTCCTCAAATTGGTCTGTGTTCACTAGCTGGTGCACAACTCGTGGCTTTTCACCCTCAGACTGTGGGGTGACGGAGGTTCTCTCCTTCCTGCAAGAGCTACTGGATAAGGGCAGAACCCCATCCACGCTCAAGGTCTATGTGGCGGCCATAGCAGCGTTCACTAAACCGACGCTTGGCCAGTCACTGGGAAGGAACGATCTGGTCATTCGCTTCCTTAGAGGAGTTAAGAGGCTGAATCCTCCCAGACCTCCCTCAGTTCCCATGTGGGACCTTTCTACGGTCTTGGAAGTCATGAAAGGTGCCCCATTCGAGCCAATCCGATCAATAGATATCAAACACTTGTCTTTCAAGACAGCGTTTCTTCTGGCTCTCGCTTAAGTAAAGCGCGTAGGGGACTTGCATGCACTCTCAGTAAGCGCGACGTGTATGGAGTTTGGGCCAAATGACTCGAAAGTCATACTCAAACCAAGGCACGGGTATGTTCCAAAATCCCTCAACACACCGTTTAGGGCGCAGGTGATTTCCCTGTCAGCCCCTCCGGTCTCCAACAAGGAGGAGGACACAAGCTTCCTTTGCCCGGTCAGGGCATTAAGGGCTTATGTGTCTCGCTAGACTATCTTCAGACAGATGTAGCAGCTCTTTTTTTCGCTCAACGGACGTTCTAAGGGACTTGCCGTGTCGAAACAGAGCCTATCCAGGTGGATAGTTGATGCTATTGCGCTGGCTTATGCTTCTGCCTGCAGTGCCGATTAGGTGTCAGAGCGCACTCCACAAGAGGCATGGCCTCTTCGTGGGCTTGGTCTAGTGGGATTGCCTTGCAAGATATCTGTATGGCGGCAGGCTGGGCCTCCCCATCTACATTTATGAGGTTTTATAACCTAGAGGTTCCCGCCTTGCAGGCTAAGCTGCTTTCAGTCTAAAATCAGTACTATCTGCCCGATGCTATCGGCTCAGAATACTGAAAATGCTCGAGCACCGCTTGCTGATCGATTAAATAACTTCATGGGCAGTGTGTAAGACCTGTAATACTCATCAGACCAGGCCGAGTTTTGCCCTGATTGTGTGGAACACTATATAATTGCTCCTTACAGGACGCTACTTAGTACAGGAATGATGCTGTTCCAGCCCCTCTTTCCTGGACTCTCTGCGAGTCCCTGATGTTCATGCACTATATGAGCCCCGGGCACTTGCCCTTGGGACTTTGGTGTTGGATCTCAGCATGCACAGCGTTTTACACTGTGTTCCCCTAGCGTAAGATATTACGCAGTACGAGAGACCTCTCGTAAGAGAACGTACTCAGTTACTAACGTAACCTCGGTTCTCTCTAGAAGAGGGAACGATTACTGCGTATCTTTGCCGTGCATGCACACGCTCTGGTTCGCTTCGGCAATGAAAAACCAGATTTCACAGCCTGTCGAGCTATATTTATAGGCCCAAGCCACGCCCGTTTCGGCAGGACATAATGCAGTGGGCGCGAAGCGCACTCATTGGAACTGACGTCACGAGGGGCCTCTTTCGATAGGCTGCTGCAGTTGCCGCAGGGCAGCCAATAGGCGCGCGAGCTGTCTCGCCTATGTCTGCATGCTGCCGTAACGCGTTTTACATTATTACAAAATTAAGGATAATTTTTTGGCTTCAATATCTCGCGGAAAAGAGGTTTTCCCCTAGCGTAAGATATCTAGAGAGAACAGAGGTTACGTTAGTAACCGAGTACGTATTTGCTTCCCTTGCCAGAAATCCATTCCAAAAATTAGTTGCTGCCTCATGGCAGTTCCAAAAGCTTGAGAGACTGACTGTCATCTTGTATGACAAGTCCAGTCTTTCAAGCTCCATTGTCCAGAAGAGGAAAGAACTCTTCTGCTATGGGAGTAGGACAATGGAGAAACTGCCACCCACCCAAGATACTCTACTGCAGCACATCAGACGGGCAGTTTATCAGACTGGAATCTGGGCGACCAGCACACTCTCACAGCAAGGTATTCCTTCTCCAAGGGACTATGGATGGACCAAGGAAACAGGGTCTTGGGAACCAGTTTGGATGACACTTCCAGAAGTCCCCACAGCTTGCAGAGAACTTATCAAATGTTGCTGTAAGGGGGATTGTTCCACATGCAAATGTGGCAAAGCAAGTTTAGACTGCTCACCTCTTTGCAAATGCAACTGTAACGACTCATAATTATCAATTACAGGGCCAAAAAAGACCATATTGCTAATACTTTAACATGTATTGAAGCTTTAGTTATATAAAAGTTCATAAACATAAATAAACATATCAAAATGTTAACTTTGGGATTCGTTTGAATACTTTATCTTGTGCAGGAACTTGAAAATCTCTGTGTTTTTAAGCATATTTCATTGATAATGATATACTTCTAATATGACATGTTACAACATTTATTTCCGAGGGCTCCTAGGCCAAAATTACACTATAGACCCTAAGGAAACACCATGCAAAATTTGGTGCTTTTATCACCTCGGTAACAGTATTTTCACTACGCCACCGGACTATTCACCATACCTTGAGATTGGCATGGTTTTTATTTCAGTTAGCCTAAAAGCTAGTTTGATTCAATCCATCTCATCTCTCACCATACCTTGAGATTGGCATGGTTTTTATTTCAGTTAGCCTAATAGCTAGTTTGATTCAAACTAGCTATTAGGCTAACTGAAATAAAACCATGCCAATCTCTAGGTATGGTGAAGGCTATGTGATGATGTGGGGCTATTTTAATTCCAAAGGCCAAGGGAACTTTATCAGGATGCATAGTATCCTAAAAAAATAAAAAAAAATAAAAATAAAAATCTGCCTGCCTCTATGGGAATTTAACATAGGGGTGTCCAAACTTATGCACCCTGTATTTTAAGGAAGAACATTTATTTATTTACGATACATTATTCATTCACAAAGAAAATTGGTGTCCTTAAAGGTTGGATTTTTCCTAATTTTTTAAATTAAGGCATTAAGTTCAATTTCCAAAAGATGATTTTTTATTCCTCTTTTTAGTCAACTTTAGCATGGGTGCCTAAACTTATGCATAGCACTGTATATGTATGTATGTGTATATATATATATATATATGTGTAATATATATATATGTATGTATGTGTAATATATACATATATATATATGTGTAATATATACATATATATATATATATATATATATATATATATATGAACCATAACCATATAAGAAGCACATAAAAAATGAACAATGACAAATGAATGCAGTTTTTAGACCAAAGGTTTATTTTGGCATATTACAAAATACATTTTTACAAAACCTTACAAAAACATTGGAAAAATGTAAAAAAATTGAGATGCTGGGAAAAAGTATCAAAAGATGGAAAACCTGGCTGTTAACAGACATGGGTGGATTATATTCCTACACTTTAAACTGTTTCAAGATGACATTGCATTGGTACCATGTATAAAACTTTAGGCTTTATGGCTTTCCTTATTGCTATTCACTGTAAACTGCATTTGGACCAACTTACGGTTTGCATTTGCATAAAGGAGGCAAAGACATACACTAATCTGAACAGAAACTATTTAGAGAAAGAATGAAAGTGGAAACCAATGAAATGAAACACTCTTTATTAGTGCTTTCAAATGTGTAAAGAATCTCTGAAAACTGAGCTTGCCTCTCTAACAGTTGGTCAAATTAAACAAAAGCCAAAGAAAACCAAATTAACTTAAAGCCTCACAAAATATGAAAAACTGAAATGATAGTCTACGGAGAAGCTTCCTCAAGATAAGAGGGGTATCAAAATACTATTCATTTACATCTAAACCACACAATATGCAAATAAAATATCAAAAGCATCTTTGTAGATCAATAATTAATTCACAAGTATTCAAGCATTTTCCAGGTTTCCATTTTGTTCATTACAAACATACACTAATTGTGGTCCACTACTCAAAACACAGCACTATTCTAAATAACTACACTACATTTCTGACGTGGCTTTATACTGGCTCATCCATCTCTTTTTGGAATGGCAAAGGTAATATGTAAACTCCAGTTTAAGGCATTTTTGAGATGTAACCCTTGGCACTTCATTAGAAGTGTGGTAAACAAATGGAAGAACCACTGATTTCTTTTTCCTATGAAAAAAAAAAAAAAGAACAAGAAAAAAGGGAGAGATAAGAGTATCAGGCAGACTGGCTGATGTCAAGTATAACTGGCTCGTGAGATGCTGCTTCTGAGATTTTTTGACTCGACGTTCACTTGCCATAATACTGCACAACACATTATCACAGATTCACCAGTGTGCATACAGACACAGGTTCCACTCAGTCTCACGATGCTTCACACAATGTTCAGCAGCCAAAAAAAAAATAAAAAATACACCATACACACATACAGACTCTTTCCACTTTCCAAGATGAGCAATTCCAACCACCGTTGGGCCGCTTCGTTGAACAGGAAAACAGTTGATAGTCTCTGAGCCTCAATCAAGCACGGATCCCTATGAGAGCGAGAGATAAGACAAAATAGAATTAAAACTCGTACACAGCTTTATTCTAAGAATATAACAACATTAATCTCCATTTGAAGACTTTTCTTGTAAAAAAAAAAAAATTCAAGTATGTGTGTGTGGATGGTTCACATTTATTTATTTTCAACAAATTAAAAATACAAACTATAACAGTAAGCTATTGTAAAAAAAATAAAAGTTGACTTTTCTGTCTTACCTTTTTCACATGTGCTCCCCTGCTTCTCCTGAGCGAAGTTGAGTCTGTTTTGCTCGACAGCGGTGCCGTTGGACTCTGGGCTGCTGCTGCGTAAAGGACTGCTCTCACCGTTCTGATAGGCCATGTCTAGATGCTGCTGGGCCAGTTTCAGGTGTTTACGCAGGCGGTCCACTTCTCGCGATGACGACTCATCACCAAAAGACTCTCGACAAGAGTCCAAGTTATACTCCGGTTTGATTCCCATGGACAGCTTGTCTTTTTTCAGGGCAGTGTGGTACCCTGGCGGGGCAGTGGGCACCTGTCTGCATATGGCACCACGTTGGCGTGAAGCGCTTTGTTGGCGCGCACGTCGCCGGAAAGCATCACGGATTCCACTGAGGCCCAAATGAAGAATCTCCAGCACCGTGAGAGACAAGCAGAGACAGCTCACCGCATACATGATCAGCAGGAAGATCGTTTTTTCCGTGGGACGTGACACAAAGCAGTCCACCGTGTGCGGACAGGGGCTGCGAGTGCACACGTACGAGGGGGCGACCTCAAAACCATATAGGATATACTGGCCGAAGAGAAAGCCCACCTCAAAAACAATCCGTGCCAAAAGCTGCAGGATGTACACCTTCATGAGCCCATCGCGCTTTATTCTCCGTCGTCCATCGTGTTTAGGGGCTGGCTTCTCTGGCGCTTTCTCTTTCTCTGGCAGGATCTCCTCCGTCATCATGGGGTCTTCCTCGCCATTGTCCTCAGCCTCCTCATAATCACGGTTGGCTCCGCGGTTGATCATGGGCATGCGTTTCCTGTTCCTCGGCCTGTACTCCTCATCATGCATGCGAGCGATCTTGTGCATAGCAAAGCCCAGGTACATAATAGTAGGAGTTGTGATTAGAATGATCTGAAAAATCCAGAACCGGACATGAGAGAGCGGTGCAAATGCATCATAGCAGACGTTCTCGCAACCAGGTTGCTGGGTGTTACACGTGAATTTGCTCTGTTCATCGTAGTATATTGATTCGCCGCCCACAACAGTCAACACAATGCGGAAGATGATGAATAACGTAAGCCAGATCTTGCCCACAAAGGTGGAGTGGTTGGAGATTTCATCCAACAGCCGTGTAAGAAAGCTCCAGCTCATGGTGCTCCGAGAAGAACGGCTGTCTCAGTCCTGCACGAGAACAAGGCATTAACTGTTAATAATTGAAAACAGCATCAAAACTAGAATTATACATTACATCCAATGATAAACATGTCATGAAAATAGCGTACCTTCTTATTAAATGACTGACAAAAGCTGTATCACTAATGAGAGGAAATTAAGTGCTAATTCAATAGTAAGAACAAATTAAATGGTAAACATCAGGAACAAAGCAAATGTATCATTTCCCAAGGATTCTAGAAAAAATGTTGAGAATGAAATCTGTTAAAGGTGCCTTCCTTCAGGAAAAGTTGAAAGTTCACGTGAGCACGCGAGCCTGGATTAACCAGCTAGATCCTCTAGATGGAGCTAAAATGTTACTTTTCTAACAAGCTCTTTCACAGAAACACCAAGTTGGTTAAGACAGAGTAAAGAAAAAAAAAACTCACTTAACATTAAATAATTGAATAACTACATTTAAACCATTTAATAAAAAAAAAAAAAAAAAAAAAAAAAGAGGCATTTAAGAAACATTTAAGAAGATTAAATGTGATAAAACATTTAAAGTTTGATGCTAAAATTCACCTCACTTTGTATACAGGCCTTCAATTAATTAACTTTTTATTAAATGAACAAATTAACCTTAATTAAATTTGGATAACATGGATTTAAAAAAGGCAAAATAAATAAATAAAAAACTAAAGTAAAACATACTTTAAATATATCATTTAAAGGAGGTATTTACCACCATAGTGTTAACTGACCTCTAGTGTGTAACACCTACTTGTCAGCAAATACAGCAGTGGTTCCCAAACTTTTTAGATTGGCAAACCCTCTGAGGCATTTCCACTTAAGCCCCTTTCACACAGAGATTCCGGAAAATACACGGATAATGTGTCCCGGGATCATTTGATTTTGGTGCATTCATAATGCCAGTGATTTTTTCATTCGTTCTTTGTTAATGTCGAACACAAACTTTCTTCAAAGAACAACAGATTCGCACCATGGCACGTGCGTCATTGCTACAACACACCCCTTACGGTCCTGGCTTTTGTTCACACAAGGCGCGTTCCGGCACAGTATAATGCTGCCTCAGAGGTGCCCTGAATGCAATTACAATGGCATACTGTTATGAGATATTTGAAATAAAAAATAATGGTAAAAACAAAGTGATACTTTTAAATTAAACTAATCTTTGCACGCAACCTACCAAATGCACACTGCTTGGGTGGATGCAGTCAGTTTCACTGTTAGAAATACATGCTTGGTGTTAATGTTATTTTAGGGTGGGGTAGAATTAAATGGATGCCAAAACTCAGCATTTTGTTTGTCACCTCACGTTCCCCCAGGGGTATGTGTATCCCTGTTTGGGAACCACTGAAATAAAGCATGGGTCTTAAGTAGACCTCAGACTCAGAAAGAAAGTGCTTTTCCCATTTTGGACAACCAAAGGCCTGTGGAATTGGCAGCTCTAACAATGTAAATTCGAAACAGGCAACCAGTTGAAAATGGTTTGGTCACAAACTGGAATAGAGCTACTTTAAGAGAGGATGGGGTCATCCACAGGTCTAATCAAACTGTGCAATCCTCACCGGCTACATCAAGTAAACAAAAGACGCTTCAGGCATGGCTGTGACTTGATTTTTCCACAAAGTTCTGTGTGTGAATTTACCAAAACATCTGTTAAGACACTCTGGGGTTCTCACCATTATTGGTCATTGATTTCCTATAACTTTGCTCTTGATTACTGGATGTGGATTAAAAAAATTAAGCACTACATTAATTTAAAAGTTTATACATTTATAGATTTTACTTGTTATACTTTACAGTGCTGCACTATAGAAATGTCTCCAAGAAGACCCCCCACCCTCAAAACAAAAACATACATTTAAAAAAAAATAAAAAATAAAAAATTTTAAATGGGAATTTATGGCAATCTATAGGAACTGGTGGATGACATGTTGCCAATAGCCACAACTTCTGTCCAAGGGTTTATTAGAGACAGTTGCATAAGTGAGGGCCACGCTGTTGTGGTAGAGAACAGAGATTAAGAGTGCCATTTAAAGGCATCAAATCACTGTAATTTGTACTTAGTACAAAGGGGTCATATCCGATTGCCAGCAGAACAACAGCAGTGTGGTTGTCGTTTTGAACATTCCACAGCTGGTGCTCAGTTGGCCCTCAAATTACACTTCAGCAGGGCCCCAAAAAGGCTCTACACACTACACTCATAACACACCTATCTTAGAGATCTTATAAAGGTGTGACCTTAAAACAGAGTGCATGTAATTTTACATGCCACAGATAAATATTAGACAATGACTTGTAATTATTCTTGTATGACTTGTATAACTATAAATAATGACTTGTATAACTATAAATAATGACTTGTAGAAGATTCTGTAATTATTCAGGCAGTCCCTGACTCAACTTGTCTAGTTGACTACTGCTCATTTAAGCCATTAGTTGGGTGTTTATATTATTCATTTAATTACTTATATACTCAGGGAGTGACATCGTAAAATGGTTTCAGAAAAATGGCTGAGAAAGAATATTATATGTAACATTGTAAGAAATACTAAACCATGATAATGAGCATTTAAAATGTAAATTAAGCTCAAGCGCACGCAAAAAGCTTGCAGCAAAACTAATGATTATGAATGTAAAAAAACAACAACTGTCTGAACATTAACAATTCATTAATAAACTAGTGATTTCTGAGTAAGTGCCAGCTGCAAAGATGAAGTTGACGATGCTGGCTTGTCATCTCCACAGATGGACGTGCATTTAGAGAGAAATGCATATTAAGTTAATGTCATGCAGCAAGTGTGGGATATGCAGCTTGCTGTGATAGTCTGTGTCATCGGTGTTCAGCCGCAACACTGGTCACATGACATGCCCACTGCGGCGAGGCAACGCTCTCCGTCATTTTGATTTTTTATAGTAATAAAAAATAATTTACTTCAGTTAGAGAATAGACACTCCAATTAAAAACTGATGGCGTCTGCTCAATTCAACGCTAGCCCAACGAGAGTCGCAGTACAGATCAGCCATTGACAAGTTAGTGTGTCTTTTATGAGAAAACGCTTCCCTGCCATTGACGAGATTTTACAGCTCTCTGTATTATCACTGTTATAAAGTAGGGGGCGCTATTACTGATCTCCTGAATGAGTACAGCATCTCCAGATCAAAACCGGCAAAGCAGCAGCAGAAAGGATCTACCGGTACAAGAAATGCCATGGTGCTCAAAACTACACAACAGGATTTCTTGTCATCTGTCTTCATCTTGTCTTGTCTTAACAACGATCATATTACACAACACTAGTGCTGGGCGGTTTGACCAAAAATCAACATCACGGTTTTTTTCTAAATTATACCGGTTTCACGGTTTTTACCGTTTTTTTTTTTTTTTTTTTTTTTTTTTTCAAGCATGATGGGTGTTTACCACATTTTCTACTGAGTGAGAGAGGAAATAGTGCAGTAGATTTACTTATAATGCCCTATTTTATTGTCATGAGTAAATATTATAGAAAAAATCCACACTAATATTAATAATACAGGTTTGCAAGGCTGTTTACAAAGAGGTGCCAGCAGGACGCGCTTTAGGAGCGGCAGAAACAGTGGTTTCCCCGGTAACTAACGGCTGTACACAAAGCAGCAACGCTCATAAACACTGCTTTATCAGGAAAGATAAAGAAAGATTCAATCGTAATAACAAAGAAACTTTTCTAAAGACCGTCAGTTCACTTCAGATACGTTAATACAGTGTAAAAACACGCGCGCCGCGAGAAAAAAGACACTCTCACCCCCACACGTCTCGTGCCCATTCTAGTCAATGCTTGTGTTTCAGATCGAAGCTTCCCAGAAGCGGCTATCCGCGCCGCTTCGCTAAATATAGGCGCCTGGTCTATTTTGACGCACCGCGTGGAGGACGGAATAAAACCTTGTCGCAGCTGTAATGCGCCGCAGACGTGTGTTGTAAATGAGGGGCGAGACTGTGTCGCGCAGCGCCGCGTTCCGATTAAAGCGACATACACCGGTTTTGCGGTATATTAAAAATTCATATCGTAACAAAAATAAACACCGGTATTCGGTATGAACCGGTAAACCGCCCAGCACTACACAACACAATGCCGATGGTGCACAAACTACAAGATCTTTGGCCATATGTCAACCCCGAACAACTACGGAAAAACGTTAGGGTTAGGGTTTCTCATACAAATTTACAGAAGACATTAGAGAGCTGCTCCTGTTCGCTGTCCAAGTATGTGCAGAAAAAAAGATGAGACAAAAAAAAGAAAATTAGTCAGAAATACAGACGGGCTGGCTGTCCATGTCTGTTCAGCAAAACTGATGGTAAATAAAATATCAGAATGTTAAAGTATGTATTTTACTTATCACTCATTTAAAAAAAAATATATTAGTATAAAATAATGATGATCAAATTGTTGCCTTGCATTCATGTAGATGAAGGTGCATGATATCATTAGAGCAGTTTATCATATTGGCTCATCGCTCACACTACAAGATTACGTGGCGATAATATCAAACAGGTTAGAAAATATCACAGCATCGGTCATATTTGACGAGCATCAGCGACTGCAACGAGCACTGATTTGGCCACAATTCAAGGGTTTTGTCACAGACCTTGGAAATCTGTCTGTGACAGCAAAATCCAGCCGAGAGTTGTGTAGTGTGTAAGGGTGGAACGGATCGCAGTTGATCCGTATGGACCAGGGCTCACGGTTCGGCACGCATGTGATTCGTGGATTAACTGCTAAATTTAACCATCATAGAGTGAAAGTTTAGAATTTGGACATGTTATGTCTTGTCAATTTACACATTCAAACTATTTTAAACGTAGAAGCGCCGAAAATCGGGACTCGCACGTTATCTGTGCGCACAGTCGCACACACTCGCAGCGCGCGCAGAGAGAGAGTGCTTGAGAGGCACGTTTCAGACAGCTTTAACAAATATGAAACTATTTAATTTCTATAGTGAACAAATAGTGTTATTTTACACTTAGGCTTAATTATTGATTTCTGTACCTGAAAACTATAGACTTTGTAACTTTGTTATTTATTATTCATCTCTGCTTGAAATTTGTGTATTTGTTCTTATTTTATTACTGACTGTTCACTTGTTTTAAATAAATGTGTGAACTATTTTTTGCTGGTCCAACAAATAATCTGATCGGAGGCTCAAAAACCGTAAATGATCCGTACCGTGATTTTTGTGATCTGTTCCACCACTAGTAGTGTTCGCCTGCCTTAAGGGGTTAGTTCACCCAAAAATGACAATTCTGTCAGTAATTACTCACCCTCATGTTGTTCCAAACCCGTAAGACTTTCGTTCATCTTCGGAACACAAATTAAGATATTTTTGATGAAATCTGAGAGCTGGCTCACTCCTCCACAGGCTTATGGACACTATAACTTGCTGGCCCAGAAAATGTATTAAAGACATGGTTAATATAGTCCAAGTGACTCCAGTGGCTCAATCTTTTGAATTTGTTTAATGGCTTAATTTGTTTTCCGAAGATGAACGGAAGTCTTACGGGGTTGGAACAACATGAGGGTGAGTAATTACTGACAATTGTCATTTTTGGGTGAACTAACCCCTTAAGCCTACTCTTATCGACTAACATTTAGTCGACTATTAGTGGGCAGCCCTAATAATTAACTTAAGTCATTCCAAATCTGTACTTCTTTGGAACAAAAGATGTTATTTTGAAGAATTAACAACATTGGCCCAAATAGATTTTCATTGTATTGACATCAACTTAAAAAAAAAACAAAAAAACTTCTGTGTCCCAAGTCCCATAGCTGTATCTTTGGAATGACGTGAATGGGAGAACTATCCCTTTAAGTTGTTAAAAGATTGAGAGACCCTCAGCAATACCTCAAACCTTACCCTGCCCTCCTCTTCAGTCAAGCAACTCCACACAGAGCAACCATTACCACGTCAGACATTAACTTCAAGAGAGAGAACAGAGTGGCTTTGTGGAGACATCTGAGAAAGAAGTTATCGTTCCAATCCAGATTCCTTCAGCTCTGGTGGAAGGACAGGAGACTGGTACTTCAAAACAACATCTCAGTTTCAAAGACACTTTTAAGCACTTTGAAGCAGCCAGACTTACCTGGCCCTTGGAAATTAACTGATCAAATGATAGCCACAAACATACATTCGGTGTAAAATGAATTTCTCCCATGCTTGTCTTTTTAAGTTTCAAAATAAATCACATCACTTCACCAACACCAAAAGAAATTCACAGAACATGAGCTTATAAAGCAATGTGGCAGGATGAAGGGTAAATTTGGCTTTTAAAACGTGGCTTTTAGTGTAATATCTGTAATATTCTTGATCAAATAAACAAAGTTTTAAAACAAACATTTTAACTGTCCTTATATGATAGGGTTAGCAGAGAAGTATATAATTAAAGGCCAGTGTAAACCTATGTCCATAAAAAGATCGTCCATAAACGGTTTGACATACAGACAAAACCAATATTTTAAGTTTTTTTAAATCAGTAATTTAATCTTTAATATCAACAAATTATTCGATTTAAAACTAACAACATAAAAGGAGGCTAACTTATTAAACAGTTATCCTACATCATAAATTGCATTAAAATTTCAAATAACCAATCACTTTAAGGAAAGAAATGATTTAAGATAATACATTTGCATAAAAATAATATAGGCTAAAGACAGTTTTTAAAGTTTGTAGTTTAATTTATGCCATCAAAAAGTAGTAGGCTAGCCTACAACTAAATTGAGTAGCCTAACAACTATTTCAGTGTAGGCTATCGTTTAAGGGGCAAGAGCAAGATGCAAAATAATCAGTATCTTGTCTTTTATTTGATAAAAATCGACTGATAAGACATAATTAAATACTGAGCATTGTTTTGAGGATTGCTGAGAAATTGTTCGATAAATATTTGTCTCTCGTCCAACGCAACGTGTCGATGTAAACGCGCGAATGGTGGCGCGCTTTACCTGAGGTGAATCTTTTTCTCCTCTCGAAGCAAGTACAAAAAAAAATCCAACATCCCTAAAAAAAAAAACCAGCGTGGCGGTTCAACGCCAATTACAGAAGAACATGATGCCGACTTAATATCGACCACAGAGACGTTTCATCGTACAGTTACGAAAGGTTTGATTGTTATCCATCCACATTTCCAAGAAAAATCCCATCCAGCTGTGCTTAAGTTTACTATTGTTCTCCGGCTGACGCAAGAAAGACGCGACAGTTCCTTATAAAACAACTTAAAGGCACTAGTTATACACTAAGTGTCTTGTTATTTTAAAAATACGCGTATAAACTTCTCACAAAGCAACCGATAAATCAGATAACTAGTTATTTTGCTGTATGTGAGCAAGATGTCACCAAAAATCCGTTGGCCGAGCCACTGTCGAATTTCAGTCAATTGAAAAGCGGGGGAAAACATACCTCGTTGAGTAGATTTCCACACTTTTCCTCAGCTAATGTTACGTCCTTCGAAAGAGTTTGTAGGAGAGCATGAAATATCACCACATCTCAGCTATCTTTGACGAAAAAAAGCCACACTCTTTATTAACCCATTCGGAGTATGGCTGGATGTGAGTCCCTCCCCTCACGCCGTCGTCGGGGTTCATATAGAGTAGGACAAAGGCCCCCGAAAAAATGCGCTGGTCCCGCCTTCGTCTGGGTGGGTACCCCACCCCCTTTTCAGAATTTGAGTATGAAATTTGTCTGATTATGCTTTCCACGATTTTTTTTTTATCTCATACCCACTATCACATCCTTGATTTGCATCCCATCACATATTTGGATAAATGTAAAAAAAAAAAAAATAAAAAAAAAAAATTAACAAATTCCACAGTTACTGCAGAGCCCCTACTGGATATGGTGAAGGAAAAAAAAATATGAGATGGAGGAAAAAATATTTGGCTGCATCCTAAATCACATACTTCCCTACTATATAGTAAGTGAAAAACAGTATAATAAAAAAGTAGGCAAAAAATACCCATGACCTACTTCTTCCGCAGAGATTCAAGTGTGCATACAATTTTACATTTTACTATCCCATGAGGCCACGGGAGAGGATTTATGAATGGCAGTGAAGCAATGTAACTGGTTGGTCACATGATAATGACAACATGGTGAATGTATGGATAACATTTATACTATAAAGGAGTGTAGAATAGAACATACTTTTTTAGCGGTCATGAAGTAATTACTTAAGTAGGCCTACCTACTCAAGCGATTTCGGACGCAGCTTCTGACAATGCTTTTGTGTTCTCTCGCAAATGTTTTGCGTTCCCTTGCAAAAAACTTTGCGTTTGCTCGGAAAGAACTCAAAAGCTAACGCAAAGTTTCTCAGGAGAACGCAAATGTTTTGCGAGTGAATGCAAAGTTTCTCAGTGGAACGCAAAACATTTGCGAGAGAACGCAAAACCATTGACTTATTTTTCCCCTGCCATCTCATCTAATCATATAAAGTCATATCCATGAATCGATACTGAAGTATTGCTACATGCCAATATCAGTTCTAAGTGTTTTGTTTTTTTTAAACTAACGATTTTATTAGCCTATTTATTTCGCATGAAAATCATAAAACTTAAAGTGACAAAACTTGACTTTTATGAGGTGGCAGTTTTGTATGAATTTGTGCGATGTGATTAGTACGATTTTTAACAGTTCACACAAAAACGTACAAATTACATTGTACGAATCAGCCACGAATTTGCCGAAACGTAAAATAGTTACAAATTGCCATAAGAGTGTGTTGAGTATTCAGATTATTTTCGATAATCAAATTAAGGAACTACCTTGATTAAAATGTTTACAAGACTTGGGCAAATATATTTTTTTGTGTTCCATAGAAGAAAGGAAGTCGAACAGGTTTGGAATGATGTAAGGGTGGGTTAATGAATTCAAAATTAAAATTTTGGGGTGAACTATCCCATCAATCGCAGTGCTTAATCACATTACAAGGGTCTAAGTCAACATAGCCATGACTATATATTTGACAGGTCCTAACTGTGTCAGTGTTTAAAAATTATTCATTGAAAAACCCACATTGTTTGACAAATTTTCTGTTGCGTGGTACGTTTAATTCAATGAACCATTGTTAATGTGGGTTTTTTTTTTAAGAGATTGCATGCAGTATTTTTTTTATGTCATTCTTCCTTTTTCCGCTTAAGTTTTACCGTTGATGTAATTTTACATTTTTGCTTCCTTCTTCACTTTGGCTCAGACAATAAACAAAACTGAAAATATAAATCTAGATGATAAATCACTCCTGTTTCAAAGTGATACTTTTTCCGTCAGTTTGTCATGTGATGACAATGATTATGGAACAACTTACTCATGCCACTATTCATTTTCTCAATGCATGTTATGTACAAGCAAGAAATTTACTGTCAATCCTTACAAACAAGTTTGGATTCTGAAGGGACTAAAGTCCTATTCTAAGAGTTATTTAATCAATTTAAAAAAATTCTAAAAAATCAATTTAATCAATTTTTGGTTGATTTTTTTTTTACATTTATTTAATACATTTCATTGTCAGCAAAACCCTGTTTATAAAAAGGAAGGATGAAAAGAAATATCTTTAAAAGCATTGCCTGAATGCAACGTGTCATTGAATGTAACCAACAGCTTTCCCTTTTCCTGCCGAGGATAGTGCTCGGAAGTTGTTGTTATTGAAGATCTTTCCTTCATTGCGTTTTCCACAGGAAAAGGCTTTAAGGGGGGCTTCCCTTTCTGAGTTCTGGGTATGTTTTTAACATATCAACACATATTCAATACTACCAAGTGTGATTTGATAGACTTATAGTTGCCTGTAATCTTCAACTAAAACTTTAAACAGTGCACCCAACTTTCGAAGACTTTGGATAAACCAGCTGTGGCTTCTGGCAGCATTAACCACCAATCAGATAAATAACAAATACAGACAATTTACATTTGTAAGGCAATGTGAATTGTTTAAAGCATTCTTTTCATCTTTATCTTTGCAGAAAACCTACAGAAATATATTTAAAACACAAAAAAGCTCAGACTTCATACTTTTTATCCCAGGGTCATACCAACAGAATGACTGAGAGCTATATTGCTCATCACAAACTAACAACATTCAAGAAATAATTATCCCTGAACAAAATGTCAAGCCTTTTATTGAGCCTTTGTCATAATTCTCTCTACGCTATATGCATCCGTTTCTGTTAACCATAGACCAGCAGTAATTTCATAGAAGATTCTTTGGCTCAGGGACCTTTTTTCTTTTGCCAGAGCAATTTAGAAATCTATTTCAAATAAGTCTCTTATAGTGCTGGGTCATAGAAGAATCTGATACCCTGCCAGTCAGATAAATGCAACTGTCTAATGTGGTTTGTTTCATGGTATTTTTTACTGCTAACCACAACGCTTTTGACAATAAAACAAACTTCCATATTCGAAACATGTGCGGATCTAATCACTTGCATCCTAAAGTGAACCTCCACTGCAGTTTTTCCCAGAGGTTGGTCATTATTTAATAAACACAAATGGCCTAAAACACCTTAAGTTGCAGTCGCCATTCAATGCTAGTAATTAACTTATGCCATAAACATACACACAGTTGTTAGAGCTTAATTTACAGTTCTGCAGGGAAGTGAAATAGGTGCCAACTGCCGTAATGTTTACCACCTGTGTTGTTAAGCCTAATTTGTGCTTTACCAACTACTGCTTACTTTACTGTAACATAAAATACTTTTACAGGTCTCTCAGTCTACATCTGTAATTTTTCTGATTTGAAAATTTCGTATTTTCTTCTTAAAATAAGAATTATGATTTTTTCTTTTTTAAGTAATCCACTCCTGAATTAATGAGTGTTTTATATTGTGTTTTTGTGCTGTTCACTTTGACATTGTGATTGTAATTGAAGTTGCTTTTATTTTTTTCAGTGGAACACAAGGATAAATTTTGAAGAACCCTTTGTGTGGGGATCAAACTAAAATGTAAGTGTTTATTCACTAATGATCTTCCATTCTGCCACAATCTCGATTGTGTTTAAATTCAGCTTTATAAAATGCACATGGATTCACCAGGGTTGGGGTCTTTGCTGTAAGATTGCATTGGTTTGAGAGGTAAAGATTTATATGAATGCCAACCTAAAAGTTCTATATTGTTTTTCTTTAGAAGACTTTGAAGTGCATGGGATGACTGTTTTTTAATGTTTTTTTTTTCTTTTTCTTTTTAGAGCTTGACAGGTAAATGAACTGTCCTACCTTGTGCGTTAGATGGAAAAAAATAACATGATTTTGGAATGGGGGTGAGTAAATAATTTTATTTTTGAGCAAACATTCCTTTAACCGAACAAAAGAATGTTATCATACTCATTAAGCTCTAAAACAGATAAGAAGGTTGGCCAAGCAAATGGTATAGTTCCCCTCTGGCAGGGATTTTCAATGTGACTGCTTAGCAATTTGGGGGTTGGGGTACAAACCAGTGGATGGGGGTTGGGCTCTTGTACCGTTTCACCCTTGTGTTAGATGACGGAAGAGGTGGGGGGTGAATCTCCTATTTCAATAAAGGTAAAGGGAGGATAGTAATACAAGTACTTTTCAGATACAAGGTGAAAAAAAAACAAGACTTGAAAGTCCCCAAACCCCTAAGTAAAAGCCATAGAAACAGACAGATCTGGTGTCAAACTCCCCCGACATTGTAACAGATGGTTGGAGGTAGAGTCGTTTGGGGGGGTGGGTTAAACCAGCAATTTCTCAAAGATCCCCATTCAAAGTTTCCTTCTTGTACAGCTCTTCTGCCATTGAGTCAAGTTACCTGTAAAAAAAAAAAAAAAAGGGAGGAACAAACTAAGAATTAGTATGAAACAAATGGGACATTTCAAAACCAGGGTAGGGTTGCACCAGCCGTTCGTAAGTTCTTTCTTAAATTGGAACGTAAAGTCCACACTAGAGGCTTAGTAACTACTAGCTAGTTTGTAACTAACTCTGAACCTTATTCCGTTGCACCATTTGTTCGTATAAGGCAGAACGTAGCTAGGTCGCAAGCTCTCCGTAAAGTAATGCGTAGTCGCATAATATGACGTTAAGCCTCGATGATCCAATAGCAGCCTTCAAATACGTGAGCAGATGTTGTGTTGAAATGCTGTGAATTTCAGTTTATCCTTCATTCTTTTGCCTCACGTTACTAATGGTAAAAATAAGTGTCCATTAAATACGATACTTGATCATGAATAATAGCATAGCCTAAGTGTTTTTGTAAATAACATTCAGAAACTGTATTTGAAATGAAATGAATAAGGATCAATAAATAAATATTGATAAGAAAACCCATAAGAAATTACGTTTATTGATTATGACTGATATTTGACATGCACAACATGGACCGATGCACACAACGGCGTGCTGTTCGTGTTAAAGAGCCGCCAACAAAGTAATCTTTTAATGTTCTCTCTCTTAAAATGTAAGCGAGCTAGTGTAAATGTCAGCATAATCATATATGTCTAAAGAATTGAAGTCTGTCAGGTAAAAGAAGAGCTTATTGATGTAGTTCAGTCTGTCTGATATTTTATTCCATCCATTACTCCTGATTGGAGGCTGCCGTAAATATTTAGTTTATACGTAGAGTTACGCTTCAACTAAGTATAATGGTGCAACGCAAAAATATTTAGAAGTGCGTAAGTCGTAACTTAGTGTCCATTTACGTCAAAACTAGGCTAAGTTATAACTTACGCACAGCTGGTGCAACCGGCCCCAGGACATTTGGTAAACAGTGATTCAACAATTTATTTGCATGAGCTACCCAATTTCGGTAACCAACCTGGAAACACCTAACAATATATGTAATCTATCTCTGTCTTCAATTTCCTGAATCTTGTTTGTAATATGGAACAAATCTTATCACTTACAACACAATAGTGTTGACAATAATCTTTATTTCCTTCTTCCTTTTTGTGGTGAAAAGCAAGCTTTTAATGTTTCAAATCGCTTGTGTTTCTGAAATCACAAACTACCTTGTAACCAATCACGTCAACGTGTGATTGTCAACGAGTGGATCTCTGAGCTGGTGTGAGTGAGTGGAGGCGGGGCTTGCATATTCATAGAACCGCGTATACTTAATGAGGCAAGGGTGAAGAGTTACATTTAACCTATTTTAAGGCATTTTCAAGGAAAAAACTTTTAAATATGTAGTTTTGGTGATCAAAGATTAGTTTTCAGGGATAAAATTATTGAAGGGAACTTTAACACTGCTTTTGAAATTTAGTGATGCTTAACCCTGCCCAAATTGTACAAAACATGGATGTATTGTGGGATAATCCTCTAATAGTCGCTAATAATGTATTTTGGATGTCAAACAGCTTTGTCTAATCTGTAAGTAAATTATGTGAGCACCATCACAAAGTCCTGAAATTCTAAGGGATTCTTCAGAGTGTCCCGGCCCAGTGTGATTCACATCTCAGTGAAACAGTTGCACAATCGTTGTGAGATTTACAGATCAAGAGTGGAAGCGTGCAATAAATTTACTTATGTAAAAGACACTTTTATTAAAAGCAACTTACAAATAAGGAACATCACAAACATGATATTATACAAAGGACGACAATATTGTGAATTCCACAAGTTTCAAGAGAAGGCTAGAGAAGGCTTTTTTTTTTGGTGAAATTAATTAATATAACGTATTTGAGATTGTGGCTGTGCGTTAAGGTAAGAATAACACACATCATGTCGAATAATGGTCAGACATATGATGTATGGGGTAAAATAGTGTATGTTCATAAATTAAAGGGATAGTTCCCCCAAATAATAAAAAAATTGCCATTATTTACTCACTTTCATTCTTCTGTGGAACACAAAAGAAGATATTTGGAAAAAAAATATCTTTCTTTTTCATCATGTAGTGAAAGTCATTGGGATCCAGTATTATTTGAACCCCATCGATCTTCAAAATATCTTTTGTGTTCCACAGCGGAAAAACATCATTCAGGATTGGAACAAATAAAAAGTGACAGAATTTTCATTTTTTGTGAATTATCCCTTTAAGTGCCAAGTATACATAAAAATAGCATCAACTCGATAAAAAGTTTTGAGAACCAGACTATATGTAACTCATTTTTTCATGATGATGTCAGGTTCAGGCTTCTGTCAGTGAGTGGGCAGCGAGGGGCCTCACAGAAGCCTTTAGTTACACCGTGGTTTATAGGTCAGCTTTGACTGGAGAAAGCACATCCTAAGGAAAACATTCACACACACAAAGCACCTCTGTTTTAGGAAACAGTCTCAATTTCCAAAGGTATTTGGAATTTCTAGAGAAATGGTTGCATCTTATGGACAACAAGACAACAGTGTAGTGGCACATTATTTGCAGTTTAAAATGATGCATCTCAAAAATACTTGGACAGAGAAAGTGACTGTGCATGCAGGAATGGAAAAGTTGATGACTTCCATCTGGTGCACAATGTGCCGAGAGGGTGGGTGTGAGTTTTGGGGCTGACTGGTTGTTTTGTCATGTTGCTTAAAATTGAATGTCAACCAATTTTGATATGAGTTAGTTGTCTTAAATATTTAAGAGACCCTGCATTTTTTTTTTCACAAAGACTATTATTATTAAATAAATACAAAATAGTATTACAAGATATTTGCTTTGGCCAAGAAGGTGTGCACAAATGTATTTTTTGTAAAAATGTCTGGTCATGTCTAAACTGTCTGGTCGTGTCTAAACTCATAACAAGAAGATGTGTTTTCATGCCAAAGTGCTAGGAACACGGCCACTGTCTTCTCTACAGTGTTTTTACGTAACCAAGCCTAAAGTTCATTAGTATTACAAAAGCTGAATGAACCTTGTCAGAGAAATGTCTGAAACAATCATGTTGTCCAACTAAGCAGCTATAATGGCGGGAAGCATGTAATTGGGTTAAAGTATTTACACCTCAGTGCTCATCGTTCACACCTGCTTTGGCAGACAACGGCCCTATTTTATGCTTTCGCTGTTGAAAGGCTGTGCAATCACATACGCATAACAGAAAGCCACATGGTGCAGATGCCACACTTAGCAAACTTGAACTCATGAAAGGACAATGTTAGCACAGCATTCAGTGACGTAACCTGCTTTTGAATACACTGAATATGGAGGAGGAAGGGTTGACGTTTTAACAACACAAAGAATCTTGACAAATGTTGAGGACCCCTGTTCAATTGAAGAGGTCACTTTGGGTTGAGACTTCGCACCTTTTACCCCCACTCCTCAACCAGAGGGTTAAAAGCCATGTGGCTCCATAACTTTGCACCGTGAAAAGAAATACCTTTCAATTTTAGCACCAGACTGGAACTTGTAACAATAGCCTCTAGAAGCGAATTTCTCTGTTACTTGTGTCGAGGTGGAATATGTTTATATCAACGAAATCACACCTACTGTTCATTGATGTTTGATTTTCAAATAATGTCTCAAGTTTGTCTTAAACTATGGGCATTACTTGTATCAATCAACACCATTAACCTTGTAATTTTAAGTGATAAAAGTTAAAGTTCAGTGCTCACAAACACAAATTTGGGTCCCCTCTAAAGCCAATCTGCTGAACTTCCTTTCAAAATTCATGCAATAAAGTTTAATGACCAGTCTGCAAGCATCTAGATGATTATTGCTCTCCACAGGTCTTCTTCATTTTAACTCCTTTAAGGACTTTCAACTCCTAAGGCTTAAGTTCCCACTGTCCCAACAAATTCCAGTGGTTGTTAGGTTTTGTTGGATTAGTGTCTTAATCCAACAAAAAGCTGAGGCAGTGTAAACCAGCCTTTGGTCTATACACAGCGATTTCTGTGCGAAAAGGAACACCTACTTTGGGTATGTGCGAAAGTAGTTGTTCCTTTTTAGTTTTTTGTTTTGCTGTCTATTGTGTTTTGATGAATATACTTTAAATTTAGACAAATTATCCTAAATTTTGAAATATTAAACAAATGTATCATAATTTAACAAACAAATGTCATGTGAAAATGTATGAATTTTTTAGGCGGCATCTTTTTGCAGTGTAAACAGTCAAAGCTTCTTATCAAAGGCTATTAAGAACTGATAAGAATGTAAATGTGTACCTTGAAATGCAATGTAAGTCGCTTTGGATAAAAACATCTGCCAAATGCATAATAATGTAAAATGTATTTCCTCAATCCCCGCTCAGTTTTTTGTCTTTTAATATACTATGTTTACAATTTGTGTGAATTGCATTTATCATTACTTGCACTTAGTGTAAACAAGATGCTATTTGTTGCTATTTGAACTTTGTGCAAACAGTATCTACCACTACATTCAGTGTAAATATAATTGACCTAATGATGGTGTATGATGGTGTAAACAGCCATAACAATTTGAATGCTTTAGTTATTCATTGTCCTTATAGATATGTTTTATTATGCTGTCACGCAAAGAGTGCAAGAATGTACATTTCTCTTATTTTCATTAGATTAAGTAATGTTTATGTTGTCTATATATTTGATTAAATTCATATGTGTGTTTAAGTGAGCAAATTAACCTTGTAGAAAAGCGCTTCAGTTTACCAGTGTTCATTCATTTAGTCATTTAGCAGACGCCTTTGTCCAAAGCAACTTACAAGTGTGGACTAATTAAGCTAGTCATCGTGAAGAGGCAAGAACAATGTAAGGAGTGCTCAAAATACAAAGTTCAGACATTGCTCATAGTAGCATAAGCCAAGGGAGGATTAAAGGAAAAATCTTTTTTTTTTAATTTGATTTTTTTAAGAGATTAAGTGCTCACGGAAGAGCTGAGTTTTCAGTTGTCTTTTGACTGTTGTCAGGGATTCTGCATTCCGGATGAGGGTGGGGAGATCATTCCACCAGCATGGAACCCTGAATAAGAGTGTTCTGGAGAGTGATTTTGTGGCTCTCTGTGATGGTACCACGAGCCGTCGCTCATTGACCGATCGTAGGCTTCTGGTAGGGATGTGGACTCGTAGGAGCGAGTGAAAGTAGGAGGGAGATGAGCCTGTGGTAGTTCTGTAAGCAAGCGTCAATGCCTTGAACTTGATGCGAGCAGCCAGTGCAGAGAGATGAACAGAGGAGTGGCGTGGGCCCTTTTGGGCTCGTTGAAGACAAGACGAGCTGCAGCATTCTGGATCATTTTGTAGATGTTTAGTTGCACATGATGGAAGTCCAGCCAGAAGAGCATTGCAGTAGTCATGCCTAGAAATGACCAGGGCCTGAACGAGAAGTTGTGTTGCATGCTCAGTTAGGAAAGACCTGATCTTCCTGATGTTGTGCAATGCAAACCTGCCCGATCGAGCTGTCTTTGTAATGTGATCTGTGAAGGTCAGCTGGTCATCAAATATTACTCCAAGATTTCTGACCGACCTTGATGGGGTGATTGATGATGAATCTAGCTGGATAGTGAAGTCGTGCTGTAGAGACGGATTGGCAGGGAGGACGAGAAGCTCAGTCTTTGCCAGGTTGAGCTGCAGGTGATGTTCCTTCATCCATGCAGAGATGTCCGCCAGACAGCTACTGCAACTACTGTGGGATCATCTGGTTGAAATGAGAGGGAAGAGCTGTGTGTCATCAGCATAGCAATGATAAGAGAAACCATGTGCCTGTATGATGTGTCCCAGTGATGTGGTGTAAATGGAGAAGAGGAAGGGTCTATGAACTCATTCACTGTTCAGTTTCAGATCACACAGCTCAATCGGGTCAATTCCAGACAATTGACTTTGATTGAATTAATTAAAAAATGTTATTTATACATTTTTCTTAGAAAATATTGTTAGTGCATTATATTGCATTGTTCAAGCCCTTCACTAGTGACTTAATATTATTTACAAAATTGCATTTTTTTTCCACTATTGTCTATTTTAAACATTCCATGTTCTATATTATGACTGTATTTCAAATTATGTGTTTTCATTTATTTTAAACTGCTCCAGATTACTCTAACAGTCATCTCCCAGGCATGATGGAACTTTAGCCCAAGTCTGGAGAAACAGCTGATCTATTTGCCTTGGCTGTAGCTTACCAAATGCTGAATGTCTCCTCAGCCCTTCAGTGCAAATTAAGATGCACAAATTAAGTTGCACAAATTAAGATGACTTCATCGGAAACAACAGCCAAAATGCATAATTTCCCTGTTATCACTGCAAAGCTGCTTTGAAACCATCTAAATTGTATAAAGCGCTAGATAAATAAAGGTTGACTGCATGTCAATTCTCTGTTTGCTGACTGCCTGCATATTGCACAAAAATGGCAGAAAATGGCTGAATAAAGGTATCAATTTCTTTCAAAAAAACATTCTTACCAAACCTTAACATATGAATGGTAGTGTAACGTTGGCTGTTTCGGAGGAATGAGAGCGGGATCCAGATGCAGCAAACATTTATTCAAACATAATAAAAGTAAATCCATGCAAAGGGCAAGGGCAAGGGCAAGGGCAAGGGCAAGGGCAAGGGCAAGGGCAAGGGCAAGGGCAAGGGCAAGGGCAAGGGCAAGGGCAAGGGCAAGGGCGGCAAACCAAACTGACAACAAGCACACACATAAGACCAAGCCAGTCCAAGAACAAGAGAAACACTTGGGTATATATACACTCAAGGGGAGATAGGCAAACAAGACACACCTGGGAACAATCATGAACTAATCAACAAGAAAAACTACAAAGGACTACAAAACATGGCACAGAACAGAAAATAACATAAGTCCACACAAGACCAGGGGAACACAAGACGGGAATCATGACAGGTAGTATATCTGTATTAAATCAGTTGTCTGAATTATAATCTGTACACATGACTTTTGGATGGCCAGAAATTCAAATAAAAAAGTCTACACACATTTCTGCTATAGATCCTGCCATGTTTGACTTTTGTGCAAACGCTCTGACACTGTCTAAACTATTTAGATTGATGGCTAATTCAGATTAAAGTCTACTTCATTGTGGATTGTCTACATAGGATTGTGTTTAAATTGTGATCAGCACAAACACAGCTACTAAGCTGACAAGCTGATGCAAAACTGCAATTGCTCATGGGAAACAATAAATGCTTGCTTCATTAGTTTCAATGGCTGGTGATGAATAAATGGTGTTGAATGCAGGGGCTCATATTCACTTTTTCATGGATCTGAAGTTACCACGAGTGACAATGCAGCTGTAATAAAGGCTTTGTTATGCAGGGACATTAGTGACATAGGTGAGCTAAAATTCCCTGAAGCACTTCATCTGAGTACTGGTAAATAAAGATGTAAAATCCTCATCCACTGACATTGCCAGTGAAATATTACCAACACATAACACAATGCTCTTGACTGAAAACCCACCCTCTCCTTTCTTCTTCTTTGCTGTGTTCCAGGTCACTGAAACTGAAACGAAGACTTGTACAAATGTTTCAAGAAATAATCTACCCCCAAAATAAAAATTTTGTCATCATCTATTCATCTTCATGTTGCTCTAAATCTGTATGTCTTCTGAGGAACATAAAAGGTAGTATTTTAATGACACTTTTTATTATAATAAAAGTGAAATGGGGCTGTCAAGCTTAAAAAAGGATGCAAAAACATAAAAGATGTCCATAGTCTTCCAAGTCTTCAGAAGTCATACTATAAATTTGTGACAAACAGACATTATTCACCAGTATTAACCTTTCCCTTTTTCTGATAACTGATGTGACCGGATCATTAAGTTTGTGAGTTAAATTTAAGAGCCAAATCAATTTGATTCATAAACTGCTGATAGTTGCAGGTTGATATGCAGATTTTCAATTTCTCCTGTGCTTTATTGTTGCCTTTGTCCTTATTAGTGTTTGACAACTCTGGTCATTGCTAAAAGACCCATGCAATGTTCCTTCAAAATATTTAATTTTGTGTTCCACAGAAAATACAGCAGAATATGAGTGTGGAAAGCTGTGAGGGACAGTAAATGATCAAACTATTTCTTTTAGATACGGTTGAGGTGAAAGGCAAAAAAATTTGCAACGAGAACAAGATCTTCTGCCCGCAAGGCTCGTACATATTACATTTATATTAACTTTTTTTTGAAGATGAGAATACTATTTTCAAAAGGATTTTCTCTTCTGGCTGAAGACACAAGGGAGAACACAGATAAAGAGATTGCAGTCAACCTTAGCCAAGTCTATTCTTTCTTGATGAATACCGATACGCCCTGGAGTCCAGGAATGGGAGTAAAATAATAAAAAGTGATTCCCTGAAGAGCTTCTCATGAGAAGTGCATCGTGGGTGATATTATTCTAACCAGGTATGATTACGTCCAGGTCTACTTTCACAGGAGGAAACTGAAGCTGGACCAGAGGAAAGCAGCCGAGCGTGAGAGAGGGAAAAGTATCTAGCCAGGCATAACTGATCCAATTTAATTTATTTTTAAGATGTACCATTTCAAGCTCACTGGTGCCAAATAGTAAGCCCAGATCCTCAAAATACCTCCAAACCACCTCAAATGGTTTTTAACAAATCCAGGTCCCAAATAAAGTTGTGAATATATTTAAAACAGGATTTATCTCCTTTAGAGTTTTCTAGCATTTGGTGTTTACTGCAAAATGTACCGAACAGGCAGATCCAACCACTGTCGACTTTACTATCAAAGATTTTTTATAGCCTCCAAGACCTTTATTTGTCAGCCGACTTGTTTATAACGTTTAGGGTGCGTAACAACTCTTTCTTCGCTTTGTATAGGAACGGAATACAAAAGCACACAAAAATACAAAAGCATACAAAAGCACACTGTGAAAGAACAGAAAATAGAAATTCATTCTCATCAGTAGATACCAATTTGAATTTTTTTTAATAGAGATTTACTGTTAGTCAGCATGAATTTTCATTTGCAACTACTTTTACTTCCTTAATGTCATGTATTTTCCATTATTCATTAAGAAATGTTTGGATTGTGAAAAGTGGGCATTACAAACCAAAATGAAGTCATATAGTGAGTTTGCTAAAACTATGCCTACGTAATCCAATAATCTGTGTGACCTAAGTGACGTCAGGAAGAGGAAGAGACTACATTTTGATTAAAAACTATGAAGCCATAATGTGCACCAATTAATCATTCAAAATAAACCTGTCACATGTCTGTCCTGTCTTGTTCTGCACTTGGGTGTCTGTTATGTTGAGCCATGTGCTTGTGTCATTGTTAGCCCCGCCCTACTTGTTATCTGATTATTGTTTGAGTTCTCCCACCTGTTCCCCCTGATTAGTTTCCCTTTATTAGTTCCCTCTTGTTTGCAGTCTGTGTGGATCGTTGTCTCTGTTTTCCCCATGTTATGTTCTCGAGTTTTGGACTGTCTTGTTTTCCCCCACGAGGGAGTTTTTGTTTAGGTTCTGTTCTTGTTTATGCTTTGTTCTAGTTTATTATTTTTAAATAAATTCCTTACCTGCATTTTGAATCCTCGCTTCCCTTGTCTACCATGACAGAACGATCCACCGCTAAGAGAATTCAGCAGAAGGATTCCTGCCCTCACCTTAGGCGCATCATGAGAGTCAGCAACCTGGTTTCTCTCCGACAGCAGGGGACCAGGATGAAGGATTTCGCCCTGAAGTTCAGCGCGGCAGCAGAGGGACTCGGGCTTGGGGATTTAGTCCTTAAGGACTTATTTAATGTTGGTTTGGACGATCCCTTGCCTCGATGGGAGATGAAGGGGCTGGAGATTTTAGACTTTCAGAGGTTCACTAAGTATCTCCACCACCGTGCTCGGTGGGATACATCGGACCCGCCTGCATCCCCGCGGCCCAGCCCAGAGAATGCATCGCCGCTGCCCAGCCCAGAGAATGCATCGCCGCTGCCCAGCCCAGAGAATGCATCGCCGCTGCCCAGCCCAGAGAATGCATCGCCGCTGCCCAGCCCAGAGAATGCATCGCCGCTGCCCAGCCCAGAGAATGCATCGCCGCTGCCCAGCCCAGAGAATGCATCGCCGCTGCCCAGCCCAGAGAATGCATCGCCGCTGCCCAGCCCAGAGAATGCTTCGCCGCTGCCCAGCCCAGAGAATGCATCACCGCTGCCCAGCCCAGAGCTCCATCAGTCATTAATTCTGTCCAGACCTGAACAAGCATCTCACCATCGAGGACGGCGGAGGGGGAGGAAAACCTCGGGCCTCTCCAATGACCTGGAGGCTGTCCCCAAGCAGTCCGTCATCGTCCCGGAGATCGTCACCGAGCAGGCCGCCGTTGTCCCCGAGCTGCTCGTCCTACCGCCCCCGCCCACACCTGCCGAGTCTCTGTCTTCGGACAAGATGGCCGCCGCCGAGCCTATTCAAGTCCCGTCTGCCCAGCCAGAGACTGTTCACGTCACGTCTGCTGAGCCGGTGTCTTCGGACAAGATGGCCGCCGCCGAAAGTGTTCCCGTCACGTTTACCGAGCCGGTGTCCATGGACAAGATGGCCGTACAGCCTGTGTCTGAGCCGGTGGTGTCTGTTCCAGAGTCGGTGGTGTCTGTTCCAGTCCCTGAGCCAGCAGTGTATGTTTCTGAGTCGGTGGGTTCTGTTCCAGTCCCTGGGCCAGAGCCAGTCTCTGTTCCTGAGCTGGAGCCGGTGTCTGTTCCTGTTCCTGAGCCAGAGCCGGTGACATCTATTCCTGAGCCCTCAGTGACCGCGACACTGGCCATTATGGCCACAGCCATGTGGTGTGTGTGGGCTACACACACACTTGAGCCGGTGGTGTCTGTTCCTGGGCCGGTGGTGTCTGTTCCTGAGCCGGTGGTGTCTGTTCCTGGGCCGGTGGTGTCTGTTCCTGAGCCGGTGATGTCTGTTTCTGTCCCTGAGCCGGAGCCAGTGTCTGTCCCTGAGCCGGAGCCAGTGTCTGTCCCTGAGCCGGAGCCAGTGTCTGTCCCTGAGCCGGAGCCAGTGTCTGTCCCTGAGCCGGAGCCAGTGTCTGTCCCTGAGCCGGAGCCAGTGTCTGTCCCTGAGCCGGAGCCAGTGTCTGTCCCTGAGCCGGAGCCAGTGTCTGTCCCTGAGCCGGAGCCAGTGTCTGTCCCTGAGCCGGAGCCAGTGTCTGTCCCTGAGCCGGAGCCAGTGTCTGTCCCTGAGCCGGAGCCAGTGTCTGTCCCTGAGCCGGAGCCAGTGTCTGTCCCTGAGCCGGAGCCAGTGTCTGTCCCTGAGCCGGAGCCAGTGTCTGTCCCTGAGCCGGAGCCAGTGTCTGTCCCTGAGCCGGAGCCAGTGTCTGTCCCTGAGCCGGAGCCAGTGTCTGTCCCTGAGCCGGAGCCAGTGTCTGTCCCTGAGCCGGAGCCAGTGTCTGTCCCTGAGCCGGAGCCAGTGTCTGTCCCTGAGCCGGAGCCAGTGTCTGTCCCTGAGCCGGAGCCAGTGTCTGTCCCTGAGCCGGAGCCAGTGTCTGTCCCTGAGCCGGAGCCAGTGTCTGTCCCTGAGCCGGAGCCAGTGTCTGTCCCTGAGCCGGAGCCAGTGTCTGTCCCTGAGCCGGAGCCAGTGTCTGTCCCTGAGCCGGAGCCAGTGTCTGTCCCTGAGCCGGAGCCAGTGTCTGTCCCTGAGCCGGAGCCAGTGTCTGTCCCTGAGCCGGAGCCAGTGTCTGTCCCTGAGCCGGAGCCCGTGTCTGTCCCTGAGCCGGAGCCCGTGTCTGTCCCTGAGCCGGAGCCCGTGTCTGTCCCTGAGCCGGAGCCCGTGTCTGTCCCTGAGCCGGAGCCCGTGTCTGTCCCTGAGCCGGAGCCCGTGTCTGTCCCTGAGCCGGAGCCCGTGTCTGTCCCTGAGCCGGAGCCCGTGTCTGTCCCTGAGCCGGAGCCCGTGTCTGTCCCTGAGCCGGAGCCCGTGTCTGTCCCTGAGCCGGAGCCCGTGTCTGTCCCTGAGCCGGAGGCAGTGTCTGTCCCTGAGCCGGAGCCAGTGTCTGTCCCTGAGCCGGAGCCAGTGTCTGTCCCTGAGCCGGAGCCAGTGTCTGTCCCCTGAGCCGGAGCCAGTGTCTGTCCCTGAGCCGGAGCCAGTGTCTGTCCCTGAGCGGAGCCAGATGTCTGTCCCTGAGCCGGAGCCAGTGTCTGTCCCTGAGCCGGAGCCAGTGTCTGTCCCTGAGCCGGAGCCAGTGTCTGTCCCTGAGCCGGAGCCCAGTGTCTGTCCCTGAGCCGGAGCCAGTGTCTGTCCCTGAGCCGGAGCCAGTGTCTGTCCCTGAGCCGGAGCCCGTGTCTGTCCCTGAGCCGGAGCCCGTGTCTGTCCCTGAGCCGGAGCCCGTGTCTGTCCCTGAGCCGGAGCCCGTGTCTGTCCCTGAGCCGGAGCCCGTGTCTGTCCCTGAGCCGGAGCCCGTGTCTGTCCCTGAGCCGGAGCCCGTGTCTGTCCCTGAGCCGGAGCCCGTGTCTGTCCCTGAGCCGGAGCCCGTGTCTGTCCCTGAGCCGGAGCCCGTGTCTGTCCCTGAGCCGGAGCCCGTGTCTGTCCCTGAGCCGGAGCCCGTGTCTGTCCCTGAGCCGGAGCCCGTGTCTGTCCCTGAGCCGGAGCCCGTGTCTGTCCCTGAGCCGGAGCCCCGTGTCTGTCCCTGAGCCGGAGCCCGTGTCTGTCCTGAGCCGGGCCTGAGCCTGCCTGAGCCGGAGCCCGTGTCTGTCCCTGAGCCGGAGCCCGTGTCTGTCCCTGAGCCGGAGCCCGTGTCTGTCCCTGAGCCGGAGCCCGTGTCTGTCCCCTGAGCCGGAGCCCGTGTCTGTCCCTGAGCCGGCAGCCCGTGTCTGTCCCTGAGCCGAGCCCGTGTCTGTCCCTGAGCCGGAGCCCGTGTCTGTCCCTGAGCCGGAGCCCGTGTCTGTCCCTGAGCCGGAGCCCGTGTCTGTCCCTGAGCCGGAGCCCGTGTCTGTTCCTGAGCCGGAGCCAGTGTCTGTCCCTGAGCCGGAGCCCGTGTCTGTCCCTGAGCCGGAGCCCGTGTCTGTCCCTGAGCCGGAGCCCGTGTCTGTCCCTGAGCCGGTGATGTCTGTCCCTGAGCCGGAGCCCGTGTCTGTCCCTGAGCCGGAGCCCGTGTCTGTCCCTGAGCCGGAGCCCGTGTCTGTCCCTGAGCCGGAGCCCGTGTCTGTCCCTGAGCCGGAGCCCGTGTCTGTTCCTGAGCCGGAGCCAGTGTCTGTTCCTGAGCCGGTGATGTCTGTTCCTGTTCCTGAGCCGGAGCCGGTGTCTGTCCCTGAGCCGGAGCCGGTGTCTGTCCCTGAGCCGGAGCCGGTGTCTGTCCCTGAGCCGGAGCCGGTGTCTGTCCCTGAGCCGGAGCCGGTGTCTGTCCCTGAGCCGGAGCCGGTGTCTGTCCCTGAGCCGGAGCCGGTGTCTGTCCCTGAGCCGGAGCCGGTGTCTGTCCCTGAGCCGGAGCCGGTGTCTGTCCCTGAGCCGGAGCCGGTGTCTGTCCCTGAGCCGGAGCCGGTGTCTGTCCCTGAGCCGGAGCCGGTGTCTGTCCCTGAGCCGGAGCCGGTGTCTGTCCCTGAGCCGGAGCCGGTGTCTGTCCCGGAGCCGGTGTCTGTTCCTGAGCCGGAGCCGGTGTCTGTTCCTGAGCCGAGCCGGTGTCTGTTCCTGAGCCGGAGCCGGTGTCTGTTCCTGAGCCGGAGCCGGTGTCTGTTCCTGAGCCGGTGTCTGTTCCTGAGCCGGAGCCGGTGTCTGTTCCTGAGCCGGAGCCGGTGTCTGTTCCTGAGCCGGAGCCGGTGTCTGTTCCTGAGCCAGGAGCCGGTGTCTGTTCCTGAGCCGGAGCCGGTGTCTGTTCCCTGAGCCGGAGCCCGTGTCTGTCCCTGAGCGGAGCCCGTGTCTGCTGAGCCGGAGCCCGTGTCTGTCCCTGAGCCGGAGCCCGTGTCTGTCCCTGAGCCGGAGCCCGTGTCTGTCCCTGAGCCGGAGCCCGTGTCTGTCCCTGAGCCGGAGCCCGTGTCTGTCCCTGAGCCGGTGCCCGTGTCTGTCCCTGAGCCGGTGCCCGTGTCTGTCCCTGAGCCGGAGCCCGTGTCTGTCCCTGAGCCGGAGCCCGTGTCTGTCCCTGAGCCGGAGCCCGTGTCTGTCCCTGAGCCGGAGCCCGTGTCTGTCCCTGAGCCGGAGCCCGTGTCTGTTCCTGAGCCGGAGCCAGTGTCTGTTCCTGAGCCGGTGATGTCTGTTCCTGTTCCTGAGCCGGAGCCAGTGTCTGTCCCTGAGCCGGAGCCAGTGTCTGTCCCTGAGCCGGAGCCAGTGTCTGTCCCTGAGCCGGAGCCAGTGTCTGTCCCTGAGCCGGAGCCAGTGTCTGTCCCTGAGCCGGAGCCAGTGTCTGTCCCTGAGCCGGAGCCAGTGTCTGTCCCTGAGCCGGAGCCAGTGTCTGTCCCTGAGCCGGAGCCAGTGTCTGTCCCTGAGCCGGAGCCAGTGTCTGTCCCTGAGCCGGAGCCAGTGTCTGTCCCTGAGCCGGAGCCAGTGTCTGTCCCTGAGCCGGAGCCAGTGTCTGTCCCTGAGCCGGTGATGTCTGTTCCTGTTCCTGAGCCGGAGCCCGTGTCTGTCCCTGAGCCGGAGCCCGTGTCTGTCCCTGAGCCGGAGCCCGTGTCTGTCCCTGAGCCGGAGCCCGTGTCTGTCCCTGAGCCGGAGCCCGTGTCTGTCCCTGAGCCGGAGCCAGTGTCTGTCCCTGAGCCGGAGCCCGTGTCTGTCCCTGAGCCGGAGCCCGTGTCTGTCCCTGAGCCGGAGCCCGTGTCTGTCCCTGAGCCGGAGCCCGTGTCTGTCCCTGAGCCGGAGCCCGTGTCTGTCCCTGAGCCGGAGCCCGTGTCTGTCCCTGAGCCGGAGCCCGTGTCTGTCCCTGAGCCGGAGCCCGTGTCTGTCCCTGAGCCGGAGCCCGTGTCTGTCCCTGAGCCGGAGCCCGTGTCTGTCCCTGAGCCGGAGCCCGTGTCTGTCCCTGAGCCGGAGCCCGTGTCTGTTCCTGAGCCGGAGCCAGTGTCTGTTCCTGAGCCGGTGATGTCTGTTCCTGTTCCTGAGCCGGAGCCAGTGTCTGTCCCTGAGCCGGAGCCAGTGTCTGTCCCTGAGCCGGAGCCAGTGTCTGTCCCTGAGCCGGAGCCAGTGTCTGTCCCTGAGCCGGAGCCAGTGTCTGTCCCTGAGCCGGAGCCAGTGTCTGTCCCTGAGCCGGAGCCAGTGTCTGTCCCTGAGCCGGAGCCAGTGTCTGTCCCTGAGCCGGAGCCAGTGTCTGTCCCTGAGCCGGAGCCAGTGTCTGTCCCTGAGCCGGAGCCAGTGTCTGTCCCTGAGCCGGAGCCAGTGTCTGTTCCTGAGCCGGTGATGTCTGTTCCTGTTCCTGAGCCGGAGCCGGTGTCTGTTCCTGAGCCGGAGCCGGTGTCTGTTCCTGAGCCGGAGCCGGTGTCTGTTCCTGAGCCGGAGCCGGTGTCTGTTCCTGAGCCGGAGCCGGTGTCTGTTCCTGAGCCGGAGCCGGTGTCTGTTCCTGAGCCGGAGCCGGTGTCTGTTCCTGAGCCGGAGCCAGTGTCTGTTCCTGAGCCGGTGATGTCTGTTCCTGTTCCTGAGCCGGAGCCGGTGTCTGTTCCTGAGCCGGAGCCGGTGTCTGTTCCTGAGCCGGAGCCGGTGTCTGTTCCTGAGCCGGAGCCGGTGTCTGTTCCTGAGCCGGAGCCGGTGTCTGTTCCTGAGCCGGAGCCGGTGTCTGTTCCTGAGCCGGAGCCGGTGTCTGTTCCTGAGCCGGAGCCGGTGTCTGTTCCTGAGCCGGAGCCGGTGTCTGTTCCTGAGCCGGAGCCGGTGTCTGTTCCTGAGCCGGAGCCGGTGTCTGTTCCTGAGCCGGAGCCGGTGTCTGAGCCGGAGCCGGTGTCTGTTCCTGAGCCGGAGCCGGTGTCTGTTCCTGAGCCGGAGCCGGTGTCTGTTCCTGAGCCGGAGCCGGTGTCTGTTCCTGAGCCGGAGCCGGTGTCTGTTCCTGAGCCGGAGCCGGTGTCTGTTCCTGAGCCGGAGCCGGTGTCTGTTCCTGAGCCGGAGCCGGTGTCTGTTCCTGAGCCGGAGCCGGTGTCTGAGCCGGAGCCGGTGTCTGTTCCTGAGCCGGTGTCTGTTCCGGTGTCTGTTCCGGTGTCTGTTCCGGTGTCTGTTCCGGTGTCTGTTCCGGTGTCTGTTCCGGTGTCTGTTCCGGTGTCTGTTCCAGTGTCTGTTCCAGTGTCTGTGTCCGTTCCTGGGCCGGTGGTGTCTGAGTCGGAGCCGGTGGGACTAGTTCCAGTGCCTGAGCCAGTGATGCCAATTCCAGTGCCTGAGCCGGTGGTGCCAGTCCCAGTGCCTGAGCCGGTGGTGTTTGTTCCAGTTCCTGCGCCGTGGCCGCCCGAGGGGTCTTCTCCGCCCTGGCTGCCCGAGGGGTCCTCTCCGCCCTGGCCGCCCGAGGGGTCCTCTCCGCCCTGGCCGCCCGAGGGGTCTTCACCGCCGTGGCCGCCCGAGGGGTCTTCTCCGCCCTGGCCGCCCGAGGGAAAGTCTCCGCCCTGGCCGCCCGAGGGAAAGTCTCCGCCCTGGCCGCCCGAGGGAAAGTCTCCGCCCTGGCCGCCCGAAGGAGAGTCTCCGATCTGGCCGCCCGAGGGAAAGTCTCCGCCCTGGCCGCCCGAGGGAAAGTCTCCGCCCTGGCCGCCCGAGGGAAAGTCTCCGCCCTGGCCGCCCGAGGGAAAGTCTCCGCCCTGGCCGCCCGAAGGAGAGTCTCCGATCTGGCCGTCCGAGGGAAAATCTCCGCCCTGGCCGCCCGAGGGAAAGTCTCCGCCCTGGCCGCCCGAGGGAAAGTCTCCGCCCTGGCCGCCCGAGGGAAAGTCTCCGCCCTGGCCGCCCGAGGGAAAGTCTCCGCCCTGGCCGCCCGAGGGAAAGTCTCCGCCCTGGCCGCCCGATGGACAATCTGCTCCACCCTGGCCGCCCGAGGGACAGTTTGTTTCTCCCGTCCCGCCCTGGTCTGTTTCTCCAGTCCCGCCCTGGTCTGTCCCTCCCGTCCCGCCCTGGTCTGTCCCCTCCGTCCCGCCCTGGTCTGTCCCCCCCGTTCTAGTGGAGTGTCTGGAAGCCACTCCTTAAGGAGGGGGTTATGTCACATGTCTGTCCTGTCTTGTTCTGCACTTGGGTGTCTGTTATGTTGAGCCATGTGCTTGTGTCATTGTTAGCCCCGCCCTACTTGTTATCTGATTATTGTTTGAGTTCTCCCACCTGTTCCCCCTGATTAGTTTCCCTTTATTAGTTCCCTCTTGTTTGCAGTCTGTGTGGATCGTTGTCTCTGTTTTCCCCATGTTATGTTCTCGAGTTTTGGACTGTCTTGTTTTCCCCCACGAGGGAGTTTTTGTTTAGGTTCTGTTCTTGTTTATGCTTTGTTCTAGTTTATTATTTTTAAATAAATTCCTTACCTGCATTTTGAATCCTCGCTTCCCTTGTCTACCATGACAAAACCAGGATGTGCATTAAGGAAATAAATAGGTCTATTATCACGATGACTTTAAATTTTGATTTAACAGAAACACCATGTTCAGCCAAATAGCTTACTTCTATCATAGTAAACTGTGGGGAATATACTAAAAGCAAGAGATTCCTCATTCAGGGGAAAAACCAGACTAATTTACGGCCTCAATTTGATACCAGAGTTTTACATTGTTTTAATTTATTATGAATTTTATTACTCAATGACAAATAGATTTTTATTTTGGCTTGTAGAAACCCTCTGCAAACAAACCCTTCAGAATGATTCACTGAAAAAAATTTGGATCTTATTTAGTTGTTGGCAGTGAAGATATCCAGCACTGCCATCTTTGGATTTATCCCATTTGACTACAGCTGGTTGACTGACACTAAAAGCCATGGGAGGACAAGCTAAATAGGTTAAACACATGAATCTCCGCTTGTGTGCTAACCCCCCATGCCCTGCACCACAGCAAAATATTCCTTCCTAGTTCCTTATCAGCCGAGGCATTTTCCTGAAATCAGACCAAAAAAAGAAATAACACTTCCCTTTGGCCCTGAAACTTTTGCACCAGTCAGGCAACATCTGCAAAGTATCACACAAATCAGGCAAACAGTCTTGTCACTGTCCTAACAGATAAATATCGTAACAGCTGCACTTTAATACCGCTAGCATTCTGAAAATGCCACTCATGAATGCATGCTAAATTGTTTTGGGCAGAATGGTCACACTTAGACTACAGTAAATGTATACTGGCAGGGTTGTGCACCATTCATAATTGTTTTTTGTTGTTTTTTCCTGAATTTGAATTGAGGTAGCAAACTGAATCCAATTGAAAAGCAACTATAGCAAAGTGAAAAGATTGATGGTTTATAGGCCATAGATAGATAGATCTCTCAGTCTCCTGCATGAGCCTGTCAATAGCAGGTTTTGACTGCTCACCTCCATGCCAGGTGATATGGAAGCTTGTCTTCCTCACAGAATAAACCATTTTAAAAGATAATTGCGACTTTTTATCTCAGATTACATCTCGCAATTCTGACTTTATTTCTCAGAATTGAGTGATATAAAGTCGCAACTGCGTGTTATAAAGTCAGAATTGGAATTTATAACTTGCAATTGCGACTTTATATCACACAAGTCTGACTTTAACTCACAATTGCGACTTTATATCACACAATTCTGACTTTAACTCGCAATTGCGACTTTATATCACGCAATTCTGAGATAAAAAAAGTCATAATTGCGAGATAAAAAGTCGCAATTACCTTTTTCATTCTGTGGCGGAAACAAGCTTCCATAAAGTGATGCTCTGTTGTAGTGAATTCAAAGTATTCAGTTAACAGTTTCATTGGTTTACTGGGAATCACTGGTGTTGCTCTTCAGTGCAAATGCATCTACTATATGGCTACTTAAAATATGGTCTCAATTTCTTTTAGAAAGAAAAACAGCACATTCAGGAGTGTTTACCGGTGACTGGCAACCTCAATTTCCTTTTTAGAGGAACGTGGTCTGGAAGTTGTTCATGGACATGCAGGTTTTGATGGACTCTTACGTAAGCACAATTGTCTTCTTGTTATGCAGTTGAGTAAGAATCTATTCCTCATGTTGTCAGATGTGTCCACTTTGATTCAGAGAGAGACTAAACAGAAAAGTACATACAGCAGCATTACATGTAGAAACATGAAAAGTGTAACAGACAGCAGATAAGCAATGGTTTGAAAACATAAGACATGAAGATAAAATAAGATGTAACAAACACGTCTCCCGTCATTCATGTTTGGATTATAGTATTTGGCTTCTTGTTTGAATTACCCTTGTGATTGTATGTTCTTGGAATAAAGATTAGCTGCTTGCTAAGATCCTCACCTCTCATCATCCCCTACCCCGTGACAGAACGACCACCCACAAAAGCATGGATCTAGCAGCAGTTTCTCTTTTTAGTCTTCGTCTAGGCGACCATGCCATAGAGGACTTTGTGAACGATTTTTGATTTCTGATATGGCGATCAGGTTGAATCCAGTGATCTTAAGTCCAGTGGTCTCAGCTCCACCAAGTCCGGTGGTCTCGGCGCCTACATGTCTTGGCGCCTACTAGGGCTGTCACTTTACGTTCGAAAATCGATTGCACAATCGATCGGACCAACCAACGCAAGTTTCGAAAACGAAAATAGGGAATCGATTTTAACGGTCTTTTCTCGGAGCGCATCCAGCTCGTCATGTTATGCCCGCAGCGAACGCGCGTCATTTGCAACTGCAGGCTCTGACAAACACGCATAACAGCAAATGATCCTTCTGCATAATGTGTCTCTTTTTACGACAAAACTGTGAATTTTCCCGGTATTCAGACAGTCTCATGCATTCAGATACAGATTCGGGCAACGGTCTACAATCGCCTACGTAGGCAAAATTTGTTTGGCATTTCTAATTGTAAACACAGCCATGTTGAAGAATGAGGTAATGTTTTTCATATGCTGCGTGCTATGGCAGTCCACTATGCTTATTGCTTTTCGAGAATGTTGCACTAGTCATTGTGCGCGAAACTTCACGCCAATAAATCATCAGAAATATTGCTTGTGCGCGTCAGGCGCGGCGCGCCCTCTTTACGTTCGTCCTAATGCCTGTTAGTTGTCCGTGGATTTGCCCATATATGGCGTTTTATTTTTCAATTTTCGATTTTACAATCGATTCAATGAACACTTATGTCTCAAAAATCGAACAGGATTTTTTCATAAAAGTGACAGCCCTAGCGCCTACACTCGGACTGCATCCGAGTCAGGTGGTCCCAGAGTTAATGCCACTGTCCTCTGCGCCGCATCTGGCTACCGCCATGTGTTTGGGCCGCACACACTTCTACAGCTCCTCCTGAGGTGGTGACGACAGCTACTGCTCCTCTCGAGGTGCAGGCGATCACTACAGCTCCTTCTTATGCAGCTGTGACCGTTTAAGGTTCTCCTGAGGTGGTGGCGTCCGCTTGTAAACTCTCTGTTTTACCTGTGCTCCCTTTTATCTCTGTCATGGCCAAGGAGGCCAAATATGAACTCACTGAGCTTCCTGCCATGGTCACGGAAACCAATTTTGAACTCTCTGAGATCCCTGTAATGGCCATTGAGGCTGTCAATAATCTCTCCTCACAGTGGTCTCCTGCACCTTCAGCTCCGCCCTGGTGGTCATCAACTCCGTCTGTTCTGCCTTGGTTGTCTTCAGTCCTGTCTTCTCCGCAACTGTGGTCTTCTACTCTGCCTGATCTGCCGTGGGGGTCTTCAGTCTGGTCTGTTCTGCTGTGGTGGTCTTCTTCTCCGCCATGTCGATCTTCAGTTCTGTTGTTCTTCCTTGAAGGTCTTCGACTCCGCCTGCTCAGTTTTGGAGGGGGTCTCCTGCTCTGCCGGCTTCACCCTAGTCACTGCTAACTCTTCCTTGGCTCCATGAAAAGCCAGCTTCACCTTGGCCCACTTCTGCCACACGGGTCTGACCCTCCTTACCTCCCCCTGTTGTAGACAACAAATCAGTTTTCTTGCCACTACAAACAAACATTTTGGAAGGAAAAGTATAAATATAAATGGAATCAGTACATACAATGGTTGTGGCATTTCGGGACCCAACCCACAATGCTTTATATTAAAGATGAACGAGAAACAGCGAGTGCTCTTTGCCATCATGGATATTTATCTGCGGTAAAAGCGCACATACCGGTGGTCTATCTGGATTCCCAAAACCATTCAGGCTTGGAGTGAGCATGGTGAGTGCCACCATATATGTACACAGAGATATATCATAAATTATAGGAAAGTTGCACCGCTAAAATTAACTTCTCCATCTTGCCTCGACACTTCACTACAGAATGTAGTGACGATCATGCTCTCCACTGACTTTACTCCTGTAAGTTGTCACTCCCAAAAGTCGCTCTTCATTTGCATAAAGTTAAACATATCTCAACTTTGTCGTTTCGCCAATGGTCACTATTGCTTGTATCGCTGGAAAACGCCAGCTCACCATTGAAAGCTTTGTCGCTGGTAGTTTAAAAGCAGCTTAAATCTTCTAGAGTTGCTGTTAGACAGAGTAAAAGTATGTAAGAATCAAAGTATGAGTGATTTGTACACTATTAGTTCAAAAGTTTGGGGGCAGATTTTTTAAGTCTCTAATGCCCATCAAAGCTGCATTTATTTGATAAAACAACAACAACAACAACAACAACAACAACAACAACAAAAAAACAGTAATATTGTAAATAACCATTACAATTTTAATATATTTTAAAATGTTTTTTTTTTCTAAGTGATGGCAAAGTTTAATATTCAGCAGCCAATACTACAATTATTTTCAATGTTGAAAACAGTTTTGCTGCTTAATATTTTTGTGAAAACTACAGTAAATGATTTTTCAGGGTTATTTGATGAACCAAGTTCAAAACAACATCATTTATTTGAAATAGAATCAGAAACTGCCTGTCTGTCTTGACGTTTGAGGCAGACATATGTTTCTAATCTACTGTAAAACATCAGTATATACAGGAAGAGCTGCAGTGACTCATTATGCATTAGTGTTGTCTGAGCCACCACAGATTAGTTGTAACATGTCAAATCTAAGATAACTGATGCCATTTTACAGAAAATCATCCGAACCATGTGTGATTCAGCAGTAATGTCCTAGGCTGAGCTAAATCTCTGCATAGCCTAAACAATGCAGCATGGACTTGTGAATGTGAATGAGAAAGCTGATAGATAACAAGAGTTAGATTAGGTTCAGAATTCATGTGTTTGGGATGGAGGACATTATGTAACTATTCTGTACGTCCCAATTTATTATCAATCCACAGTGATTTTAACGTTAAAGGGATAGTTCACCCAAAAATGAAAATTCTGAAAGTTGTTCCAAACCTGTATGATTTCCTTTCTTCTGCTAAACACAAAAGAATATATTTTAAAGAAGGTTGGTAATTAAACAGTTGCTGGTCCCCACTGACATCCATAGTATTTTTTTTCCTACTATGGAAGTCAATGGGGTCCATCAGTCGTTTGGTTACCGACTTTCTTCAAAATATCTTCTTTTGTGTTCAGCAGAAGAAAGAAAGTCATACAGGTTTGGAACAACTTGAGGGAGAGTAAATGATGACAGAATTTTCATTTTTTGGTGAACTATCCCTTTAAGTACATCTTGCTAGAAACAAAGGGTAAACATATTTGAATATTATGAAATTAATCTATGAATTCACCTACAGACTTATCTGTTGCAACACTTTCAGTTTTAGATGGATACTATGAGTCATATCTCTTTCTGAGCAACTCATTGTCTCTATTACTGGAGCTGAACAGTAACAATACGTTAACAGACTTGTTGAACTGGAAGATCGTTGATTGCCTTATCAATCACTTTAATCAGAGCACTATTTCTCATGCTCTAAAACAATGATGTTTTTTGAATGACTAAATTAATATGGATTAGGGTGACAGTATAAAACTGAAGATAAATTTACACTAACACATCTTTTTATCATTTGACTAAATATATTGCAGTAAGTTGCATAATGCCACACAGGGATGTATGCGCAAGTGAATTGTTACTTTTTGGTCCAGTTCATTCACATGATCCGATTCAAAATAACAAATCTCAATCTTTGCACACTCAGGAATTCTGCCTACAATAAACATGCTCAAAGACGAGCGACTCAACCCTAGGAAAACAAACATGATTATTAAACATTAAAATTACAATCATTATCCACACCTTCACAAACAGAAAATCTGACAGATTCCTATTAACTTGTTTGAGTGGTTCGTCGTGTGTGTGCGTGTGTGTGTGTGTGTCTGTCTGTTGAATAGATGGTTTAAGTTAAGGAGTGACAATCTCAGTTTTTGGTACAATCTAAAAAAAAATGGTTCTTTGCATGTAGTAACAGTTCTATTTAGAAACTTATCATCCAGAAGAACCCTTTATATGCTGAAATGATTCTCTGTGTTAGAGTTTAGGGTTCTTTATTCCCGCCTTTATGTTTTTCAAATCTGTAACCATCAAAGCCACCTCATTACTGGTTTTCTGGAGCTCAGCTATACCTTTATAGACCCGTAAGTGAATCACTTCAAACTAACTTTAGCTGGACAATAACTTTATTCTAGAGCTGCTATAAAGCCAAAACAATCTCCGTTTCTTTATTTTCCTATTATCAATGTAAAGCCGCTTTGGAACAATCTACATTGTTAAAAGCGCTATATAAATGAAGATGACTTGACTTGACTTGACCTTAAGTGCCAGAGAAACGAGAAATCGCTCTGTATATTTCCATGGCATCGCTGTATGGGAAGTAATTAGCTTTTGATGTGGATTTACTTAATGTAAAGTTAACGAAAGTTATCATGAGGATTGTAATGTTTCAAGCAGATGTCTTAACAAATGTCAGTAGACCGGGAAGATTTTAAAACGAGTCGTTCATTCACAAATAGGCCTATACGCAAGATCGCTGTGAAAATACTGACCGGAAGACAAAAGACAGCGAGCGCAGTGCTGAAAGGGGGCGGGGCTACATAAGGTCTATAACTACAGACTGTCAAAATACTCTCAACAGGCAAATTATTTCTTTCTTAAAATGTCTATAATTTAGACCTTTTGAAAAATTGTAACTGGTTTCTTACCAATAATGTCTTTTCTCTTTTTAGTTTCCTTTTAATGCGGTAAAGAGCTCATACTGTCCATTTTTGCTCATTTTGGCCTTCATGAACATAATTATTTTTACATGATCAAATGAAAGAGTAACTCTAAATGTAACTCTAAACTCAATTGTATATTTCAGATGCTGTCACGTATCTTAACCTCATCATCTGCAGAGAGAAACTGCTATTTAGAATAAACATAATAGAGGACATAAAGACATCATAGGGGATTGTGAAGATATTTCACTGGAACTGGTCCTCATTACATCTATATCGTGTTCAATGTCAATTGTTATTATTAACGTAGGGTTCTATTTAGCACCAAAAAGGGTTCTGCTATTGTTACAAGCCGAAGAACCCTAATTTGGTACTATTTAGAAAAAAAAAAAACAAAAAAAAAAAAACATTTTTCTTATGCAACCAGTGAATGACCAGGGTATTCTTTCAGCCTCGGCCTGAACAGCAATTGGATTGCTGTTTTAGGAAGTGTGTCCACAAGCTTATCTGATCTAATTGACTGAGCTAAAGCAAAGCAAACAGCTCTGACCGTGTCAGAGAGGGGGAAACTCAGAAATGCTGCCAAATTGAATGAGATTTTATTCAAGAGCTGTTTGAACGGTGTTTGAGCTCGTAGAGACTGCAGCTTTTAAAGAAGTTATCTTATAAATTTCACAGAAAAGATGTCTTCGCCTCTGTTGTGCTTTTGTGTTACATTCCTGGCCCTGGAATAAACAAGTCTCCCATTCAATGTTTATTTAAAGACAATTTGTGCTACTAATGCACCAAGGAATGTATGCACATGGAAGTTAAGTAGTAAGAGACAACGCACATGGTAAATACAGACTGGTTTAGCTGGTTCATATACTCTACAGTTAGCTTACATCTAATACGTGAATCTGTATAGTCATGGTGACTTGTAGTTTCTCAGGAACTACAGATTCTTAGGGTTATCTTTTGTAATAAGCCAGCCATCATGACATTCCTTTACATGATTTTTCATGAACTAGTTTTCTTGTAATATACTGCTGACTATATTAAACCGTTATCTTACAGTATATACAGTTTGTATTTCAGCTTTATTTAATATTTAATTATATTTCATTTCTGAAGTTTAATGCTCAAGTTTAAGGGTAGAGATCTATAATTGATATTATTGGTTTGATTGTTATATTGTTTGCATAAATTATAATTATGCTTTGTACATAGTAGCCATTCATGCTTAAAGGTAGGGTAGGCAATTTTTGGAGAGGCTAGCAATAGCAAGCATAAGATCCCACCCTCCCTTCAGAGCGTCTCCAAAGCCACGCCTCCTTCAAAACACATGAACGCACACAGCAGAGTTTGCAAAGCACCATGAGAGATGACAATAAACAAACACATAAACAACCTATCATATATCTGACGCAATGCTGCGCCAGGTGAGACACAAGTGTTTTTGGCTAGTTTCAGCCCGACACAATTATCATTTTCCGCTTGCAATTCCACCCTGTAAACAGCGAATCCGCCATGGCGCGAGTGCAACAGGCTTTTAAAGGGAATGGGAGATAAGAATCTGATTGGTTTATTGCATATTACTCCCAAAACACACCCATAACTCATTAAGAGAATAGGGAAAACCCTTTTAGACAATGCGCCGGGCACGCTGTCCATTTTTCCCGTCGTTAAACTAGCAAAAGTGGATTCGGACACGCCTTAAGTGCACTTGAGCTCATCTTTTTTTAAAAACAACACATTTCAGCGCTAGATCCGCTTATTTGACAAACAAATGAAATTAATGGTCTGCTAGTTAACTGGAGATGTTTTATTTATTTGAATTAGGTACATCCGTGCCGCGAGATGTTTCAAAAAGTGGTGGGGACAATATCGACCCTGTCAAAAAGTGGTGTGGACATGTCCCACTCGCCCCACCCGTCCCACCCGCAAATTATGCCTATGCTTGCAAATGACTGTACTTATGGAGTGAACGCAGCATAAGCTCGTTGTTTTGGTTCAGGAGGAACTATAAAAGGTGGCTGCTGTTTTTGTGCTCAGTGACTGACGTCTGTCTAACACTACAAAGAATGAATCTCGCTGATGACGTGTGATGTATGTGCGAGCAGGAATGAGAATACATACGTTGACAGGCAGGTAGGACATCGTATCATTCGGACCGAATGCAATAATTGGGCATCCATTATATTGTCCTATGCCTTCTACAAATGATATATATACATTTAGACCATGCACTTAACTTAGTAATTGACTTTCAACCAGCATAACAAAATATGTTTCTGGAACAAATCACCTACCCTGCCTTTAATATAGCATTACCTAATGATTAAATATGAATTGAATTGATTTATTAACTATGCCATTTTAAATATTAAAAATAATTAAGATTTAAATATCAATAAATATTAATATTTAATTTTAATTTGATAATAACAATACTACTGTCATATTCACTCCAAGGGATGAAGAAGGTAGACAAAGTAATTCCAATATAAACATAGTTTATTAATTCAAGTGATGAAAAAGTGTGTAAGCACATACAAAAACCGGACAATGACCATGAGAAACAGAGGAACTTAAACACACTAGGTGATGAACTAAAACTACAAACAGATGTGCACTAATTAGGAACATAATGAGTAACCATGACAACTGATGAATGACATGCAAACAGGAACATAAGCAGACTGCAACAAAGAGAAACATAATAAAAGTCCATAAAAAGTGAACTAAATTAACTATTTAAAATTATTATTTTATTTTAATAATGCATGGTATTAATACAATGTAACAATTATAAAATACTTATTTTTTGTGCCCAAAATAAAAATAGCACATTTTATTATTTAGACTTTAGGGTGCTCGAAAGCCTTGGGAAGCTGCTCGAAAAAAATGTTGGTAATGCTGATTTGATCTTTTGCTCTCTCACGTGAACAGATCTTTGAATATGCCCTGTAATCATGAAAATGCAGGCGTGATCCAGGATTATTGTCTCAGTAATAAGACAGGGTGTGTGTTACAGTTTTTCTCGATTGCTTAAACACATTTCTTGAAACTATGCCTCGTATTCTCAAAACTATAAACACAAATCCATAACGTCTCACCCAATTCTCCAAACATCCTATTTTCAGGTCAAAATGAAGCTCTACACTCAAAATCATTCACTCTTGCTGAAAAACCAAACTTTGCCCTCAGACAGGACACACAAGCTCTCAAAATCACACACACTACAACATATTCTAAGACACTGGTACAATTAATTCAAAACAACATTTCCAAAACTGGTAAGTTATGTTGCTTGTGGTTCCCCCCATCACAAACCTTTTCACATGATGAACACAAAAGACACAACCAGTGGATACATTGGCACATTTTTATTCATACACAGAAAACACACACACACAAAAATATATATTTTTTTCCTGTTTTACTCTTTTTTTTTTACTCTTTTTTTTACTCTCTCCTCTATTTTTTTTTTTTATATATTTACTTACAGTAAGATGTGTGTGACCAACATATGACAGTAAAAGAGCACTCACAAACCATATTCTAATATGGAATTCGAATTGTATTGGAATGGTAAAGAGTGTTGGGATGTAACAGGGGGGCTTCCACTCAAGGATACAATATGATGGATACGTCTAAGAATGTTCCACATATGGTTGAAATACCATCATTTGCCTAGAAAGATAACATTCTGGGAGTCAACACTATAAAGGAGAAAGAATGCCCTCCCTTCACTGTCACACTCTGCAGCCACACTGTGTGACTGCTGGCCTTTTCTTGCAAGAAAATAAACCTCATCAAAGACTATTGGAAATGTTTGTCTCTTATTCAGTGATAGAATTTTGTTTGCCACCACACCTCCCTGAAGGTTCTCGAGGCGACGGTAAAGCGACTCAAATTTGGCCTTACTCGTAGCCGAGCCTCCCTCATAGTCATACCATTGATAAAGACATGGGCAACTAGAGTGGCTTGAATTTCATCTGAGACTGCTTGTCTTCTTGTCCTTGCCCTTCCTCCTCCTCATTCTTATCCCTCTTCCTTCATGTCTTTCTGGATCCATTGTTCCAAAACGCAATAAACTGATTTGGGCCCTTTTATCTATTGAAGGTTCTGATTGATGTGTGTTAAATTTGGACTCTTAGTGTTTCCACCTGGGTAATTGTGTGCTAACTGAGCTGAAGCTGTGCTGACTTGAGTGAAAATTTTTGAATGCTAGTGCTTTCTAAATGACAACATGGTCTAAGCAATGAGAAATGAAGGGATTTGTGTGTAGAGTTTTGCAGTGACAGTTCAACACATCTGACTCATGTGTCAAAACAGGGAATAGTGTTTATAGTTTAGTGAAATGGGTGTGATTTTTGATAAATGGTTTGCGTTATGGTTTTGAAATTTTAGTTCAAAAGCCTGGTTATAGTGTTTAAGCAATCGAGAAAAACTGTAAAATAAGTCTGAATTAGAGAGATTCATTCCACACCAAATGATAAAACCTGGACTTAACAGAGCAAATTGTGTTGTTTCAACTTTAAAAAAGTAAGTGTTCGAGTGTCCTTAAAATGTTAAGTTTAGTCAACTTGAAATGTGAAGTTGTACTAAGTGACACCATCCTGGTATCTATTATTGTTCTCCATAGACATTTAAAAAATATCTTTAATAAAGAGCCATGAACCAAACAGCTCAATTACAGATTAATTACATTTTTATGAGGCAATGAGCTCCTGAAAAGAAGGCAAAATTGTATTCCTAGTTCACATTAGAGTTTGTCTTACAACAGTGTTTTCAGGTAAATGCGTTTAATTTATTTACATAAAATACAATTATACTTTAGTAGCCATTCACATTAAATGCTTGATGTAGCATATAATGGTAAAGATTAAATATGAACTGTATTTATTAATTAACTGTAATATTATTATTAATAAATGTATACATATATAAAATATTACTAAAATAATAATTTAAAATGACTTTATTTTCATAATTAATGTTTTTGTGCAATATAAGTATATATATATATATATATATATAAATTGTGCCAGAAATAAAATAATTGTAAAAAATGGTTCAGTGAACTTGTGTGAACATAGTTAAAAAAATAATAATAATAATAATAGAAAAAACTTGCCCGAGGTAGAGCTTTTCTGAGAGAATTGTCCGGCTTTGTGTATATATTGAATATAAGAGGGTTGCACTAAATAAAAAGAACCACCACAAACTCCTCCTACTTGGTTGAACCCTATGAACCTGTCTCTACTGGAGAGGAGTTCAGAAGCAATAAAGGGCCTCTGCAAACAAAAGAATCACTGTAAAGCAGTTAATTTCCTGTTGTTGCTTCTTGATCCACACCGTGCACATTTGCCAGAGTGTGGATTTAGTGAGAGATGAAGCCAGGAAGACATTGGATATGTAGAGTTAGTAAATATCCAAGCACAGTCCCAGTTTCACGAGGAGTGTGCATGTCCCCACAATTCATTACAAAATGTAAAGTATCCTAAATTATGTTCAAGCTACCACCTGGTATGTTTTCTGGTTCTAAACAGGAGTTTGCAGTTAAGCTTGCCAAGCTGATTTTCCGATACTTTCCTTCTAGTCTTTCATCATATCAGTTTGTAATGTATCTGGTTACCATAACAAAAAACTTCACACACTTGCTGCTGCTCTCTGATGTCCATAGCTCACTAAGCTGGAGAAATGCCCAAACAAAAATGTGTTTTCAACAATAAGCTGAAAGAATCTTTCTTCACACATCATCGGAAACTGCATTTGAGGTTTTGCTGTCACTATAAATGTTAATGTTCTTGAAATTGCAGGGCATATTCGGACAGCTAAGCACAAGACACACTGTCCTCTTTTTTTTTTTTTTTGATCGTTAGCATGTTTTCATTTGGAATTACTTTGTAGTTTTAGGTTTCAACGTAGTGAATATTTTGTGTAAAAAATGAATGAAATGTTTTTAAATTTACCATATATTCACATGCAGAAACAATACATGTGTAACTTAACAAATGTATTTGCCTTTGATAATGTTTAAATGTATGGAAAATTAACCCTTTCACGCATAGTGGTCACAACAGAGTACAGCAATTACAGTTTTTTTCAATTGCTTACACACTAAAATTAAACTTTTCCCACAATTAGCAAAACCTTACACTCAAGGAGCAAAACACAAGGCTAGATTTGCACAACTGGAAGCACATTGTCAGCTTCACACTATTTGCAAAACATTACACACAGTGATTTGCAAAACACTTAACACACTTGTATACATCAGACACAGAAGTATATCATAATGTCACTTCCTTGCAATTCCAAAGCACTGACTGTCAAATTACCACACCTTTGAGCCAATCTGTTAAACACAGCCATCAGGTACACAAACACATGATTGCAAAATTGTAGACACACCAATCAGGTTTAAGCACTATAAAATGTGATAAAATATATAAAATATAATCAATGTCCCTGGGCAACATGGGGGTAACATCACCCTTTGCGCTGCCATTTCACAGCATGGGGTTCACCTCCGTAATGAAATGCACCAGATGCAATACACTGTTATCAATAACTTTGTTATGTATTTTATATACTTAAAGGGAAGAATAAGACGACACAGACACGTGTCTCTCGACACTTTCGTGACTCTCGTGTCTGTGTCGTCTTATTCTTCACTTTACTGTAAGTATATAAAATACATAAAGTCGACTCCGCAGCTGTGCAAGGATAGAATCGACATTCAAGACGGTTCTTCCCGCGTTGTCTTGCTAATGAGGATATTGCTTGTGATGTTGATGAAATTCTCTGGCCAGATCCAGCTAGGCGAAGAGATCATGTATATTATGTTTACTGTAGTATTTTCTGTACAATATTGTCTTTTTTTCAGATTATTTTTTGGTTGTTGTTGTTTACTGTAATTTTAACCTGTACTGGATACAGTATTTTACATTTGTCTGTTGTTTGCTGAGCTAACAGTGTTATGCACACTACTGTTGTAACATGAAAACTGGGACATGTTTTGTTGTGATTCTCCATGTTGACATGTTGACTGATTTGGGTATATGGAGAGAAATAAATGATATTTTCCTCAGTCTGCAGCATTGGTCTTGTGTAGTGTTTGGTGAACTATTGTATAGTTGCACTTTCTGTGTACTTCATTTACAGTACTCTAATCACTGAGAATTAGACTTGCTAAACGTGTTTTAGGTTAGCAACAGCAGTGTGTAACTGGTTCAAAAAGATTGAAGTCATATGAAATGTGTGTGTTTCGTCTGGTAACAAAATATTGTTTTTATAAATTTGTGTATAGTTTTGACAAAAATGTTCCATTTTGCAAATGATCTAAAGTGTTGTGCTACTTTGGTGTAGGGTTGTGTTAATTGTGTGTAGTGTTTTGACAAACCGGGCCCTGTTTTCAAAATTGTGCTTAAGCAACTGAAAAAAACTGTAAAAAAGCATTTTCTTGAATTTGCACGGGTTTTTAAGGCAAAGTTACACATCAGCCTCTTCATTGGACCCTGGTGCATCATCCTATAAATTGCAACCAAGTGGCAAGCCGTTGTGTTTCGATTTTTTTCCCCTCCAAACCAAGATGGCCAAGGGTCAGTCCGACATGCAAAGTTGCTCCGGAATATCCACCTATTCCTTCTATCCTAGGAGACTCTTATAGGTAAAAAAATACTGCAGCATCAAGCAATATCTAATGAGTCATATCACAGTAAAATTTTCCAAGTTTTGATTTTAGATTGAGAGAAAACTCTGATTACAGTTTTTCTCAATTGCTAAAACACTAAACCCTATTGTCTGAACCAAATGCATAGTTGCCTGAACCCACTGATTGAATCAATCACTCTTTTGGCAAAACCATAAGCACTTTTCACCTGTTTAGACACAACTTGCCAACACATTTTCATTGTGATGCACCCGTGCTGCATAATGGTGAGCACAGGTGACAAAAGTCAAACACAATTAAAGCACAGGTGTCACCTCTTGAACACAACAACTCAAAATTGATCACACTTGTGGCTAATGATGTGAGGGAACATATACAGTAACTTTATTTTTACATGGCTTACTGTACACAAGTGGCAAACGCATAAGATTTCTGTTTGTTTTTACAAGTGCTACGTGTAAATGCACAAGATTTCTGTTTTGTCTTTTTGTACAAGTGCTAAATGCACAGTTTTTTTTTTGTTTTGCAACATGCATTTAGCCTACAGTGAACAATAAACATTTATTTCTCCAGCTTCATGTCCTGAGCATTGTGTTTTCTATTTTTCTACGTAGTGTTTAGTGACTGTTCCGTAGTGTTTTTAATTTTGATTGACTCTGGGCACGATTTGACAACATAGTTCAGTTTTGAGCACAGATTGAACTGTTTTGAGGTGAAAGTTTGGTTTTGCAAGAAGAGTCAGAGGTTTTGTGAATCTAGCTTGAAAATAGGGTTTTGTGTTCACAGTTTAGACAAAAGGAGAGCAGCTTTCAAGAAATGTGTCTTAGCAATCGAGAAAAACTGTAATCACACGTCATGCATCAATGGCTATATTTCAGCTACAATTCATAATTATAATGTGAATATTGTTAAAAACTTAAAAACTTGATCTGCAGAGACTTTTTTTTACTGTAAATAAATGTATGATTGTCATTGTATGAAATGTATGAATGTCATTTTCATTGACATCGAAAAAAGTCATGTGATTACATAATGTATGATACTTGTAATGCATTACTTTACTTGTTAGATCAAAAAGTAATCTGATTTCGTAATGCACGTTATTGTAATGCGTTTCCTTACTCATAACATCAAAAAGTAATCTGATTACGTAATGCATGTTACTTGTAATGCGTTTCTTTACTCAACATCAAAAATTAATCTGATTATGAAATGTTACTTGTTACTTGTAATGCATTACCCCCAACACTGATCATTTCAGATGAGATTGAAAAAACGTATTGCTAGGTTTTCTCAGAGGAGGGCTATGAAATGTGCATGTCCATCTTGAACATAATCAGAATTATCAGCTAATAAGGGTAAATCTCCATACTCTGGTGCACTGGAGGGAGCATCTGAGTGGTTTCCACAGTTGTACCTTGACAGACTGTAGAAAATTCTGATGCAATCACGTCCTCATGTTCTGATTTCAAAGATACGCGAAGTGCAACTTGTATGAAGTTGTATGAAGCCTTTGCAATATTTCGCATTTATATTTTTTGAATATATTTTATAGTTTTCACATGATTTGATATAATTGTATTGATTAGTTTGTTAAATACACATACTTTATCTGTTTGATTATTGTATTATATTTACAGTTTTTCTCGATTGCTTAAACACATTTCTTGAAACTATGCCTCGTATTCTCAAAACTATAAACACAAATCCATAACGTCTCACCCAATTCCCCAAACATCCTATTTTCAGGTCAAAATGAAGCTCTACACTCAAAATCATTCACTCTTGCTGAAAAACCAAACTTTGCCCTCAGACAGGACACACAAGCCATCAAAATCACACACACTACAACATAGTCTAAGACACTGGTGCAATAAATTCAAAACAACATTTCCAAAACTGGAAAGTTATGTTGCTTTTGGTTCCCCCCTCACAAACCTTTCACATGATGAACACAAAAGACACAACCAGTGGATACATTGGCACATTTCTATTCATACACAGAAAACACACACACACAAAAATAAATTTCCTGTTTTACTCTTTTTTTTTTTACTCTCTCCTCAAAATTTATTTTTTTATATTTACTTACAGTAAGATGTGTGTGACCAACATATGACAGTAAAAGAGCACACGCAAACCATATTCTAATATGGAATTCGAATTGTATTGGAATGGTAAAGAGTGTTGGGACGTGACAGGAGGGTCTCCACTCAAGGATACAATATGATGGACACGTCTAAGAATGTTCCACATATGGTTGAAATACCATCATTTGCCTAGAAAAGATAACATTCTGGGAGTCCAGACTATAAAGGAGAAAGGATGCCCTCCCTTCACTGTCACACTCTGTGTTACTCTGTGTAACTGTACGACTGCTGGCCTTTTCTTGCAAGAAAATAAACCTCATCAAAGACTATTGGAAATGTTTGTCTCTTATTCAGTGATAGAATTTTGTTTGTCACCACACCTCCCTGAAGGCTCTCGAGGCGACGGTAAAGCGACTCAAATTTGGCCTTACTCGTAGCCGAGCCTCCCTCATAATCACACCATTGACTAACACATGGGCAACTAGAGTGGCTTGAATTTCATCTGAGACTGCTTGTCTTCTTGTCCTTGCCCTTCCTCCTCCTCATTCTTATCCCTCTTCCCTCATGTCTTTCTGGATCCATTGTTCCAAAACGCAATAAACTGATTTGGGCCCTTTTATCTATTGAAGGTTCTGATTGATGTGTGTTAAATTTGGACTCTTAGTGTTTCCACCTGGGTAATTGTGTGCTAACTGAGCTGAAGCTGTGCTGACTTGAGTGAAAATTTTTGAATGCTAGTGCTTTCTATATGACAACATGGTCTAAGCAATGAGAAATGAAGGGATTTGTGTGTAGAGTTTTGCAGTGACAGTTCAACAAATCTGACTCATGTGTCAAAACAGGGAATAGTGTTTATAGTTTGGTGAAATGGGTGTGATTTTTGATAAATGGCATTATGGTTTTGAAATTTTAGTTCAAAAGCCTGGTTATAGTGTTTAAGCAATCGAGAAAAACTGTAATACAGTATATCTTCAGTTCAAGTGGACATCTGAAGATAAAAAATAAAATAAAAATCAAATCTTGTTTTTCATGCCCTAAGAGCAATAAAAACACATAGGAAAAAAAAATCCTGACTGAGGTTATCATAATTCATGCATGAAAGGGTTAAAATAGGGAGTTGCCTAAAAGGTTGAAACACACAACCTGCTGAATAAACATCTTAAACCAGCATAAACTTGTTTGCTGGTCTTCTGGTCTGGTTGGTTGGTTCCTGGTTGGTTTTTGGACAGTTAGCCACCCAGCTAAACCAAGCTGAAAGATCATCTTAAACCAGCTAAGACCACCAAACCAGTTTAAGCCAGTTTAATGCTTAAACAGAAGATATGACACTAATATTATATGCTACAAAAACTATATTGTGAGACAATTACTATATTATTAAACTGCATCTTTTAGGATTAATGTTATTCCTATCATTGTTTCAGATGGTAGGCACAAAAACTCCCGGTTTGAGACCTCACCTGATCTGGCGTAAGCAGGAAATTACAAAAGAAAGGAGGTATTTTGTGAGTTCAAGTCTGAACAGGTTACAACATATTTTTCATCCCACAACCAGCAGCTCGGGTTCAGATTGGAGGTGTACTTTTTCAAGATGCAGGTCTACCTAGACAGGCTACATAAAAGATTTTTAACAATAAAAAAAAAAAAAAAAAAAAAAAAACAAAGCTGACACTAATAATTTTATTTTCTGAGACTAATCATTTTACTTTTAGATTAGAAACTTAATTGTAATACTGTGAATTTGAACATGGAATTTTCCATCCAAATAACAAGCTTGCCCAAAAATACAAACTAAGTTGATTTTTTGGCAAGTTGAGCATCCTGGACAAGAGAAAACAAATGACATGTCATAAAAACATTTCTGGCTTCTGAGCAAACGCAGACTGTTTTTAGAAACCAGAACAACAAAACCCAGACTCTAGCTCTCAAGAAAACGTGATTTAAGTACAAATTTACTCACAGATGATATCACTGACGACTCATCTTTGCCTGACTTCTGGTAAGTCATGTTTGCCCAAGCCAAAAAACAAAACAGTATTGCTTATTCTAATCTGAGAACAATTCTGCCCTCTAGTGGAAAATCAGAAGTCAAACTCTGTACAGAACAGTAGTTTGTTTTAAACGAACCATAGTTATATTGGTCTGACTGCTTTCTTTAAAACAAACTATAACCTTATCAAATTTATAAAGTATAACAACTGCTATCAACTTCATTAGTCATTGAGATGACATTAAAACGGTCAAAATATTCTGAAGTAAAGAGTAAAACTCTCTTATAATTGTTAATATTTCATATTCTCAATATTAAGGTTTTCTCTTTCTTAAAGGAAATGAATACATAATGCTTTCCACTACTGAACTGTGCATAATTATACAACTAGTCCAGTTTACTTACTACTCCCATCTACTGCATGACCTTTTCACTTGAAACTAAATCTGTGATTTAGTGATTTTATAGGAATGTTTTTTTGACCGTACTGGTGCTAAACAACCTTTGCTGAAGCTCCTGATAATGAGACCTCAAACACTACAGCCCATAAATACCTGGAGCATCTGTGGCTTGACAAACTAAGACACAGACATCAAGACATTTCATTACCTGGATGTCTGCCTTGACTCTTCTCTGTTCAGGTTTTCTTAGTAACATCACCTCAGTTTTCATGCAAACCTCTCCGACAATGTGCCTACAGACTTTGACCTGCAGTGCATCACGATAGAAGGTCTGGCCTGTGACTCAAACAAGGCGTCACTTTTTAACACTTTCAACCATGCTTCAATATCTGACGCTCAAAGCAGCCTTTAGCGTCCATTTGAGACGCATAACCCTACCACAGACCTAAACCTACCCAACCGAAGCGTCACATATGGACGCTAGGGGGCGCTTTGTGCGTCGAATATTGAGGCTTCCGAAAGCGTCAGTTACATGACGCCTAAAGCTACCCATAACCGAAGCGTCACATATGGACGCTAGGGGGCGCTTTGAGCGTCAGATATTGAAGCATGGTTGAAAGTGACAAAAAGTGACGCCTTGGGTGTGAGAATGTGTTGCAAACACACAGTGGCTTTATTAACACAAACACATCAATCATGCGCGCTCAAGCGGTTTGAAAGCTGCATTGCAATGGCTCAGTCTCCAACATTTGCAGTCCAATCTAAACAGCACCAGCTGTGTGCAGAATACCCTTGCTTTGACTGACATATGCAAGCATTGCTTTGATTGACAGGCTGTATACTTTTTCGGGGCTCGGATCTTGGCTTGGCAGAAGGATGCAGTAATACCAACCATACTCCTGCCCACAGTCTGTGCTTCAGACGCACTGTCTGCCTTATTGTGGCTGAGTAATGGCAGGTGCTGCTAATAGTGAGCGTCTACTCCTCCAGGTCTGTGCTGACGCTGCGTTCTGATGGAATGTTGGAATCGTGTCCTTCTGGGATTCTCGTCGGGGGAGGAGGAGATCACCACCACCACTGACAGGCAAGAGACCAGTCTGGGCAATGAGCTCTGAGAACAGTGCTGTGTCACTAACAAGATCCAGATATGAGACAGACGGCTTTGACAAAAGGAAGCAAAAAAAAAAAAAAAAAAAAAAACAAACAAACAAACAAACAAAAAAACAACCTGTGAGCAGAAAAGAAAAGGATTTTAAATTTAGAATAATGGGTCTGGAAACTGCAGCTCCTCCACTGTAATATAACTGTACAAAATAACAACTGTGTTCAATGATGATGATAATAATAATAAATGTTTCTTGAGCAGAAAATTAGAATGATTTCTGAAGGATGGGACACAAGACTGGAGTAATATATATATATTGCTGCTTTACTGTATGTTTGTGTAACAGTTAATCTGGTTTTGGCTCTGTGTATGTCTTTGTTTAGTTACGTTTTCTCATTATTTGATTAGTTTGATTCAGGTGTGTCTTGTTCGCTTGATTAGTTTTCTTTGGTATTTAAGCTCTGTGGTTCTTTCAGTTGACTGTTTGTTCAAGTTGCGTTTTAACCGGTTGTTCTGGTCGTGTTTTATGTCTAGTGATTTGTTTGAATAAAGGACTGTTTACTGCCACTCCTATCCCCTCATATGTCCTTACTCCTTACCATTATTGCAACCGATTGTTGATCCAATAAATACAAGAGATGTCATAAACACTAACATGTTAAAGACCTCTAAGTTTTGAATGGCAGTGTAAAACCTGTTTCAACCTCGGAATAATATTAATCCTGTTTATGAGATATAAATCTGCAGTTGTGAGATACAAAGACGCAAACTCAAAAAATAGTCACAATTGTGAGATGTAATGCCAGTTTAATGAAAAATATTTAATAAATAATGAAATTAGTTTAATCCTTTTTACTCAAATAAATTGATCAGATGAGTCAACAATGATGCAAATGACTCAAAATCAAAAATTTTCACAAGGCACACTCTTTATTTATTAGAAATAAAGGTTCTTTATTGGCATCTGGTTCCATGAAGAAACTTTAACATCCATGGAGCTTCACACACACACACACACACACACACACACACACACACACACACACACACACACACACACACACACACACACACACACACACACACACACACACACACACACACACACATACACACACACACTCACTCACACACACACACATTTATGGTCTCTCTAGCTTGTTGTGATTTAAAGATATTTCGTGTCTCTGTCTCTCTTACATTGATTATGTACTAGGGCCCTCAGATTGCTGTAAAAGGATCTTGGCAACAAATATGTAAAAGCACTTTAGAAATAAAACTGAGTTGAATTATGTTCAATCCACAACTTAGATGGATCAGTGTTGAGAACTGCATCATAATATTAACATATTCATGTTTTTTTTTTTTTTTTTACATTTGTTGATAACATTATCGGTCGTATCAGACAGGGCTTTCCAGCTCGGATCTTACACACTGAAATATTCCCTGCACTGATGGCAAAGAAAATTACCATCCCTCATCTAACAAAATTTGCTCGTCTTTTAAAAGCTCATGAATATTTTAGAGATTCTGCTGACACAGGACATTCATCTTCGGAGAGTAAATGTCAACTAAGTTTTTTTCATTTTCCATATAAGTGAGAGCTTAGCAAAACAGCACACCTCTCCTATCATTTGTGACAGTGCTGTGTATAAATGAGTGATAAGTCAATTTTAATGTTTAGGGGTTTGTTCAAATCTAAGTATGAGTAATAGTATAGTCGTACTTATGATACTTCTCTCTATACTTATCATTCCATATCGTTACACTTTGAAAACATGGCATGCAATATATACAGTCATTCATATATTCCACAATCAAATCATTTCAGATTCTGCTATGAAAATGACAACATTGTATCCACAAGGAGGCAGCGTGATCTGAAACTGTACTGAATCTTACAGTAGGCTGTGCATCTTTCATACTGATACTAATTTAGTAATTAATTTAAAGTCATTTACACAACTCACAGTGAATATGCAAAAACACACGATTATTTAAAGTTTGGATATCAAGAAAAAGGATTAGCTCAACCCTAGTTTAACCATTTCAAGTATAAAAGGTTTGTCGGTTTAGTGAAATTAGCCATCAATAGAACAAATAGAACACAGTGGGACTCTGGGATCATAAAATAAAATAAGCAAATCGGGGTCAGCATCTCCGTCTCAAATACTTTTCACAAGACATGCGAGCAACCACTTATGACTTATTTATTATTGAATAACACCTAAATAAATAATCATCCTCACTCTAAATCAAGACTGTACCTTATCAGCAAAACCAGTACATCAGGTTTATCCAAGGAAAACACTCTATTTCCATCTCTCAATTATTTGATAAACCAGCTATTGTGTTACAGCATGAGAAGAGCATCCTGCCTTTGAGCTCTGCAGTGACAGAATGAGAGAAATCAATGACAACAAAACAAGTGATTAGGGACAAGAAAATAAGCAATGTGTGTGTTTGGAAACAGTCCAAGTCATGAATTTATCAGTCACACACTGCATTCATTTCAGACCCCTCTGATATGCTGGTTTCATTTCGCTGCAAGGCACTGAATGGGAAATGAGTGTTATAGCCTATGTCTGGCAGGAAGGAGTTGATATGTAGGCCTACAGGCTCTCATCAAATCTGACAGGTCACAATTTCTTATTTTCAAACAAGCAAATGTAGGGTACGGTTGAAAAGAAAGGCTCGCAAATCTCAAAATGAGCAAAAAGGATCTGTAAGGTTATTTGCAGAAAAGCAAGACAGTTCAACATGGGCCCCAAGTTATTTAATTTTAACTACTAATCTATACTTGCTGTTCGTTCATTTAGTACATCAACTCCCATTTAACACCAGGAACTGTTCTTGGCGTATTTCGAGTAAAACCTACTCTGTAAAAAGGTCTGTAAAAATATGGCACAATAGGCTACCGCTACTGTATAAATATGAATTTTCTGTATTGGTATTTTACAGGTGTATTTTGAATTACGCATTGCATTGTGTTGTTCTTACAGGTTAACGTATACATTTCCATGAAATTACTGGATAATGTCCTGGCAGAAAATTAGTAGCCTGGGCTACATTTTGTGCTTTTATTTTTTTGCAGTGTTTGAAAGCTATAAACTGCTCTTTCATTCATTCATATTAAGAAAAATGTTTTATTCACTCAAAAGAACCGACTCGATAAGAGTCATTATTAGTACACAGGCGGCGCTGATGAGAACCGAGTCCTTCAGTTGGGAGTCGGACCAATGCTATCTCACGACCAATTCGTACGAATTTGTACGAGTAATTAAAAGGTGGCTAATTCGTACGAATTCTTAAGGCCCTTGCACACTGAGTCCGAAATTCGCATCTGAAATTTTCGCACGTTAAAAAATAAATACGACCTCACGTTATGTCAATCACGCTTGCACACTGCCTCCGAAATCTTCGTCCGTCATTAACAAATTCGGTTCGGGTTAGATTTTCTGCGTTTTTCGCATCTGTAGCAAGCATTTTGATCTTTTGAATTTCGGACTCAGTGTGCAAGGACCTTTACGACCTCACTTGTACGAATTCGTACGATTTGTCTAAACCCACGTGATGGTTAGGTTTAGGGGTCGGGTCAGGGGTAGGTCATTCGTACGAATTCATACGAATTGGGCAACTCGTAAAATATGTAGCCTACGATTTAGCAAAAATCGTACAAATTCGTACGAGTGAGGTCGTATGAATTCATACGAATTAACCACCTCGTAAAATTCGTACGAATTGCCGTGAGATCGGGTTGGTCGAAGCAATTAATTAATTTTATGTTTTGTTTCGCTAAAAAAAAAAAAAAAACGATTCACAAGAGTAGTTCATTTGGGAAAGTGACTACACTGGTTATGTTTTTAATTTACTAAGAGTATTTTTACCATGACAATGATGCACTAAAAGCGGAAAAGTTTTTTTCTTAGTAGGCTACAGATAACAATATCAAAACGATGCCCATTCGCACTGATATGCGAAAACGACTAACAATGCTGTATTATGATTGTATTTATGCAGGCCAGTAGTTAGTGACGTCACTTTGAAGAAAGACTTCGCATCAGCGCACATCTTGCGCCAAATGTCCGTGCAATAATAGTCCGGCGTGAATCTATAAATTATTCATTCAAGAACAACAATGGAGCCACGAATTTCACATACTTTTGAAAATCCATCATTTAGTTGATCCTGCAAGCACTCATTGTCACACACGACACGTCATCAGATGACGACTTTGAAACTCCTGAAGTGTTTCCAGATAAGTGTGCCATATGCATCAGACTGAGGCGGAAACTAGGTTGCATGTTTTATGCTTTTGATTCACTAGCTGGCTCATAAAAGTTATTCGTTTGGGAATCACACACCTAAAGGCGGGCGTACACGGTGCGATTTTTGCTTTTTTTACGAGCTCGCAGATGATTTTTTTCACTCGGGAGAAATCGAGTGGAATCGGTGATGCTCGCATGCTCGCGGCTCGCAGCGTGTGAGAGGAATTACGAGCCGAGCCGAGCACGTTATAAGCACCTCCCCGACCTCCCGATCATCTTTAAACATGTTTAAAAAATTCGGGGAGTCGGCCCGATTTTCACCAGCTGTCTCCTATTTCCAAATTATACACAACCACGTGGGGCTATACCTCAGTGGCAGCAACCATACAGCGTGCGCATACACTGTCTCTCTCCCTCTCTCATACACACACACACACACACACACACACACACACACACACACACACACACACACACACACACACACACACACACACACACACACACACACACACACACACACACACACACACACACACACACACACACACACACACATGTCTGGTGCACTATCTTTGTGGGGACTCTCCATAGACGTAATGGTTTTTATACTGTACAAACTGTATATTCTATCCCCTTACACTGCCCCTATCCCTAAACCTACCCATCACAGGAGACATTCTGCATTTTTACATTTTCAAAAAAACTAATTCTGTATGATTTATAAGCTTTTGTACCCATGGGGACCTCAATTTAGGTCCCCACGGTGACACGAGTCCCCATGAGTCTGTGTGCATTCAGGTTTAAGTCCCCACCGGTGTAGAAAAACATGTCCACACATGCACACACACACACACACACACACACACACACACACACACACACACACACACACACTTCTCTCAATTCAATTCTGTTCAATTCAATAAAGCTTTATTGGCATGACAAAAATACAATTGTATTGCCAAAGCATCAAAACAGCATAGAAAATTATTTTGAACATTGTACTACAGAAAATAATAATAATAATATTAAATAAAAATAATAAAATAAAAATAATAATTCTCTCTCTCTCTAGTTTTTACGTTGAATGGCTACTGTTCTCTGCTTTACAACAAATCATTTGCACACACATTTCTGTCATTTTTTCTATCTGAAGCTTTGCCTGCATGCAATATTGACGGTCTCTGTGTTTAGCGCGAAAGCTCACGTGATTGCTGCCGGCTCGGGATAAAATTCGTGCAGGACAGTCGTGCCGTGTACCAGCTGCATTGACGCGATTATCAGTTAAACTGACTCGCAACGTGTGCAATATCTCACGACCTCCCGAGTGTCCGATCCTGGTCCGAACTCGCACCGTGTACGCCCGCCTTAATCCATTCGGGATTCGGACTGCACATAGGTGGCGTGTGGTTTAGATTCAGTGAATAGTATAGTGCAGGTGTAACATTGTCAGAAAGTGTACAGCTCGATGTTTCATGGAATAATTAACGTTTGAGAACCGAATCATGAATATATATATATATTTTTTATATTTTGTAAAGAAATGTAACCTTTTTCTCAGTTCCCAACCTTAATTGATTATGTTATAAATTCAATTTGACTGAATTAATAATAGAAAAAAAAATAATCTAAATAAAACTTATAATAAAAAGTAGATTGACATACATACAAATGATTACAAAAATATATTAAAATAATATGCCTTTTTAAATTTTAGGAAGGGGGTCCCTCACAAAAGGATGATCATACTTGACGGTCTGGCCCTGATGCGCAGCACCCATGACGCGCGCACCACTCAGCATCATCTAGTGGCTGACGTGAGCATCGCACTCGGATGAGAGAGAGAGATAGAAAGAGAGAGATAGAGCAGCTGGAGCGCTTCACTATGGACCAGCACGGCCGCTGCGCTCTCTGACCCATCGTCTACATTCTCGTTTTGCTTGGACAACTCTCCAAACACACAGGTAGGCGAGCACAACACTCCCCGGATGCAGATCTTCAGCATCACACATATTCATGATGGCACAATGAGGAAGAGCGCAGATCATCTTGGCTATCGTGGATACGGGTGCGTGCATGCGCTCCTTCCTCCAGAGCCTATGGCAGAAATGGGTCTCCCAATGGATATGATGATGACAGGGGTGTGTGCTGAACAACAAAGCCGACAAAACACTCGGTTCGGATGCGTAAAATGCGCGGACAGGTCATCCATATGGATAGGAAGATGCTCGTGCAGTCGTATAGTGAGGTGAAGCGTTTGCAGACGTATTTTACGGATTGGATACAACGATTCAAAGGCGATGTTGTGTGCAGAAATGTTCAGTCCTTTATGTAAAATATAATAGTGAAAATACATTCAAATTCATAGTATCGAGAAACCTGTAACAAAGAGCAGAGCGTTTGCGTACCTGAAAGGGTTAATGCTTGAAAGATGCTGAAGTAGGTTATTTGAGCTAGTCATCCTGAGCATGCATGAAGTTATTACCGAAATCCCATCATTGGTTACTAAATATAGAATGAAAGATTTATGGCAGAAACTGTTGAAATGAAGAGTTCAGATTTTTTTTAAGTTACTCAAATATATATACATTTTTCAGAAGATTTCATCTTGCATTAGCCATTGACCCTATCATTAAAGTAATATAATAATGTTAGTGTCAGATTTTGTGCAATTATAGTTATTAAAAAGTTTCCTTCCTATGTCTCTTTGAAAAGTTGTGTAGTTATCTGGATCAAATGTAGAGTTTAGGTCTTTGGTGATCTAATTAGTTGTAATCGGGGCTATTTGTCACAATTATTTTCTAAGTATTCCCCAGTGTGGTTTTATTTTTGAAATTCAATTTCTGAATTGGCACATGTAGAAAGATACATTACATTTATACCATGCTGATGATGCATGTTATATGGGGTAAGTTGTCACTGTGAGAATCTACCATTAAATAGCATATTACAGATTGGCCTAATAGAAAAGCCTTGTTTTAAAAATGCAGTTTAAACATTTGGTTCAAATCTATCTTCAACTAGGTGTTTTAAAACCATTGCTAGAGAAATCAAGCATTTGTGCAGCTGGACTCATGTTAGAGATATGGGATATAACCCTGGTCTACGTCTTTACAACTTTTTAAACTTCATGATGATCAAATGTAATACACTGATGATGAATGATAAGAAAAAATAATGACAGCATTGCATAGTTGGTTTATTGAAGGGCAAGAACTGGATTGAAAATGCAATTTCATCATTTTTACATCCTTAAATACTTAATGCCACAACCCTGATATTTTACAATTCAAATTTGTGTTAACCAAATTGCACCTGGCCTTACCTCCAGCATGTTGGACTATACTTCCTTCAAACAACACTATGAAGGTTAGCAGTGTAGCTAAAGTACTTTGTTTTCTTCATGTAGGCCTACATAAGTGTTAGATCTTTGCAGATGTGCCCTCGACATCGTTTCTCTTGCCCACACACATATCCAAATATAGATCCATACATCAACGGATAGGACCTTGTGGATCATGTTAAGTAGGCTGAAAATTATAGATACTCCCAGAAGAGGTAGTGCCCGTTAGAGCCTTTGCAACTGCCTAGATCTGTGCTACTATGGCATTATAGATTCATAAGCTCCAGTATGTATACCAGTGGTTCTCAAGTGGTGGGTTTGCGACTTACGACACAAAAATGGGTCACCGATCTGTTCTGATATAGGGTCGCTGAGAGCAGAGAAAAAAGGCCAAATGCTTTATACATAAGCTAATAAATATGATGATCAGCTTTTGAATCGGAAAACCCTTTAGGGTCCTATCATATACCCGGCGCAAATCGGCGCCAGGCGCGACGCAAGTGTTTTTTGCTAGTTTCAGCCCGACGCAGTTATCATTTTCACATCCTGCGCCACGTTGTTTAAATAGCAAATGCATTTGCGCCCATTTGTGCGCCCATGGGCGTGCTGGTCTGAATTCTGGCGCATTGTTGGCGCGTTGCTATTTTGAGGCAACTGAAATAGACTGCGCCATTGACCAACTGAAACCTGGTCTAAAGTCAATGGCGCAGTATTTTTTTGGTTAAAGTAACCATATTAGTAATATGCGCCTATTAGGCGGGTGCAGAACGCGCGTACAGTACACTCTGCTTATTACACACACAGGGACGGGCAGCAGCACACAAACTAACCAAATATTAAAAATGTATTAATTAATTAATTAAAGGATTACAATGTAAAATGTTAATATTGTGTACGTAAAGATATGGTGGAATCCTTCTTGTCCCGTATAGATGGCCTGCTTGGGCACTTTAACCTTGTGCACGAGTAGATCCGTTTCCTCTCTGGAGAAGCGCTCAATCTCTCCTCTTGCAAATTCCGCCATGTAAATAGCGAATCCGCCATGGCTCAAGCACAACTGGCTTTTAAAGGGAATGAGAGATGAGACTCTGATTGGTTTATTGCACGTTACGCCCAAAACACACCCATTACTCATTAAGAGAATCGGGACAGCCCTTTTAGACCATGTGCTGGGTGCGCCGACCATTTTTTCCCATCGTTAAACTAGCAAAAGTGGATTCGGACACGCCTTAAGTGCACTTGCGCCGTACACTTTAGACCATGCGCTTAGATCATTAAAATAGGGCCCTAATTCTTTGTTGTTGAAGACAATATTTGACACATCACACTTTTTCTGTCCATGGATTCACAAAATTGTCCATTTTACTATTCTGCCTATGTAGTAGTTAATGTAGTTGTAGTTGCATATTGCTGAATGGATGCAGTTCATGATAATATTAATGCATCTTTATTTACAATAATCTGTTGTATTGTGTCACCACTTGATGTCCATTGTAAAATCTGGATTCTGAATCAAAACCAGTTGAGAAGCACCGCTGTAACATAGACATGCTTGCCTTTTTGAACCTTAGGTTTGATAGATTTGACGGCCACTAAATGATAAATGTAATTCAGTCAGTCACGCTGTGTAATCATGCAGAAGAAACTGCTTTGTTTTATCAAATCCTTAACATCCAAAAAGGGCTGAATAGTGTTGAGTCTTGACTCATCTATGCATCATAGAGCCAGCTGTCGACTTCCAACACAGCTGCAGCAGACCATGTACATTTATACTGTCAGGATTGCATTGAAACATCTTCAGCATCTTCTGCTGGAATCCTTTAAATGATCAAAGCTTCAATTGTAATTAGGTCTCATCTGTTACCCGGATAAATGCCCAGGAATAGCTGCAGATGTGCTCGTTTTTAAACAAGCACAAAGTAATGCATTAATGAGGAATCACATGAAGAAGTAAAGCAAAATAAGATGCAGGGAAGTTATTATGATCTCTATCACTATCAGTAGGGCTGACGTAAGTGTGTGACATTAGAAGCGTGTCAACCGTGTATTGATTTTGCTACACACATTAGATACATATTCAGATGTTCTTCGGCCTAATGTTTGTCATTCTTCAGCTGTCAGTGGTGTGTTTATCATCTGTATAGATGGTGATGTAAACAGTGTTTCCTCAGCTTGTTGTTTGCTTGTTCATCTGATGCTTAATAAGTTAATTGTTATTTTGCGACAACAAACTGAAGTATGCCTGCTGGAGAGCTAGTTTCTTTCTAAATCAACACGCAATAGCTGTTTTATTAACAGTGTCAAAGCAATTTCTTGACATTTAATCACCCCCTTAATTATGTCAAACAAAAAACATGCAAACACAAACTAGAATAATTGTAGTAGAATGATTGTTTGTATTGTTATTCAGCAGAGGCCAAGACTGCGTGTGTGCAACTTAAAGGGATAGATCACTCCAAAATTAAAATTCCATTATTTACTCACCTTAATGTTGTTCCAACACACAAAAAGATAAATAATAATAATAAAAAAAGTCAAAACTGTCTAATGTTTTGGACCCCATTGACTCCCATTGTACGGACAAAATAATTCTTCAAATTTTTTTTTTAATGTTCCCCAAAATATAGAAAGTCATACATGTATGGGGCAACATAAGGGTGAGTAAATGAGTAAAACAATTTTTTGGGGGGTGTACTATCACGTGCAGAGTTGGGCTGCGTCCAAAATCACATACTCTCTTGAGTAGGTACTTATTTTGAATAATTACTTCAAGACCACTAAAAAAATATGTTCTATAGAGTATGATTGTGTGTTGTATGAGTGTAATCTGGACGTACTACATTAACCATGTTGTCATTATCATGTGACCAACCAGCGTCAGTTACAATGCTTCACTGCCATTCATAAACCCTCTCCCTTGGCCTCATGGGATAGTAAAGTGTCCATTGTATGCACACTTCAGAATCTTGCCGGAAGTAGTAGGTCGTCCAGGTACTACTCGGACTTCTTTTGTCTCATATAGTATTTTGTCACTATATAGTAGGGAAGTATGCGATTTTGGATACGGCCATGGTCTTATTAGTGTGAGATACGAGGATCTGTGGCTCTACCATTCGAGAAAGCATAACAGCCAACTTGGATCACATGTGCCTTGATAACCAATCACATTACAGCCGTGATATCATTGAATTTCGTTCAGAGTTGTACGACAGTCAGTCACTGTTTGCGGAAACCATATAAACGAATGAGAATGACTGTAAACTGAATCTCCTCTCTTATAAAACACCATTATTTTCGGTGTAAACTCAAAAAATAGATCAATCTAAAACGAACGTCTAAGAGCAAAAACGTGTTGAAGATTAGCCGATGGGCGGTCCATTCATTAAATGATAAGCTATTTCCTCCTGTTTATTCAGTGTCGTGAAGCCTCTCCTCCATTGACATCCATTAAAAAACGGCCTCTTGTCTCCTTCCCTGTGTACCGCAGCGTTAGCTAGCATTAAGATTTTTTTCGGCTAAGGTTGCAGGCTTGCCTTCAAGTGTCTTTGTCACATGGTTAAGAACTTTCCGTCTTAGTTGGGTTCTGTGGAAGGTGTGTTATTAAGTGTAGACGGGCCGCAGTAATCTGTGTGATGTGAGGGTGCTGTGCTGCGATCACACCTGTTAGCACAATAGCTGAGGCTCAGACAGGCTGAGAACAAGACACTTCAATAAAACTGCCTTTTTAACTGATTGAGCCTCTCACGAGGGATGCTTTGGGTTTAGCATCGGCTATGTGTTGCTTCACACATATAGAAGTCTGTCCCTATGTCATTTCATTTTGTGAGAAGTTCATTTAATTCCTGAGGTTGGCTTACTGTCTGCACGCATAGGCTTAAGCATGTGAATTGACTCTCCTCTTGCAGACCCGGTTAATTATAGAAATAACTGTGGACTTGGTGTGCTGAACCATGAGGTAAATAGCTCTTTATTTATTATTGCATTATGATTGGTGGCATCAAATTAAATTTCTGATTTCAAATAATGTTTGATCGAGTTACCAGGCTACATCTGTGGTTTGAAGACAGATGCATGGCAGTTATTATATCCAATTGTAATATTACTATAATGATTTCATAAATATAATGATTTAATTAATGATTATAATAATTAATATTCATAATACCCACTCTGAAAATTCACCTGCGTAGATTCAGCATACATTTTTTATGATTTGGGATGCACTAGTACTATATAGTATTTTAAACTTTTTTTCTGTTTTCATTTTACCACTATAGAAATATTTTATAATTATAGAAATATTTTGTAAAATAAGTGTTAAATATTCAGAAAATACTAAATTAAATACCAATGTATATATATATATATATATATATATATATATATATATATATGCTTAGCTTTAATAATGTAATTTTAATGAATATAGATTTTTTCAATGTTAATGTTGTCCATTACTGAAACAAAAATAAATCAATAAATAAAATCAATAAATAAGAAGTTTTTGCAAAGGGTGGAATGACGCTAATATAATATAATAAATATTAAAATACTTAATATAATATTATGTATTTGTGGTCCACTTTCCATTCACACTTCTTTATTTTAAATTACAGTAGTGCTGAGATTGATGCATCGGTGACTTATTTTTTAGTGGTGGGAATTGTGATTCCTCTCAGTTTAGTATATTCACCAAAAAACTAATTGTCGTCAGTGACAATTTTTAAAGATTGCATATTTCCATTATCGGACATTTGAAATCATCAGGCTGAACCTCATCAAACCTTTCAACCTGTATATTTGAAATTAAGACTAAAAGAGTTGTTATCACTCATCATTAAGCTCAGTGATGGTGACGTGGGATCACGTGACCATGCATGGTGTTGTTCGTTTTTTTACTTCTGACAATTGTATAAATATGCATGTCTATACTGTTAAAGCATTATAAGTGTTTTCTTAATGAATTACAACAAAACCATAATGTATTGAACTCCTGACTTTAACGATTTGTTCAAAACCACTGATTCGTTCATGAATTAAACATTACTAGTCTACTAGGGTTGAGACTAACGCATCAGTGACTTCTATTACAATACTTTAATACTCATTCGTATCAGCTTTACAATTTTTTTTTTCCTGAGTAAAAAGTTTAAGATTTATAGACCTTAAGGACAGACAGACAGACGGACGGACGGACGGACGGACGGACGGACGGACGGACGGACGGACGGACGGACGGACGGATGGATGGATAGATAGATAGATAGATAGATAGATAGATAGATAGATAGATAGATAGATAGATAGATAGATAGATAGATAGATAGATAGATAGATAGATCTACATACTTAATTTCTGTATGTAAATTATATGTAAATGCAAATTAGACTCGTTATGCAAGTAACGTTATGCAAGTTGCTTTGGATAAAAATGTCTTTCAAATGCATTTTATGGATTATAAATTTATAGTATAGGAATTTAGGCATAAATGTAATGGAATTTTAATTGTTTTGTTTAATTTCATTGTGTGCACTTTCAATTGATCGTGGCAGCAGTTATACAATATACAATACAATATTTATTTATAAAGCACATTAAAAAACAACCAAGGCTGACCAAAGTGCTGAAAAAAAAACCAGAAAAAAAAATTTGTTTTTAAATTTTTTTTAACAGATGATGGAGAAGAGCTTTATAATCAGGTACATATCAAGTGTAGAAAAAAAGCATTTTAGGTGAATCAAAATCATTCCTGCATACATCTTAAAAGCAGACAGAAAAGGAATGAGGATAGTGGATAGTTACTGTGTCTGCTGGTTTTAGAGTAGTGGAGGTAGGGCTCCGCAGAGTCTATGAGCTGTGTGCATTGGGGATTTCTTTATTTAGAGCATGTTGGGTTTGGGGGATCAAGCATGCCTGTGATTAGCCTTTGGATGAGCTCTATTTAGACAGCCAAAGCTCTCTGTGGAACGACGCTGTAGTAAAATCCAGAACCCGGAGACAGCTGGAAGACAAGCTAACAACCAGAATCGCCCTTGAATACAGTGCTTCTGAACTCACCACTCTTTTCTACATTGAGCTGAATGTTGGAAGCTGCAACTAAGCCTCTGCTCAGGACGTAAGCTAACTGTTCACATCCAAAGTCAGACGGGTGCTTAAAGGGCGCCTAAAGGTGGAGGCATTCGTGGTTATGAAACTAGAAGCAGTTTGTTTCTATAGAGTCCATGGCCCCTGGGGCCATTAGCTAAATCTGCTTGGGCTTTGCGTGCCTAATTGTTTGCGATAAGAGGCTATTAGCGTTAATAATTTACCTAGAGCTCCCTCAGAAACAAACATCTGGTCCTGACGTACACTCATTTGTGCAGACCTTAATGTGACCCACACGTTCTCTGGTGTAAAAGCTGCATGTGGTCATTTGTTAATCCAGTAATGGGTGCGTGCATCAACGGTGATGGACCCTTAAAGACGAGACTCCAGATTTGAACACTTGTGCACACTGATTTAAATCAGGCTGGATGCCACAAGACATGTTGTTGTAACGTGTATGTTACATTTTTTGTTTCGTTTTCACTCTGTTTGCTCTGTTCCTGTTTGCCTGATTTGATCCTGATCCCTGTTTTTTAAATAATTCGTTTCCATCATTCCTAATTCCACTCATTCCCTACATTCTCTTTGTATATAAGCCCTGAGTTTCCATAGGTCATTTGTCCATTATCATCTATGTTGAATGTGGTTGAGTTCTAGTTTATCTCCTGCGATCCCCTGAGTTTTCTGTGAGGATTCTAATAAAGACTGTTTTTGTTTCTAGTCCTTCGTATATATATATATTTCAGATTTAATAATGTAATTGCAATAATTTATATATTTTTAACATGTTTATTTTGTCAATTACAATGTAAGCTTAAATGTATGAGTTTCTTTCTTCTGCTGAACACAAACTAAGTTATTTTTAAAGACTGTTGGTAACCAGACAGTTTACGGTAGCCATTGACTTCCACAGTATTTTTTTTTTCCTACTATGCAAGTCAATGGCTACCGTAAACTGTTTGGTTACAAACAGTCTTTAAAATATCTTCTCTTTATTTCAACAGAAGAAAGAAACTCATACAAGTTTGGAACAACATACTGGTGAGTAAATAATGACAGAATTTTCATTTTTGGGTGAACAATCCCTTGAATAAATGACTTTTTCAAGATAAATATCTCATAGAAAAGTCATTTATTCACAAGGTCCAATTAACGTGCATGCAGTATTCTATGCCGTTTTGTAGTATAAATAGTGTGATTAGTGGATTCACACTGGAAATGTGCATTTTAAATACTCAGATGATGCACTTAATTAACCAAAATAACGAAGTTATGCATGACATGAAACACTTAATATAACATTTAAACTATTTAAAGTCTGACACAGTTTCAGTTATTAAAATACTTAGCATTTAAAATATTTAAAGTCTGACACAGTTTCTCACAGTTTTTTTTTTTTTTTTTTTACCCAGCCTGAATGTTACACTACAATATTATGTGCTATATTAATATAGGCATAACTGCAGTGAACATCAAGTGACCATTTCTTTTGCTTATCTCTGTTTACAAAGGACGACTCTGTGTGCCAGTGCAGCTCATAAATCATTTGTGGCGCTTTGAAGGCTCAGTGAAGGGAAGAGGAAGTGCATGATGAATGCTGGTTAGACACACAGGAAGCAGACAGGGATACTTATCAAAATGATTCATACATCTGTTAGATTCATCTTCACATGAGGTTGAGGTTGAGCGTTAACCTGACTTGAGTTTGCTGGACTCAGACCAACAGCAGGACGACAGTGACTAAACAGCTGAGAGAGAAGTGACCCTCAAGTCAGGAGGATGCCCAGGGTTTTCATGGATCAGACATTCTAGAAGTGTTCACAAGCAACTGCTTTCCCAGGTGAGCGACGTGTGGGACTATTATTTTCTCCCATGATGCCCTGAGTGTTCTCTCATACATTAATAGCAGTTTCCCACTTGGGTTATTTACAGAAGGCAAGTGAATGATTTGATGAAATATTCTGCTGCTGCTCCATAAATATGTCAGATAGGCCATTTCCTGCTGATGTGTGTGTGTGTGTGTGTGTGTGAAAGAGAGAGAGAGAGAGAGAGAGAGAGAGGCGGGTGAAGACCCCAAAACATTGTTATGCTCCTGAAGAGTTGCAAGCAAACAAGATTATATAAGGCATCCTTTAAGCAAGTAATACAGAGTTTAAAAGTTGTTTTTAAACATTTATTTTAACGATTTCCCTCAATCAGCTAAATCTTGACGTATTCATGCCCAAAGGAATAAAATAAAGCACAAATAAAAGCTTTAGCTCTTTAGTATCTCAGTTTTTCCCTAGACAGCAATGTTTAAAGGGATAGTTCACCCAAAAATGAAAATTTTGTCATCATTTACTCACCCTCAAGTTGTTCCAAACATTCTGTTGTCGAACACAGAAGAATATATTTTAAAGAATGTTGGTAACCAGACAGTTGACGGCACCCATAGACTTCCATAGTATATTTGTTGTAGTCCTATGGAAGCCAATGGGTGAAGTGAACTATCCCTTTAAGTCTCTTGAGAAAAAAATCACAGAAATCTCTTCTAGAGCAGTTTTTCTCAAACAAGGGTTACTTGCATACTTCCAACGGTGCAATAAAATGACTTAAAAAAAGAAAAGAAAAGCTATTTAAAATAATAATTCGAATAATGTTAAAACCGCTCAAGATCTAAGCCTAAAACATCATGTTTCTGCGGCGCTGAGCTCTCAATCGCACACTTTTTCACTGCAGCGCAGAGGTCTGCGTGGATTGATTTTTTCATCCCACTACTGCGAGTTTCATTCCGCACCCACCCACTACCGCCAAATACTACTTTTGAGTACACTTGATCCATGTTTGCAGTGAATCTGTTCTCACACGGTCCTGCTTAATTTAGGATCCGTAACTGGAGTCCTACATTTGATTTATTCATCACTCTAAGTATACACAGCTGTTTATGCTTTTACTCAAAAGACCAGCGTCATATCTTTATTGTAGATACGTTTTATGTTTTCTCATATAAACTGTTGTTTTTAATTTAGACTCCTCTTGAATCCTGCCATTAAATATGATGAATTACTTTGGGGTTGAAAAAAGGACTGTCTGGTAATGGAGTCCAAAAGCTTGAGAAGCACTAGAGTTTCAGAAGTGATCTCAACAAACAGTGCTCCGATTTGCCAAAATATCAAAGTCTGCAATTAAAGGTCAGAGATCTCATTATGATCTCAAACATTCCTTATCAAATTCTTCCAAGACCAAATTATCTTAAGTATGCTATCCACATTTATTACTGTACATCAACAACTACTTTTAGCTAGTTCGTTCCGATTGCATGCTTGCATGTGACTCTTGTTATTCCGACTGACTGTGCATCTAGTCCGATTACAAATGGATTATTAGGCTCCATATAAACGCAGATATTGTCTCTTTTTTTTATCTTTCCCAAGGAGTTTTTTCCCTCCCTTAAAACAAGGTAAATTTAATTGAGATACTGTGTAACAGAATAGGCTAAGACTTATTATCTTTATTATATTTCATAAAATGTATATAGAATTATTTTTTATACTCCAATTGGCACATACTGTAGATTTGTCTTGTTTTAACACAATTTTAAAGGTAAAATCTGCTACATGATTACATGTAAATGTTTATGCTTAATATGCAAGCACATGAAATGTATTTATTTGTTTCAGCCTGAGCTATGACGGAGCAACTGTTCCCATGGGAGATGATTCCAGCTCAGTGACGAAAAACTAGTTCTTTTCATTTCGGTCTGATTGGGATCAATGTTCTTAGATTTGTGTGGATTCAAGACAGCAGAACTGTGACGTTTCAGGCCAGAGAGGGTGTTTTAATCTCTGATGCTGGTACATGGAGATGCCACTGTCGTTTTGCAGTTGCGTTCCTGAAGAATGATATCCAGCTGGGTGCGGTTAATACGGCATAAATGAGACGTATGCTAGGGCTGTCTGCAGTGACGCAAACTCAAGACATGAGTCATCATCAGTGCTGGATTCCCATAAGAGCTGTTTATCATATAATACAGCAGACTCTAGACTTACAGTTGCAGAGCGAACACTGTCACAATCGCACAACCACACAGCAGACTCACACCATCCACACTCATATGTTGTATGGTGCGGTATTACATCCATGATCTTTGTATAACAATCATTTTATGAAAAGATGAACGAAGAACAGTTTTACTGAAATGTTGTTTAGTATGTTTAGCATTTACGACATTGTCGCAAAATAAAGCGGAATTATAAAACGGAATTAGTTTAATAATCTGCTTACCGTACCATATTATGTTTAATACATGACTGTTTATCAAGTAAATAAATACACAGACATGAAACAAGGATTCAACTTGAAATAACTGTATTGCCTGGCTTGTAGATTAGCTCAAATCTCCTATTAAAATGTAGAAAACAGTCGGCCTTGCAAGAAAGTGAGCACATTCAAAATATTGATTTTGTATTATTATTACTCTGCAATCCATGTTAAGTTTTCTCTGGACTAGTTTGCTAACTTGTTATAGTACAATGCGACATGTCTAACCTTTTTTTTTTTTTATCAGCCGAATTATTATGAGTTAAAATAATTTCTTGAAGTACCCTTTGAAATTTTTATATTCAGATTTCAATTATTTAACATCACATTTTCATGCACGGTTCTCTGATATCGATTAATGATCACATGACATGCAGGTAAACAAATAAAGGTAACACTTTACAATATGTTAACATCAGTCAACATGAATTAACAGTGAACAATACTTATACAGCATTAATTCATGTTAATCTCAACATTTATGAATACACTTTTAAGATCAAAAGTTATATCTGTTATGAACTGTGAATTAGCATGATGTGTGTATGTGTATGTATATATATATATATATATATATATATATATATATATATATATAGCCACACAGAGACTTCTGTGAACATGATGCAGATGATTAATTGAATGAGTTTAATTGATTTTGTTTTTTATTTATTTTTATATACATTTGAAACATTTGAACTGTTTCATGTAAATGAATCGATCTTACCAACCGGGTACAGACACTTTCTCATGATTAACATGGTTGTTTCATTGATTAACAGTTTAACACAATCAATATTATGTCAGTTGAGTTCATTGGCTATTGATGAACCCCTGCGTTGTAACTTAAGGACTAGAAAATGATCTGTGTGTTTCTTCTTGATTTATTCTGGAAATCCTGCAAATGAGTATTTCTTTCCCACGTACCCTTGCTCCTCTGTTTGTTTTGGGATCTGGTGGCCTAATCTAATCTAAAAGAGGGATCTCGCTCTTACAGGTTATGCCACCCCACAGGCTGACTGGAAATCCAGCCGTGAAAGAGAAGGGCTGATCCCAGACCCCCTCGTGTTCCCGCAGCTGCGCCCCTCCCTGTCCCCATGGCGACAGGAGGTCATGCCCCCGAGACAGATGTGTTGATCAACCTGCATCAGGTGAGAGATGTGAAGACCCTGCCTGTTGTTTTCAGGGTTTGTGAGTTTTAGTTATACTGCTTTAGGCCTGTTACACTCTTAAAAATAAAGGTTCCCAAAGGTTTGTTGAAGTGCATGTTGAAGCAGAAGCACAGCTGCAAGTGAAGTTTCAGCATTCGTGCCTATTTTTGCATTGCATGCTCAGCAGAAAAATGCACTAAAAATCATTATTTACACAGTTTTGCAGTACAAGCTTTAATGAAGCAATATAGAACATACTGTTTAAAAAAAACCTCTGCTGCTTTCATATATGTTCCATATGTAATTGCAGACACGCTCAAGCACTTTCTATTCAGTAAATATGACTGAATCCATATGATTCAAGCAACAAATACCTATAATTTGGGTTTTGTTTAGATTTATTACCATTTTGGATGTAAATGTAACCCCCTTCCTCATGTAAACTATATTTCATAATGCCTGAACAAGAAGGGTGGCTGACCGCACACTGATCCACTCAAGACTGGAAAAGTCTACAAAAACATTTTTTATTTTATAAATTGACTTTTCCAGTCTTGAGTGGATCAGTGTGCGGTCAGCCACCCTTCTTGTTCATTCTTCAATATACCATTGACCCTATGCACCTGTAGTACAAGGACCTGCAGTACAAGGACTTTTTTCCTGTTTGGAGCGCTACATTTTTTTCCTAGTTTCATATGATGCACAATGTAATAGTTACCAATTTCTCATTCCTGATAACTTCTTTTTATTTAGACTATAGAGTGCATTAGGAAAGACTTTAGGTATAAAATGACGGTGCACTCATATTACTATGAATGGGATAAAGTGCAATGCACAATATAGCGGAATAAGTCCCGCCTTCTAAGTAAAAGAGCCAATCGCCAATTGATAATGTCATTGAGTCACTGCAGCTGACGTTAGAAGCTCGGTTGCTAAAGAAACAGTCGGTGTCCTGAGACGTGCGCATTGGCAGCTTGAAAAATATTTTTTTTTTGGTCATGATTTGAGTGTTTAGAAACTAAATTTATGAGACCATTGTTGTCAGATTTCATTGGCGATTTCAAATATGAAATTGAATCATAAGCTTGGTGAACAGTTTTGGAGAAGTTTATGTTTTCCCATTCAAAGAGATAGGGGCTGCATTTGCATGAGTGAAATCATTCAAGAAACATTTCTTATTATTTTCAATGTTGAAAACAGTTGTGCTGCTTCATATTTTTTGTGTGGAAAATATATGGTAGAAAGACTCGTATATGGTTGGATTTGCAAATGGTTGCTATTTGGTTTCCTGAGCAACGGCAGGTCCGGGGCTGGTGGCGCAGTGCCAAGCAGGGAGGCGCAGGTGCTGGGTTACATGTGATGAAACACACGGGCCGTACACAGGACAATAGCATCAGTCTGACCTCCGTCTCGTTTGACACTTGGGATGCACGGATCTCAGGCAGTGTGTGTATATTTGAATGGCCCTTTTTGTGGTTGCCTGCATCTAATGTGTGTTTGTGTTGTGTGTGATAACTAATTTATATTAAGTTAATTAGCCAAACCTTAGTGAAAAATAAATGTATTTGAAATGCATTTCTTTATACTAAGTATACTGCAAATACATTTACATATTTATGTACTTAATATATATACCCTGCAATTGGTATACACTAAGTCTGCTAAATTGGGACAACTCATTTTGTTCTTAATGCAGTTTAGTTATCCAGAAGTAGTGCAGAGGTCCAACTAAAGATAGTATATTTGATTGTGCTGAAGTGGAACTATTGCAAGTATACTTTAGGTACACTTTAAATATCTTGCATTTAAAGACTGACATTATACAGAGATTATACTATCTTTATTAATAGTGTTATTAAAACACATTTTAGGCCTAATATTATGAAATGTGCATTGTGCAGTATCGAAGCAATTCAAATAAGTATAGTTATAATATTAATTTCAGTAAGTGTCGAGCGATATGTCAGTAAATATGTTAATAGATTTGTAGTATACTTAGTATGAAATACATGTATTTTAAATACATGTTGGAATAGGGTTTTTTTCACTAGGGTTTTTAAGCCAAATAAACAGTTTGGCCTGTTTGCTCTCATATATGACACAATTTCATATAATTTAGACGTAGAGGAGTAGCGCAGAAAAAAAAAGGCAAACCACAACGGTCAACCTCCATCGCATTCCTGTTGCTTACAATTTTGCAACCCAGTATATTCAAATAAAAATGAAGGCCGACTGTAACTGAGAAAATCTGTCATGTTGAGAGAAGTGTAAAAGAAATTCTTCATCTTGGGCTCAATAAAAAGGAGACGTTCTGCTGTTGCTTCTGCAGTTGTTCAATTTGTATACTTGCCCCGCCAAAATTTGAACTATTTCACCAATATTTTGACCCATTATAGAGAAAATACACATTTTATTTTTAACAACACATTAGTCAACAACATTGTAATATGTTGTTTATTTTTCAATGTACTATTATTCAAAATATTGAAAATTTTTAAACAGGTTTTTAGAAAGCTTTGTTGCTGCTATTAGTAAAAGAAACAGACACGTGTGGTTTATACAGCCACATTCATTTATTTTGATACTGTACCATCATTTATTTAGTATTCCATTTAATCTAAGTGATGGCATTCCTATCCATGTAAACAGCAGAGCAAATGAGACCTTTTTGGACCTTGAGACCACCTGCAGTAAAACTAGAGCCATTACTGATAGTTTACTTGTTCTTAGATGTAAGTAAATGCAATCAGGGCCGGTGTTTTAAAAGAACTGTCTCGTCAGAGGCGTCTTGAGATGTGCTAATTGGTTGATGTTCACCGTTGTCCTGTGGTGCTGTCAGCTCAGAGAGCGGTGGATCCTCTCTTATTGATGTCAGTCTTTCAATGGGCTTTCTGAGGGGGAGGCACACGACAACATCTGGCATAAAGCCCTCCGATATTAGAGAAAAACACAGTAATGCTTTTTCAAAATTATTATTTTATTTAAATTAGTTTGGTAATAAAATATATTAAATTAATAATTATTATCATTTTCCACACTCTTATTTAAAGTCCTCCTGTGGTGAAAATCAAGGTTTTAATATGTGGTGTTTTTAATATGTTTTGAGACAAACCCTGTGTAAATTCATAAGTCAACACCCTTGTTGAGTATTTTCTCCTTAAAACTGCAGTGAACCAAAGACAGTCCCAAAATCGTGGTTTGAAATTGCGTCAACGTGTGATCATCAACGAGTGGATCTCTGAGCTGGTGTGAGTGAGTGGAGGCGGGGCTAATTTGCATATTCATAGAACCAATGAGGCAATGGTGTAGAGTTATACATTCAAGCTATTTTAAGGCATGGATACATTTTTTTTTCCATGGGAAAAATGCTTAAATATGTAATTTTGGTGACCAAAGATGAATTTTTAGGCATAACAGATTTATGGGGACTTAACCCTTAGAATTAAAGGTGCAGTAAGTGATTTCTGAGAAGCATTGTTGAAAGTGGATCGGACTGAGCACCACAACAAACTTGTAGCCAATCAGCAGTAGGGGCTGCTCATGATGGGGGAGGGGAGAGAGAGTGAGCAAGAAGGAGATTTGAAGAACGACTGTAGAAACAGAGATGGATGAGAAACATTACAAAAGAGAAAAGGTCAGAGGAATATCACTGGAAAAAGAAGGGATTCAGGCAAGAGATTTAGGACCCGCGTTAATATCTGAAAAGCTTTCCAGCGCTGGAGAGACGTAAGCGGGAAGGTCTGAAAATGGACGCCAAGGTTGCGTTGTTTCTGCTCCATATGTCAGTAACATTGGTTTTGCTATGTTTCACAGAACCAATATGCTATTGTTGTATAGTTACAGGATAGTTTTGAGTGTATTGTTTGGCTGGAACTGGTGTGCTTCTGGCAACTAACAGCCAACTATTGCTTGAATTTTTTGTCGTTCATTGGTCATCTTCGCTTTATGATATGATAAAGAGAGATCAACTCTTGCATTGCATGTTCATGCATTTGGGGGCGAAGCAATGAAGGGAGAGGTGTTTGAACAGTGTTTCTCAGAAATCACTTACTGCACCTTTAAATTGGTCATTATGTGATGTTCCTTTAAAGCATTGATGTAAACACCTAATTCACACATGAAATTATCATTTTACTCTAATGTGTATATACTTCATATTACCGCATGGTGGCTGGATAGGCCAAATTTCTGAAAACTCTATATGTTGCTGTGTTGGAATATATTCATCTTTCTTATAGCAGAATTGTACAAAAGTTCATAATGAGTCATTTTAGCAGCTCAGTTTCAATAAATGCTCTTTTTGGACTGGGTTGAGGTTTTGAGTTACAGTTTAGAGTTACATGTTTTCTTAGCACAATGAACTCTCACAGGATTAGGGAAAATCTGATTCCTAATGACATGAGCCCTTTAAATACATCATCATTAGTTGTTAGAAAGGATTCGGAGCATACATCTATTAGTACCAATACATGGAGCCTCACCAGAATTTAGGGCCTGTTTCCATGAACTCTGCTGACATATTGTGAGTAAGTGTGGTTGGATCGTTTTAGCAGCAATCTGCTCACCATGGCATCAGATACCAGATTAATTGCCTGGTGTCGACCTGCATGCGGATGGCCATTTGGTATGTTGTGCCTGGCTGTAAAGATCGCCATATCATGTTTCAGCAAAGAGAATTGAATGTTTAGTAATAAAATAGTGTGCAGGAGACATTATAGTACAACCCAGACAAAAGCAACATGTTAATGCTGCACATTGTTACTTTCTTGTTTTCTAAAGCAATAATCAGCATTCCGTATGTTGATGCAGACTTCCCACAAGCAACACCTCCTCTTTGAATTGACAAAAATCAACAGAGAATAAAGAAATCAATAGTGGTAAGCGAGATGATTTGGCCAGTCTGAGTAAACAAAAAGTGTTCAGAGATTGATGCTCTGTTTCAGTTTAGCCCAGAATTGCACACTGATGTCCCACACGCAAATATTTAACCGAGTGTTATTTATACATCTCATAAAATCCAGTGGCAGCAGGACACACACTTCTGCATGCATACTGCTGCGCAATGTGATTTTTGAACATTTAACAGAGCTGTTCTTTTGATGATGGTGATGAACATTTTCAAAAGCAGAAATAAATTATATACCTTAATGTTTGGGAGATCTAAATCTAATGAGAGTTAGTAGACATGTAGGTGCAACATTACTTATAGTCAACAGAATGTAAGTGTAAAAGGGACAATCAAAATAAAGTAAAACCAATTTTTGCTTTGTGACTTCAGTGTGAACAGACAGGACAGACAGAATTAATGTAATTTTTACATCAAACTCAACATTTGTCAAAATTACGTGCTTGATAACAAACATATGCAATAAGATTTTTTAAATGTTTTTGAAGGAAGTATCTTACGCTCACCAAGGCTGCATTTATTTAAAAAAAAAATACAATAAAAACTGTAGTTGTCACATTACGTGTAGGACAAAGCTCATGGATATGAGGAATACCTAGAAACAACATTTAATAACCAAACTCTCAAGGGAAACACCAAACACTCACGCTTACATTGACAATAAAAAACAAAGACTGAAGGAGAACACAAGGTATAAATACACATGGACTAACAAGATAACTAATGAGGTGATTGACAATGCATAGGTGATAGACATGACTAATCAGAAAAATCATGGAACACTAGGTCACAAGACTGAACCAAAAACACAATGAAGGGGGAAACACAGATCATACATGTAACAGTAATATTGTGAAATAACATGAATGTAATTTATTCCTTCGATGCAAAGCTGAATTTTCAGCATCATTACCCCAGTTTTTAGTGTCATATGATCCTTCAGAAATCATTCTAATATGCTGATTTGATGCTCAATTATTAATAATGGTTTTCTGTATTCGGTTGTATTTTGGTTGTGAGTATTTGAGGCGTGTTTCTAAATTTGGTTGCGTTGTGAGTATTTGCAGAGTATTTGCAACACGTTTCTGTATTTAGTTGCGTTGTGAGTATTTGCAGTGTGTTTCTGTATTTGGTTGCATTGTGAGTATTTGCAGCACGTTTCTGTGTTTAGTTGCGTTGTGAGTATTTGCAGTGTGTTTCTGTGTTTAGTTGTGTTATGAGTATTTGCAGTGTGTTTCTGTATTTAGTTGCGTTGTGAGTATTTGCAGTGTGTTTCTGTATTTGGTTGCATTGTGAGTATTTGCAGCACTTTTCTGTGTTTAGTTGCGTTGTGAGTATTTGCAGTGTGTTTCTGTGTTTAGTTGCGTTGTGAGTATTTGCAGTGTTTCTGTGTTTAGTTGCGTTGTGATTATTTGCAGTGTGTTTCTGTGTTTAGTTGCGTTATGAGTATTTGCAGTGTGTTTCTGTATTTAGTTGCATTGTGAGTATTTGCAGCACGTTTCTGTGTTTAGTTGCGTTGTGAGTATTTGCAGTGTGTTTCTGTATTTGGTTGCATTGTGAGTATTTGCAGCACGTTTCTGTGTTTAGTTGTGTTGTGAGTATTTGCAGTGTGTTTCTGTGTTTAATTGCGTTATGAGTATTTGCAGTGTGTTTCTGTATTTAGTTGCGTTGTGACTATTTGCAGCACGTTTCTGTGTTTAGTTGCGTTGTGAGTATTTGCAGTGTGTTTCTGTTTAGTTGCGTTGTGAATATTTGCAGTGTGTTTCTGCATTTAGTTGCATTGTGCGTTTTTGCAGTGTGTTTCTGTGTTTAGTTGCGTTGTGAGTATTTGCAGTGTGTTTCTGTGTTTAGTTGCGTTGTGAGCATTTGCAGTGTGTTTCTGTGTTTAGTTGCGTTATGAGTATTTGCAGTGTGTTTCTGTGTTTAGTTGCGTTATGAGTATTTGCAGTGTGTTTCTGTATTGTTGCGTTGTGAGGATTTGCAGCACGTTTCTGTGTTTAGTTGCGTTGTGAGTATTTGCAGCACGTTTCTGTGTTTAGTTGGGTTGTGACTGAGTATTTACAGAACATGTGTTGTCAACTGATGAAGACGTTTTCTTAATTTGCTGGTGTTTTTTTAATTTTCTTCAGTTGCAGCACATTGAGATCTCTCTACCACCGCAGATTTAACTAAAACAAAGGAAATAAATATTAGAATGTGGCCATGATTTAGTAAAGCGAGGGATTTAATTGTTTTCACAATGTTTAATGCAAATATGGATATAAAATGAGTTGCAAGCACTGATCTATATAGAATAATAGTCATTAGATAGATCAGTGGTTGCAAGTAACATTTCATGTTGACTTTAAGGAAAGAAAACAAAATGATAAACTACACGTAACAGAGAGGATGGACAGAGAGTGATCAAGAATTAGGAATTATGTACGAATCTAATCCTATTATGCATCAGTCTGTTTGAGCATGTGAGTCTGTTTATCTAACTGAGCAACAAACTACCACCCATCTTTTTCTGTACAGTAAACCACATGCTGTAAATTTTTAAGCAGCAGATCAATGTTGCCCCACCCAATCTGAACAGGTGGCATCAGGATAGAGGGGGGCGGTTACCCCAGCTGTATACAGCACTATGATATCATCGTCGCCATGACAACCATGAGCTCAGACCACTGAGAATAGAGATCCGTCTATCCTCGACCCCGTACAGTGCAAACACTGATAAAGCAGCGTCTAGCGGGGTCCTCAAGGGACCGATTAGGGCCAGACATCTATTCCAGGGATAGTCCACCCTATCTCTTATTTCACTCTTAAACACACTAAGGCTTGGAAAAATGTGCATGTATGTTCAGGAAACATAAACGAACAACATCTCATCATTGACCTGCTATAACAAAAATAATTTATATAACTATATAGACTGACAGTCTTTTATAGACACACAAAAAAAAAAAATCAAAGCTGACAATAAAACAAAGCTTATTGGAGTACTTTTTACAGGAAATTCAATCTTTTATACTTAATTTCATTTTTAATTTAACATGCTAGTTCTGGAGTGGAATAGGAATGGCTAATGGAATAAAAAACAAAAAAAAAGGTAATTGTGACATCTTTATCTTTGTTTTTTTTTTTTTTTTTTTTCTCAGAATTGTGTGTTTATATATTGCAATGCGGATAACTATATGTCAAAAACAATTTAAAGCAATTTCTGTTTCTAGACCAATTCTTTTATTTTTATTTTTTTTATTGTGCTGCTGTCACAGTCTGGTGGTGATAAATGCATTGAAAGCAAATGAACTTCAAAAGACTTCAAACTCAGTCTTTACTTGATAATCCACAAGATATACAACAAAGAAGGCAGGAGAATGCACACCACGTGTATACACTGACAAGACGACAATGAACAAAACAAAACAGGGAGTACTTATGATAGAACTTAACGAGGGAACTATTGAGTTAATAGATGTACACCAGGTGAACTAAATGACTAATCAAACCAGGGACGTGCACAGGAATTTTGAGGGGCAGTTGCTCTGACCTGAAAAAGAGGGCGGGCACCCCCCCCCAAAAAAAACCAAAAAAAACAAAAAAATGCTTAAATTTCGGGGGAAAATACAATCCTTTTTTAACCTTTTGGCTTCCCGTACATTCAGTTGTGCTTCTTGCTCGTATTCAGTTCTGATGGTATGTATGGTAACTGGGCAACTACGCATGGTTTGTAGTATGATTGCATAAAGGGAACAGGAATTCAGGTAGGGAACAGAATCGACTGCTACACCGGTCGCGTGCAGCGCTGCAGCCACGTAAGCAGAGTTTGCCCTTCCCCTACTGACTTTCACTTTCGGTGCCCGAATGGAAGTGAATGAGGCTTTGCGATTTTTTTATTTATTATTTATTTATTTTTATCTAGGACTACGTGAAATTCTGCATCCATTGTACGATTTATTTATTTATTTATTTTCCCCCTCGGCAACGTGAGTCGAGAAGGGCATATGGGCAGTTGCCCGGGCAACCTGAGCAACCCCCCTGTGCACGTCCCTGAATCAAACACAACGGAGAACTGGATCAAAATAAGGCTACATTTACACGTGGCCAGTTACAATATTTTCATAAACGTACATTTCACCCTCTCCGTTTTCAGAAAAGTGTTCGTTTACACAAACCCGTGTATGCCGTCAAGAGCATGCCAAACCTGTAGGTGGCAGTGTAACGAGAAGCTCAAGCCCATGTTAGCTAATCAGAATCCCGAAAATATATGTTGCACCTTTGACGCACGTTCTGTCGCATACTGTGACGTCGACTGCCTAAAACCAGAGAATAAAAATAGGTTTTTCTCAATGTCAAGGATACTTCCTTGGCAGGACTGGTCCTTCCAAGTCACTTCCTTCAGAGGCTAGGCGAGGCTCCTCTTTAGCATTCGGAGAACACGTAAATGGAACAGGCTAGCAAGTGCACGTCATTGCGTCATTACGTCAGTGAAAATGAAAAACAGAGAGTTGCTATGGACGCAGTTCTGTTCACTCAGACAATATAATCGTTTTTAAATCAATAAACTCCTTTTTAATCATATTGATTCTTTGACTGTCAAGTGTGTTTAAACAGTGCGGGTCAATTTGACCCATAACATAATGGATGTAATTATTTTTTTAAACAAATGTTTGGTAACGTAAATATACTTACATTTGAAAGCATATTGCCCCGTTAACGCTCCGACTCCGTTAACGTCTGGCATTTAGAATTTTTTGAACAAGAAAGCAAAGCTGCGCGCATAGGATTGTGGGTGATTTGAGAGCGCGAAGGCTACACATATGCATCCTTTCCTGTATATGGGATATTTTTCGAACGAAGGACTCAGTCCTTGGTTGAAATTCCGAGGATCCTCGACATTGGAACAGTCCTTCGACGGATGTCGATGACGTAGCATCCTCGAAATTCTGGCTTCCGAGGATCCTTCCTTGACATTGAGAAACGCCTAGGGTGCTTCTCAATATCCCTCCTCGTCTCCTCTCTCCTCCGTCCTCCATCCTATGACCCGGAAACCGATCGAGCTCAGCCATCTTGAAGGACATCTCAATTCTCTAATTGCACCGCGAGGAGTCGAGGATCGAGGAGTGAGGAGGCTTCCTGAGGAGTCATGAGCGAGGATACACAGGTGGATCCTATGCGGAAGAGTTTTATCGACTAAAACGTGACGCACGTATAAATTCTCCTCCCCCTTCACATCGGTCACAATCATTTTGATTTATACTTTACTTTTGCAGTTTATATAAACCACACACCTCACATATTTCAACAGGGTATCTTTCTTTATTATTATTTATTATGAATTTCTTAAATAAACAAATTTCAACAAAATAAGGGCAGATCCTCTGAGCGCTGCTGATGATGCGATGAAGTGACGCTCGAGTGATCAAGTATTCCAATGTATAAAAAAAGCTTTCATTCGATCCCTCCGTCCTCGCGTCTTTTCCTTGCAGCCTTCCCTCGCATCCTACAGGGGGCGGAGCTGAGACGCGAGGAAAGGAAGCGAGGAGAGGAAACGAGGATGCACAAATAAGAATTGAGAAGCACCCCTAATGTCTAATAGGAAGAGAATTTGGCACTCTCTGGTTACTTCCGGTTTCTGGACTGGCTGCAGTAACACGTCTTTGTCCATGCGGGGGCGCTCGCAGGCGAGTGCAGAATGAATGGAGGTCAATGGCGCTAAACTCCTCAAAATCCACTTTTCTCAGGATATAATTTTTTGTCTAGTAATTTGAATGTTGTATTCGAAAGGAGATGCAAAGAAATTACACATTGCTGGGTGTTAGATTTTTTAGAGTCACTTATTTGCTTTAAAAAGTCTTTTAAAATGTCAATGACGTCATACACATCGTACGACCAGAGATACTGCTTTACGGCAATCCTTCAGTCACTTTGGTGCTTTCGCGCTCTGCACTTTCTTTTCTCTCGAGGCATCGACAACACAGCTGACACAGGTAAACACATGTGCTAGAGGAGTTTTTGTTTTGTTTGTTTCTGGTCCCGCTTCGGATGCCACGATGCCATCTAGCGGTATCTCTGGTCGTAATCAGTCCTTCACTGACCAATCAGCGTTCATTAGCAGAATGCTAGCGTGTTATGGGCAACAACAACTCAACCTGTAAGAAATCGAAAGGACATAAGTAATCGTTCATTCAAAATCCATGTATCATTCGTTCAATCGTTTTTTGATTTAATATTGAAAGTAGAAAAATGAGAAAACAGTTCCTTTTTCGATTTTTCTTTTTTTCCAAAAAACGAAAAACAAGAATTCAGCTTGATTTTTCGTTTTTCGTTCTGAGGTAGCAAAATTAATAAACAGCTGGAAAATTCGATTTCTACACGTGGGCGGGAATGAAACGCCCCTTTCCTCTGATTTGTCAGCCGAAGATCAAACTGTCCCGTCATCAGCTCTTCCTCAGTTCTGCACTGCAGAATAAGAGTCCTCCGTTGTGTGGATTCTTAACGCGTTTATTGCAACTACATTTAATCTTTTTTTCATCAAACAACCAGACTAACGAGTGGTTCGACACAACCCGTACTGGGAAATAAACTAGACAGGGCTTTCTTCTGTGTAGATATAAATTCACCTAACTTTATGCTTTGCATCAGCTCGGTATGCAGGGTAAATGACAACTGTTAGCCTAACATGGTCGCCCTCGATCGCCCAGTAATTTTTTTTAAATAATAAATGTAGATATAGATAATCAATATAATTAGTTGTAAATTAAATATTTTAACACTTATAGAAAAAGAAAAGAATAATGCATTGACTATATATAGCCTAAGCCTAGGCTATATTAACATAAACGCATGAAATGTCATTCAGACTGACTATCTAACAACCGGAGAACAGAGAACAACATAGATATTAAAATACATACTCTTCTGAGTTTTATAATGTAGGCCTTATTGTGTTTTATTAAAATTTATTAATTTATATCTCAAAGATGTGCGCTTGTGCGCAGTGCACTGGGTCATGTTGAGAGGGAAACAAACGCATTTTTATTATTAGCCTATTCAGAAAAAAACCGGTAAATAAAATTCAACATTAACATTATAAACACTATTAATAACATATAGGCTATTTCTATGCGTATTTTACTTCCCCTTACCATTACTTCCCCTTTGACATTTGCCTATGTCAAATCCTTAAATGAATGGTATTCAGAAAACAACAAGAATAAAAAATAAGTAGCCACGTATAATAAAAATATAACCTAATAGCTTATAATAATAGCCTATTGTGTCCTTTATTATAAACAACATTTAGCCTATTTTAAACGCCAAGCCTAAACAAATTTAGGCTATTTGAATCGAAACTGAAACTGTACCGGCATTGGTTTCGCGCATCTCGGTCCCAAGTTTCCATATTTGCAATGCAAAATTTCGATGCTAACTATAATGTAAAGAAGGCTTTAAACTTCAGTCGAGTCCCAATATAGGCCTACACGTATAGGCTAAATCATCATCTTCACAGCATGGGAAATGAGTTTGGATTAACTGCTGTGCGGCACAGCCTTTATATTGTACAACAGACGAATTAAATTAAGCAGAATAACTTTTTATATATTTGGTTGACTGTGTTTTATTTTAATAATGAACAGGCTGCGATGTCAAGTTAGCAATGCCAGAAGTGAACTGATAATAGCCTATGTTGCCTATGTTGTGAGAGCGAGCGATGCGTCAGCGCCATCACTTGGAGTTTGTTGCTCAGCAGGGGAAATAACTTCGTTATTCGTTACTCTGTCATTCGAAACAGTAAAAATTTATATTTTTATTTGTGTACATTCAAAATGACTACAAAATGTCATGCCTTTGAAAAATAAAGAAAACAACATGATTTCTACTTTAGTGCGTCTCAGTCTCCTTGAACATCTTTCTGGCGCACACCAAAAATGAACCAAAATAGAGTGAATAGCCTTCGGGCGCGCCTACTTTTCAAAGTCAACATTTAGATTATTTGAAGTAAAATGCATTATATAGTCACTCAGGAATAAAACTCAGCGTGGTTCATGATAAAAAAAAAAAAAAAAACTTTACAGTTCGGAAAATATGAAAATAGCAAACCCCTGGCACTTGAGAACTCTGGTCTACAAAGAAGAAAGCCCCGTCTAGTCTATTCCCCAGTACGGGTTGTGTCGAGCCATTCATTAGTCTCGTTGATGGAAAACATGAAAAAGTTGCAATAAACGCGTTAAGAATCCACACAACGGAGGACTCTTATTCTGCAGTGCAGAACTGAGGAAGAGCTGATGACGGGACAGTTTGATCTTCGGCTGACAAATCAGAGGAAAGGGGCGTTTCATTCACGCCCACGTGTAGAAATCGAATTTTCCATCTGTTTATTCATTTTGCTACCTCAGAACGAAAAACGAAAAATCAAGCTGAATTCTTGTTTTTCGTTTTTTTGGAAAAAACGAAAAATCGAAAAAGGAACTGTTTTCTCATTTTTCTACTTTCAAAATTAAATCAAAAAACGATTGAACGAATGATACACGGATTATTCAACTTTCGACCTATAACCCATGTTGAACTTGCAAAACCTACAATCAAATCTGAGATTTCTCAACGGCAATTGGGTGAAAGAAACAAATTTAGCCGTCTAGCCCCATAGACTCCCATTCATTTTGCACTCGCCCGCGATCACCTCCAGTGGAACCCTGGTGGAACTACAACCACAATTCGGTACAATAGGACTTAATAGGAAGTGCCAAGGCTCTCCGTAGATGGGCTCTGCTAAAACTCTGTTTTTCTCAGTTTACATGCAAACGTGCAAACAGAGTTATCCAAAATCTCCACTCTGGCCGGAGTTTTTAGAAAGAATCGTTTTCAGAGGCGAATTCTCCGTTTGCGTGTAAACGAGGGGCACAACCGAAAGGAAATGTCTCCGTTTTTCAAAATAACCATGTACGTGTGAACGGGGCCTAGCATACAACGAAGGCAAAATACACAAAGAAACATGACAAAACAGCCCATTTTACCCATATTGCAAAAAACAGCAGAAAAACAGGCTAATAATAAGAAGACAATAAACAGACAACACATTTTATTAGTCAGATAAAATCACAAAGTCTGAGTCATAATGAATGACTGAATTAATCTGACTCACTTTTTGACTGGATGTTTTTAAGGTATCAATACGCAAAAGACCTTGTTGTTATAAATGCTAATTAAAATAAAGAAAAATTATACAAAAACAGTATTGCGTGTGTGTTGTTAGGGCCATTTCATGTGTGTCAATAGAAACACTGCAGCTATAATACACTATTTATAAAATGTTCTGTCGTTTTTCAAAAGAGTTCAACAGTTTGGAGCAAGAGACGCACTGGCTCACACTCCTCCATTCACAGGAAAGCTTCGCACATTTGTCTGTATAGGGGTGAAGGAGCATTTCTGACTCACCCTTTTGGACTGAAATGCAGACGCGGGTTTTAGACAGCTTTATTTGTCTTTGCATTTCTTGTGCATTCGGGAAGCACTGTTTAAAATCTGAGAAGAGAAGAGCATTGTTGCCTCTGTCCATCCTTGCCAAGGCAAGTTTTTTTAGGTAAGTTTTTCATTGCTTTATTTCATTAGTTTATTTTATTTGAGCTTAATCTCAAATTCAGAAAATTCTTTTTAATATTTTAATATTTTTAACAACAGCAACACTGCAATTAGTGAGTCTTTTTGACTTTTTCATTAAAAAGTACTGGCTCATTTGTTTGTGAATCATACCATACTGGGGTGCATTTCCCAAAAGCATCATTAGCCAACTATGTTTGCAAGTTCCGTCGTTATCAGCATAGTTCAACGAGTCAGTGTTTCCCGAAACCATCGTTCTAACGAACATTCGCAAACATCAACGCAAAGTTGTGTGGTTGGAACGACAGCTCTCGACCTGTAGTTAGAAGCATAGTTTCTAGTTTGCATGACATGTGGACTTAAAGGTCCCATTCCATAGATTATTTTATTATTTTATGTTTCCTGGGGTGCCCTTATAATGTTAGTATGTTTTTTAGATCAATTTTTTTTATAATTTAGAAATAAAAGGCATTTTTCCTAGCCTGATTTCATCACCTGATTTGAACGCTCTGTTTGAAGGGGCGTGCCAGCTGTGAGACTTCAATGTAAACGCCCTCTGCTGTGATTGGCTGTGAGACTTCAATGTAAACGCCCTCTGCTGTGATTGGCTGACATGCTTGCATATGAAATATCTGGCATTACATGTGGAACTATCTGGAAAACTTTTACTATTACAGCTATTATATGTTTATATTAACGAATCGTGAGAAGTTTTTTAAGTATTTAGATCTATTTCAATCACATAAAAGGTTGCAGTGATGAGCATTGAGCAGATGACAGTCTGTTGATCGCGTGAAAAAAGATCTTATCATTGCAACGCAGTTTCTGCACTCACTAATGATTTCACCAATGCAAACATGAGGTATATAAATACAGTAAGAGCTCCGTTGTGCAGTGTAACAGCGTCATTGATTTCATAACGAGTTTTGGCAAGTGTCCAGATAAACTCGCGCTGTGTGATTGACAGCTTGGGCGATTGGGAAGGGATTGTTCTTTGATCGTTTTCTGTATATTAATCACAGTTTAAGTAAGATTATTTTCATCCTACTAAGAGAAACGATGTGAAGTTGATCGCTACTTCCATAGTAAATCACTACTTACCGCTTGCTGGAATATAGTTGAAATTGCCCCCTTCGTCAGTATGAAACGCTGAGAGAAGCCTGCTTGATATTATCCCAGGTTAGAAAAACAGTCCGTGGTGAAATGGACAGAGCAAACTAACAACTTCGAATTAAACTTTTGCGGTATCCGATTATAGATAAACATCAACCACGTCTGTCGTTCGCCATCAATACGCCTGTATTCCTGTGGGCGGAGGTTAGTCAAAACACGGTTTTAATGACGTCATTAAAGAAGGAAGTAGAGGGATGTAGTCCAATCCAGCCGTTTTTTGTTGGCGACTTTTGTTAAATAAAATATCTCGCTTGGCATTGAACTTTGAGCTTTATAATTTTACAGATATTATTTATACTCTAACAACAACATTACACACTAACTAAAGTTTGAAACATGGGATCACGAAGAACGGGACCTTTAATAAATCCTTATCTTGAGCAAATTAAGTAAGCTGACATTCAGTGCAACCTGTGTCTTTTATTTAGAATACATACAAATGTCATTTACGTCTTTTAGTTTGTCAAGAGATTTAAAGCACCGTTTTTGAAGAGTGCGCATTGTGCGAACGTGCTCTACTATGTAAGAACGAGCCGATGATTGAATCTGGAAATAAAGCAAAATAACTGAGAAAAATGAGAAATAGTCCTCAGATGCCATGTCTGTAATTTATAGCAAAACATCTAGTGTAAATTCAATCTCAAACAGATTCATTAAAAGAAGTTATTACTCCAACACGTGCGTGACATCAGAAACCAACGTGGTTGAACGACCACAATACGGTTTCGGGAAACAGTTGCGACTAGCTAGTTGATTTCTTCAATGATGCATCATACTATGGTAGTTAAGCAGCGAGTAATGTCGTTGTTCAGGAAACACACCCCTGGTCAATGTTGCTGCATGCAACCAGTAAAGGACATTGTAGTAAGAAAAATGTGTTGTCTATTTATTGAATTTGTATCATTTTTGGAGCATCTCATCTTTATCCATCAGCCCATTTAGTCTCAGTAAATGAAATTCACAACTAAATACTTACATCCTTTATTTTGCTTTGTCATTGTATATTCAGTCAGAACATGTTAGTATTTTTACAGTTCCCGAATGGCTCTCCATTCCCAACTCTATAGCTGCCTTCAACACTTCAGGAACGTTCGTTTGACCTGCTATTGACACATGTTTGAAATCCTGGAGAGAACGAAGCAGACCTTTTTTTTTTGGCCTGCATTTACCTCTCTTTTCAAAAACATGCCATGAAATTTTTTCCATAGTGACAGTGAGTCATCGCTGGTGCTGTGGGAAAGGGCAGATGCTGTGAATCCTGTCGTAGTGTGCTAGTGAAATGCCAGCTGTGAGCTGGTTGATCTGGTGTTTTTAAGCAGAGGAAGGTGTCTCTGCCTGCAGCTATTTAATGACACAAATTGAGTTGTTTATAAGCCAATGACTCACGATTACAAGCTTAAACAAAACAACTCATTTACATCATTCTCGTCTCCCATCACTCCTTGGCAGCATCTGTGAGCTTCATTTCTGACAACACTCTCTTACCCAGCTCTCATACAAGAGCCACATTTGTAGAGCAGCTCGCTTAATCTTTCTGCTGCAAGGCACGTTTATTTATATAGCATATTTCATACACAAGTTCTTTGTGTTATTAATTTTGATTTGATTATGTCATTCACAATGCTTCATGGGATTGTTCTTTATTCCCATTTTTTTAGTCATCTAGGCCTTATAGTCTTTCTATCACTACAGGCCACATGTACATTAAGTTGTTGTTTGTTCTGGGAATATTTGTGAATGTCACTGTTGTTGTAGTGAGACCTGACACACACCATTGAGAGCATCAGTGGGGCTCAAGGGACATGTTGTGTTTTGTTCACCAAAGCTAGATGGAGAATGGTGATTTGACATTGTGGCTGAGGCTGCAAAGCTGCCTGTCACAACACTAGAATTTCAGTAGTCTTCGTTAAACTCAAAAAATTGAACTACGGCATATAATACATCTGCTCATCAAATGCTTTCACTTCAAACCCTATAAATCCCAGCATCTGCCCATTCAGAAATACCGGTTTGTTACCAGAATCCTCTAAACACCACTTCCCTTGGCCAGCAAAAGCCTCTAAGTTCAGAGAACCAATCAGAAGACACGAATCGAATCATATGATTTCAAGATGAATGACATTGTGCATATGAGCCAGTGATCTGCTGCATAATGCTACCTATCAGATTGTGCTACCAACTCTGTATTTGCATTGTTTTAAGGGTAGGTTTAGGGTAGGGGTAGAGATGGATTTTAATAAAGCCTTAAACTATATGAATATGATGCTGGTAGCACAATCTGATAGGTAGCATTCTTTGCTGTTGAAAAATGCAGGTTGTGTTTAACACACACACACACACACACACACACACACACACACACACACACACACACACACACACACACACACACACACACACACACACACACACACACACACACACACACACACACACACACACACACACACACATATGCATACATAAATGAGTGTGCATACATAAATGAGATTGCTAGATGCAATCAATCGCGATTAATAGATTAGACAGCAATTATATATTATATAAAACGTCAGATATATGAAAACGTCAGATATATATATAATTTTTTTTCCTTTAATAGTTTTATTTTAATTTTTATATATTATAAAAATAATATATTCTAAAATTATTATATAACAAATAAAAAATAATCAAATACTAAATAATATGTATCAATATAATATATTATTACACACAAAGAAAATACCATATATATTAATTATTTATTTAATATAATACAAATGAAAGATTATTTATTTCAAAATAAAAATGATATAAAAAATGCTGAAATATTAAATGTATTAATATATTAAAAACAAAAATGAATTTCTCTGAATTTCTTAATTCAACTTCCTTATATTATTATTATTATTATTATTATTTTTTTTGCTACTTTAATTCCAGTTCAGTTCTGAATGGCGGATAACCCTGGTGTAAGTGTTAGTCAGGGATTGTCTCTCTGTTCTTGGCTGCCTGAAAAGGTCAGTACTTTTGGGAAATAGTGGGACTGTGAGAATGAATGAGTATCCTGTGCTTTCACAAAGAGCTCAGATGGGCCTCCACAGTCACCTGATACCCAGGCCAGACTTAGCAGGCATACCTGCAGCTTTAGACGGCACTTTGAGCACCAGAATAGCTCCTTGAGCAGCCTCCAGACAAAGAATAAGTGTAACCCCATCGGTTCTACTCGCACCGCTCCGAGCGGGGTTTCCAGCATGGGAGGCGGGCACACTAACAAGTACGCTGGAGACCGTAGCATCTAGCGCCAGTCGCTAGTGCGCCTCTTGAGGACAGGGGAGTGAGGTTTACTCCCACAGCTCTCACTAGCTGGCCTAGAGAAGATGCCGTTCACTCTCTCTCAGCTGAGGCACAAATTTCATGCATGAGATATCAATAGCATGGGTATCTATTTTCTGCAGTATCAGAAGTACTTAATACAGACTCACTTTGATACCTGAGGACTGACTGCATATTTGTGTGCTTGCTCTTTGAAGAGCTTTTGGGCCTCAAGGAAAAAGAGAAAACCATGCAATGTGTTCTTTAATACTTATTACACGGCTCATGTGGAATACTTGATTCTGATTGGTCAATCGAGCCATCCAGTGGTATGTTGTTCCCAGATAACAAACGGTAAAAAAACGCAGAGATCATTGCAACGATTGTTTTGTACACTGTACTAGATTATGAGATAACAAACAGGCAATATTTTAAAACAGTTTAATCTCAAATCAGTATCTCCTATCCCCATAATTATTTATGTGGTGAAATGCCGTAGCCTATAGCCTAAGTGGTATGACTGTACCGTATGTCCGTATCCCTTAAATGTCTGTCTAGTTTGAATTTATTGCTTGCTAGCAACTGCTTTCTTCACGGAAGCTTAGCGCTTAAAGACCTAATATTATATTTCAACTGAAGTCAATATTTTGTGTCTAATTATTTACTTATGTAGCCATGTAATAAGTTTTGCGTCGGTGTCCTGATCACCCTGTCAGGGTTTATTTTGTGAAAACAACCGGCTGGATGTACTGTACATTATCACTTAATGTTTAAACCATAGACTGTAAAAAAATATGGACGTAGTGTCCGTGACGTCACCCGTAGGTTTCTGAAGACCGTTTTTGAAGCCTAAAGTTGGCGTAGCCGACCGTCGCCATCTTGGTAGCGCGTCACTCCCGAATGTATTTATTTTTACAGTCAGACAATTAGCTGAGGTAACGTGACGGCTAACAAACATCAGACAAACGGCTAATGATGACTAATGACCACAGCAGCGGGAATCCACCTGTCACTCAAAAGTGGACACCCTTAATTATGCAGAAATTTAAGGCTTAATATAATTTAAACGGATGAGTTATAAAAAAATTCACGCCCTCACAGTTGTCATGAAGGGAAAAATTAGCTGTATAGACCAAAGCCACTTTTTGCTCCAGGCTGTAAACATGTTTTTTTCTGCTGTAAAGTTGGGCATTTTAACATGGGGGAGATGCAGATTTGACTCACTTTTGCAGCCAGCCTCAAGCGGCCAGTTGATGAATTGCCGTTTAATTCACTTACATGTTGGTTTCAAGAGAGAGACAGGGAGGTTGCCGCTTGGTTTAAACTTAATGATAAAAAAAATAAAATATTTTTTTTAACAAACTGACCAAATTACTATTGCAATTATTTTTTAAAAAGTTAAACGGCTTCTCAAACAAGAAACAAATGTTGGGCGGGACTTGATTTTTTCCATGGAGAATTGATTGGACCGTTGGATTGTTGTGGCTTGTTATTTCTGTGAGCTCATGTGGGAACTATTCATTAAAATAAGCATTTCATTAGAGTCATTATTCATTCAGATGACAAACGTACACTGGCCACGCAGTATGTTTTTGATTCACTTAAAAGAACCGGTTCCTAAAAGTAATTTTTTTGTGCATTGAACTAGACTAGTCACACGATATGTTTTTGATTCGCTACAGAGAACCGGTTCATTAGAGTAATTTGTTTGGGAATCAGACTGCACCGGACGCACTGTATGTTTGATTCACGAAAAAATAACCTGTTCCTTAAGAGTCATTTGCTTATGAATCGAATCAGTTACCATAGTTTGATTCACTAAAAAGAACTGACTAAAGTCATTTGTTTGTGAATCATACTTCAGTTCTAACGTCATGTTTATTTTTGTTCACAGCCCGTGGAAATTCTATTGAGACAATTTAATAGAAGACGTTTCTTCTCATTTTTGCAGCTCACACAGGTTTTAAAGTGCTTAACTCAAATTCACAAGATGCAACAGGAATGCTGCCTCTGAAAAGTGGGACAGGAAAATACACACCATTCATTTACTTTTATAATGAACAGAATCCCGATATTTCACTGCATTGGAATCGACTACTGAAATGTTGGTATCATGAGAAGCCCTTACTATCTCGGCAGAGCGGGCAGCCACCTATGACGTATGTAACTCTATCTACCGTTTACCCAGAGCACTTGCTAACAGCAAGCAAACACATCTGCCAGTCCTCACTGAATTCCCATTGTCATTCTGTTCACCTTGCAGTTGAAATAACCCGTAACCTTTATTGGGAGCGCATGCACTCAGTCTCGCTCAAGCCATTAACATTTGCACAATCAGAGAACTGCAAGAGCAAATGCTGTTTGGGTCCTTTGTTTTACATTGAGAAGAGAAACAGTGGGAAATGCTGTTCAAAAAGTACTGTTCTAAAAATCCTGCTGTTGTTTGTTTGTTTTGTTCTTTTGATACATTATGGTAATTAAGAAGGGGCAATTACAGAAGAGAAACCGAATGAGTGAGGGAGAGGTGACTGAACAGAGAGGTAGAGAGAACGGATAATATTACATTGATGCTCATGAAAACATGACCAGGTTTCACCCCAATTTCATCCTAGCCTATTTGCCTGTTTTTATGAGCATTTGCATTGGGACATATTTCCAAATTACTCCAAATTCTTGCAATGCATCCTCATGTCTTCTGAGCTAAAATAATAAAACAATATACAGTAGTATATTCTTTATAGTAAAACATTAAGGATGTGAATTACGTGAGGTTTGGGATGAAATCCCCAAAAAGGGAGTCAAAACAAATAGGGATAGGAAGACAAATTTCAAACAGTTCCGATTTGTGACATAAACTCGCAATTCTGAGAAAAAAGTATTTTTTTTTTCCCCTTGCAATTGGACTTTATAACTCGCAATTGCAAGTTTATATCTCAACATTCTGAGAAAAGATGTCAGAATTGTGAGTTTACATCTCGCAATTCTAACTTTATAACATGCAATTGCGACTGGATGTAAACTCGCAATTGTGAGATAAAAAGTCACAATTATCTTAGAAAATGTTTTATTCTGTGGCGGAAATAAGCTTCCATACAAACAAGCCTAATAACAGACTGGTGGGAGTGGCCTTGGACAGCAACATGCCCAGTGCATTATGGGTGCTTATGTTTTCCTATACCTATTTGGCAAAATGGAAGACAGCAGCCTTTTTTTCTATGTTTTCTCTAGTCAGGTAGCACCAATTTCTTTTCTTTTTTTCTTTCTTTTTTTTACATTTCTACGTATAAGCAGCCAAGTTTTGTTGAAAGCCTATTGTGCCAGCAGTAAAATACCCCTTTAAGAGGTTGGAAAAGCATCATGAAAGAGCAGAAATCGTGTGAGACAGCAGAATGGACTTCTCCAGTGTCCCAAACTGGCTCATTTCCAAGTCTCCTCTACTATCAGAGCCAGCCATTTATCATTTGACTTCACAGGTCTTCATTAAAGTCACCACTTCAGCAATGATAAAAGAGTGGCACACAGCGTGCAGACACTGAGAGCTTAATGAAATGTTGTCCTCATTAATTTACGCAAAGCTGAGGGTCACAGACAACAAAGAAGACTTTGTTTCCTTAATTAATGCCTCATTCGTTCATCTCATTTCAGTTTTGCCGAATTTGCTCTGATTAATTATGCAGAGGCCTGCCATTTGCCCGTGCTTATTTTCCTGAAGAATTAAAGAAAATGTATTTTAAAAGATTCATGTTTGTTTTAATGCCTCAGGGTAAATGATTTGTTGGCTTTTGTGCTTGCCGAGGTTCAGTTGGCCGTTCTGAATCTTGGTGCTTGTTGGACATGACAGAGGTGCTGTTGAATGCAGTTGTATTTGTTAATGGGGACGCTGCAGGGCTGCTGTCGACTTCATGCTGACACCGTGACATTTACTCTGACTGATCTGCGAGCCTTGTAGCCTGTCAGCATGCTTTATCCCACCCGCGCTCCTCAAAGCCTTCTTCTCACGAGCCAAACGTTAGATGCCTCCCATAGGTGGAACTGTGGGCGGGGCCATATGGGCAGCTAAAATATGATTGGCCCTTCCAGTGTCCCATTCAACATTCCTTCCCAGTAAACAATTACCATCTTTCAACGTTGAAATATGGTTGAAAATAAGTCAGTCCACCTTGGCCTGGATTACGATGTGATTTCAACTAAGTTTCGGCCGGACTGTTAGACTACGTGTTTTCAACTGACCATCTTAGACAGAAAAACAAACTACCAAACCATGTTTATTATTATCTCAAATAAATTGAAAGAGTTTTACATATAGAGCTCATGGAGAAGAGCTATTATCTCAAATAAATTGAAAGAGTTTTACATATAGAGCTCCTGGAGAAGAGCGTAGAGCTCCTGGAGAAGGGAAAAATTGCACATGCTAATGAATACTGTGTACTGCTGTACGTTATGTGTGTGTGTGTGTGATGGACTGATGGACTTTGTTACTTGTGTGAATAATGCGTGTGATTTGTATTATTTATTGTTATTTACATGCTGCTCTTAATCAATTGCCCCTTGTGGGATCAATACACTGTAAAAAATTTGCTGTAGTTTTGCAGCTGTTTGCCAGTAACTTACTGTAGATTTAAATGTATGTTATTTACTGGCAACAGTTTGTTCAAAGTTAAATGAACATTAAACATTAACAAGTCTTTGTCTTTAAAGAATAAAATTATAAAATAACAATCTAATGCAAAGCATTCTGGGAACCAGAAATCTTCATCAACCTTTTTCTGTTTTTTTTTCCTTCAGATTTTGGTTCCCAGAATGCTTTGCATGAGGATGTTATTTTAGTTTTATTCTGTAAAGATAAAGACTTGTTAATGTTTAATGTTAATTTAATTTTGAACAAATTGTTGCCAGTAAATAACATCATTTTAAATCTACAGTAAGTTACTGGCAAGTAGCTGCCACTAATACTGTAATTTCTACAGATTTTTCTAACAGTGTACAGTTGATTGAATTGAATTGAATTGAATTGAACATATTCCATCAAGACGTTGAAGATCGACCTGTTTTCAACGTTGAAAAGTCGTAATTAGACGTTGAAGATTTACGTCTATTCAACGTCTAATAGACGACCTTTTGCTAGCTGGGTTGATGAAGACTTTTGTTTTATTTTGTTCATGATGGTAATGAGATAATTTTAATGAAGATATACTCTTGATACTGTAAGATATTAACGATGCTATATACAACCTTTGTTTTTAGAAGATTGTGTTTATAATCACACTATTGCGAACTATTCTAAGGCCCTGTTTACACCTGGTATTAAGATGCGTTTTCGTCGATCGGATCACAATGAGGGAGACACATTCTCATTTACAACTGGTGTTTTAATTTGTCTCTTTTGTCCAGTTTCAACCACTTCTGTCCTGATTTCTTCGAGGGGAGGGTCTATGTGTGGGTAAATGTATGGGCTTTTTAAGGATCTTTCGATTTAATGTTGAATTTTCTGTCGAATTTGAACCACTGAGGCCTAGTCCACACGGACACGGGTATTTTTATAACCGGAGTTTTTCCTGCGTTAAAAAAAAAATCCCGTCCACACATGCTGAAAACGCAAAAACACGCTATCACGCGCTGTCAAGAGCATGCCACACCAGCAGGCGGCGATAAAACCCTAATCGTAAAGCCACATTGGCCAATCAGAAGCCTGAATCAGAAGCAAAAACCCCGTTTTACTGTCTACACGACAACACTGCAACCGACGTTTCTGAAAATCCTCACCCTGGCAGGGGTTTTAAAAAATGTTCGGTTTCAGTGACCTGATACTGCGTTTCCATGTGGACGAACGGCCGAACCGCGTAAAAAAAAGTCACGGTTATAAAAATACCCGTGTCCGTGTGGACAAGGCCTGAATTTGTGTATAAGCGAATTTGTAAAGCGAAAGAAACTGACAAAAATTTGCCTGTCGAATATAATAGGTTGTATTTTTAAACCGACCAAATATTTTGGAAGTGAAATCTAAAAGGTGAATATGGATTATTGAATTTTTATTAACGAAATTGTGTGTGAAATGTTTTGAATTGAAATATTCACAGCTTAAATATACCACCATGTTGAATTTCAGCCCATGAAAATGCAAGCCCTAAAAATAGCCTACAATTAAAATACAAGCATGGTTAATGCAATGCATATTTTTTCAATTAGTGCAATTCAACAAGCTTTTTTTTGTTTCAAATACATTTGAAATTTTTTACTTCCACCGTCTGAGACAAGTTTTGAGAATCCTAAAAAATTCTTCTGATCCTATAGCCAAAATCTGAAGTATCGCTAGTTTGACATGTTCGGCGACAGCTGATTAATGACGATATTCTGACAGTGTCAGAAGATTTGAGGCACAGTCCTGCATTGTGACTTTTCCAATAGTAGTGCAGAACCTGATGACACAACTAGTGAGACAACAACAAACCACCTAGAAAAAAAAACATTCCTAGAATCTCCAATGATGCCTCTCAGTCACCATGATGCCCTGTTCTTCATGGCTGATAACCCATCCAGAATTGCGGTGCACTGGGTGAGCACTAATGGACGTGCGGTTGTGGTTCAATCTCGGAGAACATAAAACATCTGGCCGTAACTGCTCAAACTCTTCAGAGCATGCCAGAAGGAATCATTTGGCCTCAAGTTTATTTCCCATACTTCCTCAAATGTATTTTAGCATCTGGAACATCTGTCTGGCACTTACTGTGTGGTTTCAAATGATCTCATCTGCAGGTTTTGTTGGAAGAAGAGAAGGACTCCACAGCAGGACAAGAAGATGAGGAATGGGAGAAGGCCTTGTCTGTGGAGAGGTTCGGGGACATCATTACTGAGTCTGCCATCAATGGCGCAGACAAAATGGGCCGCAGCTACAATGAGAAAGACTTTGAGTGTAAGTACTGTCTGACGTATAACCATAATTATATGTGCTCTCCATTTTAAATAATCTTCAAGTGTTTAGAAAAGGTTTGAAATCTGACTTGGATGATCTGACTCAGATGAAATAAAATTAAATATAAATATTAGATGAAAAACTTAAAATGCTAGATGAAAATGCTTAAACGACAATTAGAAATGTTGCCTTGGTAAACCGTTTGTGTTAATTGAAATAAAGCTTATATACTGTATATAATATATAAAAATTATCATAACAAAATTACTAAAACTTAAACTAAAATGCAAAAAACTGAAAATATAAAATAGAAGCTATTTCAAAATATTAATAAATACTATAATAGTAATTCTATAATATAAAAGAACACTCTACAAACATTTCAAGTATAATGCTTACTGTTATTCAAGTCCCTTTTTCAAATGATGGTTGTTTCATGCATGCATTTTTTACGTTTAAAACTCTGAGGGAAATGGGCTTCAAAGTGTTTTGATTGAATTCTTATTGATCTGATATACATTTTCACACTACATTTTCTACAAACACCACACACTACAAAACCTGTCTGTCACATGAGAGATCACTCTCTAAGAGTCCCAATCAGTTTCAACGAGATGCATTTTGCCTTTTTGCATGGCAGCATTAAGAGCTGCGTTTGGTGCTAACCACTTGTGACCGGATTCTCAGAGACGGATGTTAATAAGAGGTCGAAGATATATTTTTTCAAACTTTAGGGGCTGTTTACACAACACCATTTTCAACTAAAAAGAACAACTTTGAGTGCCTTTTGGCTGTTAATTTACATGACAACGGCATTTTGGGGGCCTGAGAACGCAAACTTTTGAAAACCAGATTCAAAGTGGAAATTTTTGAAAACAATACCGTTTATCATCTCCTTGTAATCTATAAGAGTGTGAATTTGTGAAAACGGTGACGTCATGCGCATGCGTGTTACGTGTTCAGTCTATAGGCGCAAAGGGTTTATTCGCAAAGTAACATCACCAACTACTGGCCTGGCAGCAGAATACAGCGTTTTTAGTCGTTTTCGCGGATCTGTGTGAACGGGGATCGAATTGACAACGTTGTCATCTGTACGCGAAAAACGCAAAGGAAAAGCTTTTCCGTTTTTAGTGCATTATTGGTGCTGCTGTTGCTGAAAGTGTCAGACTGCTAGAAGGTTCCATGTAATTCTGCAGAAGGTGTACAGAATATGGCAGTTCAGAAGTACAGAGAAGACTTTTTAATGGCTCTCTCACACTCCCTGGACTCCTGTGGAGCTGCGTCTGTGCCAGTCGCTTTCCAGACCCTGATAAATCAGGGCCTACATTTCCTTCTACATGTCGCGGCAGTAGTGGGAGGTGTAAACTAGCCTGTGATGCATTCACAACAGAGGCACCCTGAACACAGGACAAATCACACGCTAACCGCTCTGCAAGGGATGTCAAATTACAATTCGAATTTTGAACATTCGTAGAATGTAAAATAAAAATCAGAATTGCAAGATATAAACTCGGAATTGTGAGTTACAAAGTCAGAATTATGAGATATAAATTCGCAGTTCTGACTTTTTTCTCAGAATTGCGTGATATAAACTTGCAATTGCGAGAAAAAAAGTCGCAATTACCTGTTATTGTAATGTTATTCTGTGGCGGAAACAAGCTTGATGCATCGCTGCTACGTTGTTCATCCAAAACATTGCAGAAATAAAGACGCTCATTGCGTAGATCTTGGTTATGCCAGCCTAAGGCATACCTGTGCAATAATGACGCTGTCTAATCAGCATCTTGATATGCCACACCTGTGAGGTGGATGGATTATCTCGGCAAAGGAGAAGTGCTCACTAACACAGATTTAGACAGATTTGTGAACAATATTTGAGAGAAATAGGCCTTTTGTGTACATAGAAAAAGTCTAAGATCTTTGAGGTCAGCTCATGAAAAATGGGGGCAAAAACAAAAGTGTTGCGTTTATAATTCTGTTCAGTGTATATTTGATTTATAAAGGTTTTTTTTTTTGCACAGACAAGACATTATCTCAGGGCTCAGTGTGCCCATTATTATTTAAACTACTTATACAGTCAACGTGAAATTCACAAACACATAAATTACATTTATTCATTTAGCAGACAAAAAATACAAAAATACAAATTGTATTCCTTTCGCCCTAGTACACGTTCCTGATCGTATTGTGCACGATTCATCAGTTCTTCCAAAGAAAATAAATGTGTCTTTGTGATCGTTCATCAAAAACATGCTCTTCTGAAGCGACTGTCCTTTTCATCTGATGTCACAAATCCATCATTATTTTCCTCTCCTCCAACCACACATTCTGATATGTAATTCCCCATTTTCAAATGACAGGTCAGTTAAAAAAAAGGTATCTAGAACACTCACACTTCCATGTTTTTGATTTCACTTCTGCTCTCCAAGGCTGCATTTATTTAACCAAAAAAGAAGAGTAAAAACTGTGATATTATGAAATATTATTACAATTTAAAATAACTGTTTTCTATTATAATATATTTTAAAATTTAATTTATTCCTGTGATCAAAGCGGATTTTTCAGCATCATTACTCCAGTCTTCAGTGTCAGTCCTTCAGAAATCATTCTGATATGATGATTTGCTGCTCAAGAAACTTTTCTTCTTCTTATTATCAATGTTGAAAAGAGTTGTGCTGTTTTATATTTTTGTGGAAACCGCAATGTATATTTTTTTTTTTCAGGATTCTTGTGAACAGCAAATTAACAGCATTTATTTGAAATAGAAATCTTTTGTAACAATGTGAATTTCTTTACTGTCACTTTTAAACATACTTTCTTAAAAAAAAAAAGATTTGCCCCAATCTTTTGTAGTGTATAATTCTGAAATAAGTCTGCACATCATATTTATTAATTGCTGTAGCTTGTTAATTTTATGCACATTTTAAATGTAACATGCAAGATTTAAGCCTGTGAAATAAGAGATACCTGGTAACAGAGACATTTGAGTAAGAGGAGCCATCTAATGGAGATGTTGAAATGGCAGACCTTTTAAAATACCTTGTAATTGCTTATTACATGGTTTGATCAATGGTGGCATTCTTTGGTCAAATGTGTTTGTATAGTGTCAATAAACTGAATCATTGACCTGTGCTAGTCTCTCGTATCACTCTGCAGTCTCTTTCTTTTGCATCTGTCAGCCATTTGCAGTCTGAACATCATCCTTTACTTAAAGGAGAACTCCGGTCAATTTTAACATTGAGCTCATTTTTTTGTAAATTTGGAGTGCTGTCAATACAGAGAACAACGACAAAAATCGGTGTTGCCTACACCGTGTTATCCTCTTTTTAAAATTTGCACCCTGTTGACTTCAATGGGGCAAGTTTTAAACCTGCTTTTAGCCTCTTAACATCCTTCATGTGTCATTACAAGTGCACAGAAAATGTGAGTGATTCCTTCAGAGTGAACACGAGTGAATCTGACTGCAGTAGATGTGCAAGATATGTATAAAAATGTTATTTCAGCCAGCGCAAATACCTGTGTTTACATCCTGTTTTCGGTTGAAGTCCAGAGTAATCGATTGCCGAGTTCACGCGCATAGGTTTAGTTACCTATGATCACGCGCCTAAACTCGGCAATCGACTACTTTGGACTTCCACCGAAAACAGGATGTAAACACAGGTATTTGCGCTGGCTTAAATAACATCATTTTTATACATATCTTTCACATCTACTGCAGTCAGATTCACTCATATTCACTCTGAAGGAATCACTCACATTTTCTGTGCACTTGTAATGACACATCAAGGATGTTAAGAGGCTAAAAGCAGGTTTAGTACTTGCCCCATTGAAGTCACCAGGTGTAGGCAACACCGATTTTTGTCGTTGTTCTCTGTATTGACAGCACTCCAAATGTACAAAAAAATGAGCTCAATGTTAAAATGACCGGAGTTCTCCTTTAATCTCTCTCTCTCTTTCTCTTTATGGACAGATCACCGGCACACCTTCCACCACACGCACCACCCCCTGTCCACCCATCTCCCCCCGCAGCGTTTCCGCAAGAGGGTTCTCAGTATGGACCGCCGGCGAAAGAAAAAGAGGAAGAAAAAGAAGACGTCCATGCCCCCGTCAGATGTCACGCCCACTATTCATGAGGTGGATGAGGAGGAGGCGGAGTCTGAGATGGAGGGCCAGTGCCAAGCAGCCACGCCCACTGAGCCATCTGAAGAGCAGCCACAGGTTACTTCAACTCACAGTACTATTATTTTTGTAGATTGAAGTATGTAGTATACATAAATTTTTTAGTACTGATGTACCTGGATGACCTACTTCTGCTGGTATACTGTATCAAACAATGCAATGCACTTGACTAGACCTTCCCTTTAATATGAAAAATGAAATGGAAATAATGTCTCTTTCTTGACTCTTGTGATTGGACCATCAGAAGTTAAGACATTTTTTGATGGGGGCAACTGATGATTATTTTGATAATCGATTCATCTTTTGATTATTTCTTTGAATAATCCCCCAATTTTTTTTTTATACATAATTCTTATTATACATTCTGCCCGATGTTGTCCTCCAAACTAATTTGAAGGAAATAAAAAGAAAAAGTTAATGTATGAAGGCTTTGTGCAATTAAACATGGCAAAAAATGCTTTTTATTACGTGGTATTTTTGTCTTCCAGTCCAAATATCTAAAAACTCTTAATCAAGATTTACTAGATGAGTAAAATGCCATAAGATTTTGTCTTGTTTTCTGAAAAAAAAAAAATAAATAAATAAAAAATAATAATAATAATAATTAAGTGATTTTTTGCTTAAACCAAGCGAAATTATCTGCAGATGGTGTAAGAAAAATAATCTTAATTCAAACAGAAACAATATTATTTTTCTTACCCTATTGGCAGATCATTTTGCGTGTTTTTTTTTTTTAGATAATAGCTTGCCATTTTACTTGCCTAGTAAATGCACCTTGATTTGAAGACAGAAAATAACCACCTGGACAGCACTTGCTAAATTAAGCATGCAAGCATGCATTATTATAATGAGGTCATGTGACAACAATGTGACAAAAAATATGCTGTATACATACAGTATATACTTTTAGCACAGTTTCCTTCTGCACTGCTGGATTTGTATGGATATATGTGTAAGAGATTGCAGGATAATAGGGAGATGCTGACAGATGCTGTGATCTTACAGCTCAGTTTGGGAAGTGAAGAGGACTTGGCGGCCGACCTCTCTCTCACCAGTTTTCATCTGGAGAGCGAGAGACCCCCGAGCAGTGAGGAGACCCCACCCATCCCCGCCGGAATGGAGGAGCAGCAGGAAACACAAGAACGACCGGATGGAGAAGAGGAGGAAGAGATTTCAAACAGGTATTTCACTAATAAATGATAGATCTACACCTGAATGAAATTATGAGTTGAAATACAATCTTCATTTACTCACCCTCATGTCATTCCAAGATGTGTAGCCATCAAATTTATTCAAAGCTATGTCAGAAATAATCATTGTGAGCAATCAATTGCGTGTATTTTATTTAGATCATATGCAGAGCTTCCAGGTTTTATTAGAGTAATGGATAATACATAATACATTCAAGACATTAGTGTAAGTTCACTCATTTCTTAAGTGATTCATTTGAACGGTGTATTCACAGCAGTTACTTTTGGATGTGCTTTCAATGGAAAGGGCATCATGCAACTTTTTTATACAATGTGCTGCTGTGAAAAGGAGATGACTGCTTGAGCGAGAGCTGGAAAAGTTGTATTTTATTGCCCTCTGCTGGCTATCCTGCTTCTTGCAGCTTATATATGCATATTTGGTTAAGGAAAATGTACAAATAAAACATCATTAGGCATGTATTTATAGCATTGCCTGCCTCATTTAATATATATATATATATATATATATATATATATATATATATATATATATATATATATATATATATATATATATATATATATATATATTTATTTTTTTATTTGCAGTGCCGGTGCTTTGAATAATCAGACTTTTGATTGTATATTTTGTCTGGGCCTCCGACTTTAAAGTATCATTGCGCATCAGTTGGAGCATTTTCATTCATTTAATTAGTGAGTTTAATTGAACTTGGGTCATTTTTTGATGTATATTTTTAATTTTTTGGCTCATTTAATTCGGTGTACAATTTCTGAACAACACACTGATTGGGATATATGGCCAGCATTAAATCAAATTGATGATATAGTGGCATTTTATTTATTGACATATTAATCATGCTGCATTTCATTATGGTTGCTGATGCAGCTTAGTTGAAAAAAAAAAATTGTTTAATGAGTGAATTTGCCCTTTAAAGTGCCCCTATTATGCTATCTTAAAGGCTCCTAATTTTTTTATGGAGGTCTCCTACAACAGGTTTACATGCATCAAAGGTCAAACAACACTTTCATTTTATCATAATATACATTGCAAATCATCACATTTTTTAAAGATTCTCAAATGACTCGTCCGAAGATTCATTCTCTCTAAACCCCTCCTATCCGAGAGCTACTCTGCTCTGATTGGCCAGACAGCTCAGTCTGTTGTGATTGGTCTAAACCTTCAGCTCCCGAGGCTTCCTCAGTCCTCAGCGATTGTACACACTGTAAAGACAGTAACGATGGCATAATTTTTACCATATTAATCCGAGCACGAGTCAGATGATGAAACATTGGAAGAACTAGTTGTTCAACCCGAACCTCCATCGCAAGGACGACTCAAGCAGGGCGTTTCTCAGTGATTAGGGTTGCAAAATTATGGGAATTTTCAAAGATGGAAACTTTCCATGGGAATTAATGGGAATTTAAGGGAATTAACAGGAATTTATGGGAATAAACGGGAATAAACTGGGAATTTTCAAAGTTGAGGGTTGGCTCTTCATAGGGAACTTAAATATAGTTGAGGAAAGTATATTTTAGCATAATCTTGACTAAAACAAACAGATGCCATTCAAATACACTTGAATATCCATGCCATTCCTCAATCACATGCACAAATCACACTGCTTACTGCATGGCTGAGACCACACCCCCTACTGGCACTGTGCATGCCTCCATCACATGTACAGTGAAAGCACAAAACTATTGAAGGCACACATTTGAGCCTGTGGACTAAACAAAGTGAAGTAAGTTTTGATGATATTATGGGGAAATATATTTATTAAATGTTTAAATTGCAAATATCACATACAAATGTATTCATCTAGTAGATAGCAAGCTGATAAGTTAGATGCTAAATAAGCTAGCATAACTTTATTTACCACCCGGGCTGGGCGGTATGACGGTATATATCGTTATCGTGGAAGAAAATGTCAACCGTAACAGATTTTTTTATTCCGTGTATACCGCAACATGTAAATAAGTAGGCGTGGTTAACTCGCGTGCAGCGTGCATGAGACTGAGACACTGATATTTGTCAAAGAAACATGAAGAAAGACCAAGAGGATCCACAAAAGGAATTACGTTTTCAAAATTAACGTGATATTTTTGGGGGAGGGAAGGCGCAGAAGTCAACTAGAGCAGTGCAGCACACTGAAAGTTTAGAGAGACGCACATGCTCGCAACAGGGCTTACTTGACAACAAGTTCATATATTCTAACAAATGGAAATAACCTTAAATAATGTATCTATCCGTCTCTTATGTGTACAGTTACTTTCAGAGTGGACGCGCAAGCGGTTGCCGTGGTAATGAATATTTCCAAAATTCCCCAGCTTAACTTCCCATGGAAATTTACCGGAAAATTTCAGAAAATTTCCCAAAAATGTTCCGCCCTTTGCAACCCTATCGGTGATACGCTTCTCAGTTTGACGTACATTATGAGATGTTGCAACTGTAATTCAGCAGCATTAACAGATTACATGTGTATATTTATAATGTATTGCTGTTCACACGTGGGAACTGTATCATTAACTGCATCACTAACAGCGCATACGTTAGCCTAGCACTAACGTGAATGACTGATGTAAGAACAACAGACAATCTGCATTAATGGACACAGTTTTAGGTAAAAGTGACCCACAACTGATTAGCAGAACTATTTCAGTAAGACTGTAATAACTTGAGTTAGTCAGTTACTGGCTCTTCACATCCTCATCCTTTGGAAGTGCATACAAAGAGAATTTGCTTTTGCAGAGCAAAAAAACAGGGTCTTCTCGACATGTACACAACACCAACCAGCTACAGTGTTTGAGGACGGGTCAAAGTAGAAGATGTTAGCGGGCAGCCATGAATACCACAGGTGGGCATTATGCTAATGTAAGTTACAGAAGTAAGACTGGAATTATACTGACGACTCGTTTCGGCGGTTCAGAATCGATTCTTTCTTTTGGGAGACGTTATTTATTTATCGTGCACTTTAATATTTAAAACTTTGCAGACCTTTTTACATTCTCAAACAGCTATATTACACACTGCATGAAAGGTAATATCCGAAAAAGCATAATAGGGGCACTTTAAATCAAAAGCTAATATTACTTTTAATTTGTTTTTTCAGCATAGGTGTTATGTGGTTAACCCAGACACCTATAATCATGCACATACTTCAGTCCCAATGCAGTCCTGTTCATTTCATCCTGCTAATAACCATAGGTCAAAAAAAAAAAAAAAAAAAACAGTTTTAAAGGCAGTGTTCAATTGTAGGTTTCTTTTTAACAGGTTTAGCCCTTCTCCAGAACTTGCCAGTATGACAACACGAGGCTGGTTTCGCAGGAAGCCCGTCCACCGGCTGGCTGGAGCCCAGCGGAACAGTTACGACCTACGAGAACGCATCTGCATAGGCAGCATGACAGCCATGGAGACTGCGGTCTACCAGAAAGTTCCTACAGACGAAGCAGAGGCGCAGATGCTCGCCAGCGCTGACCTGGATGACATGAAAAGTAAGCAAAATCAATTCTGAAGGAGTCGTGAAAATAGCGGGACGCTAATACGTATTGATTTTAGAGACATGGAACAAATCATCTAATCAACCTGCTATTAGTTTTGACATTTCTACAGATTATTCTATATAGAATTCTTATAGAATATTCTAATGCACAATTTCATTTTTTCTCAGTACAACAAAATATTAACAATAAATAATTATTTGTACATACATTATCTTTATTTTGCATTTGCCCTTTCAGAATTTGGAGGATGCAAATAATTTATCATCATAATATTGTGGCCATCAAATTTTTTTTTTTTGCATTTTATCTGAATTATTTTGTCTTTTTTTGTCTTCAAGTAAAAATAAGATATATTTGAGATACCTGAGAAGCAACACTGCATGATATATTAAGACTTATTTTTTTATGAATATAGCTTTAATATGATTGTATTTTTATGACTGCACTGGGAGACTTTTTCAAGTGATACAAATCTAAAACCTAATACAGATAAATTATACACTCTCTAAAAACAAGTCTTAATATATAATGCAGTGCTGCTTCTCAAGTAAACTGAATTTCTTTCAGGATTTTTTATCTGGAAAACAATACACGTATAGTCGTTTTTTTGCAGTGTAGTAAGCATAAATCTTTCGTAGATGACTAGTTAAAACAAGGAAGCTTTATTTCAGGGTCTGATAACGACAGGCTGGCTATATGACTATTCCTTAAAAATGTCTTCTTCAGTGCTTAATTAAGAAAGGACATATCTTATTTAAGGTTTCATCTATAAATTTTGTTCCTGGATTCTGCAAGGGGTGTGTAAATTTATGAGCACAACATGCAACTGTAGCCTTTTGTCTCGAGAATCAGTGCACTTACTGATTTGAGTTTTCAGCGTGTGTAGCCATGATGATTAAAACAAGGATTAAAGCAGACAACTTGCATGTTGTTGCGGTCGTTGGATCTTAATTGAAATCAGTGCAGTAACTCAAACAAAATTAGATTGGCGTGTTTGACTGCATGTGTCATTGGAACCACACCAACGACCGAGTCTCGGGCCGATGGTTTAACTTGATCTTGACAAGCCAAAGCCTGTAGTTCCTCCAAATGCTCATTAAAATCTCACTCTAGAGGAGGGGAGTGATGACAGGGAGTGTTTGTATAGTGGACTTAGACGTTCACATTGGCAAGGTTTCTGGTAAGTTTCGGGGCGCTGGGGTATTCGTGTCCATACTCATAAATGTGTTTTGGTGGAAAGCAGAGCAGCAGGATCATTGGCTGGCCATGGTCAGCACTTGGCCTGCCCTCTGCTTCCTTTCCCGTGGTTGTAAACAAGACTTTCGAGATGTTCAGATGTGGTCAGGATCACTGGATCTACGCCATGCACCAGAGTGCTTCCCGCTGTTTTTACATTAATGATTATTCTTAATAAAGTAAGCTCAACTGATTACAGGGTATGACAGTCCAAGAATACTACTACTCCTTTAAAAACCCTTGCAAGAGTGTAATTGGCACTTTCCACAAATAGAATGTCCCATTACTTAAAAAAAAATAAAGTATTATAAAGAAAAATCCCATGTTTTTATTTATTTAATTTTGGTGGGGCGAAATGTTAAATAAACTGTTATTTAAAGTCCCCCTTGTAGTCAATAATTTTATCTTTAGTCACCAAAATGATATATTTAAAAGTTTTTCCCTGTGAAAAAAATGTCTTCATGCCTTAAAATAGCTTGAATGTACTCTACACCCTTGCTTCATTTAGTATACGTGGAGATTCAGAGATTCACTCGCTCAACTTACTGAGGTAAACGCTGCACAGTGATTGCAACGTTGGACACATAACTGCAATTAATATGATTAGCCTTTTGCTGTTATCAAACAGCTAATAATGTGTTGCTAATGTTACACAAACCATGTTCCCATTCGCCATTCCAGAGTCAGACAGCTGTCTTCTAACAATCATCAGAAACACTATGAACAACTTAGAACGCCATTGGAGAAAGGCGTATAATTCATCATAACATCGTAATATACATCATACACCCGCCATTTTGCTATATCTACCCAATTTTTTTATATCATAACTGAAAAATACACCAGAATAACATTGCTTCTCTCGAGACTCCCCTGCTAGATTGCTGTTAATGATGTGCTAACCTGTTGGTTACAGGTAGGTTTTGACGTCAGAAACACCAGATATTTCAAATCGCGTTTTTAAGACTGTCTTTAGATTACTGCAGTTTTAAGGAGAAAATACTCATCAATGGTGATGACATGTGAATTTGCACATGGTTTGTCTTAAAGCATATTAAAAAAACACAAAAAAAACCCACAAAAGACATATAAACAACATTAAAAACTTGATTTTCACCACAGGGGGACTTTAAGATAAAATTAACATAATATAAAGAATAGGTATAAAATATAAAATGTCTTTCGATAGAAGTGTTGACTGCAATTACTAAGCTTAACTTTTCAACCTGTTTACCAAAGTTATTACAAGAGAAAAAAGTAAAAAAAACAACAAAAAGCCCTGTTTCATTTCCAATAATTCATAACAATGTCAGACTGAGCTGCAACCTATTTAAGCTATTATATCCCCCAGTATATAAAACTGCAAAATACATCCGTCAGTCAATACATCTTACTTCTAATACATAAAACTGAAAAGGAGAACTTTTAATGGAGTAATATTTTAATGGGTAGTTTGACCTGTGGGCTGTGGATCAGTTTATGAAGGTTAGGCACCTCATGTCACTAACCTTTGATGAAAGACATTTACACATTTACATTTACATTTCTCTAAAATAATTTTTCAATTAGTCTTTTAAAAATAAGTTTAAGAATCTCTTTGGCACCCTATTTGTGGAAAGTGCAAATTAGTATTTTATTTCTTTAGTATTTTATCCTGGGGAACGTCACCGAAGTCATTCCCGTACAGTGTCTGGGAGGATCCCTAAAGATGTGTTGCGCATGACTATGTTTTCTTAGATGCAGCATTGTAAAGTTCTTCCTGAGGCGAGGGGTTTGTTTTAAATGGGCTCCCATGCCCCAGTTGGCCTCCCAGCTGGCCTCCCAGCTGTTCCTCTGTGTCATGTGGTGATTTTTCAAGCCATGGGAATGGCTAGACACACTCTCTTTTATTGAGCCAGATGATTTTCACAGAGCCTAAGTTTAGTACCTAGTTCATTTGAGATATAAAGCCCCATCCAGAATATTTGAATCCATAATGTTTGCTCATGAATGGTGCTTACCCTGTGGCATGTTGCATGATGAATGAAATGTGGTTCTTGAGATTTTCAGCTATCTTACTAGATGACATGTACTGAATTTATCCCTTTTATCCCTATTATCCCTTTATCCCTATTAGTTCACTTGTTCAGTATTGTTTACATCATTGTATATTATTTTAATATACTATATTTAATATATTTTAATATTTTTATATTGATATATTAATAAGTTGATATTATTGGTTAAATTGATCAGTACTGCTTATTATAAATATTTTTAGAATTCTATTTATAAATACTTTAATGCTAACATGCCTGCAGCTGGTTGGGTTTTGAAGGAGGCATAGATGTTTCCATCTGGCGTGCCGATATAGGCTAATTTCATGAATGATACTGCTGTTTACTCTACGTGACGTACAGTGCAGCTAATATGGCTAAATTAGTCCCTGTGAATGAAGGCCAGAGTCCAGCAGAGTGCTTTTAGGTGAGGGCTGCAGCGGCTCTGTGGATGAGTCCCCTCCAGCTATAATTAACTTCACTGTTCCAATTGATTATCCTTCCCAGAGACCTGCCCGCAGCCTTTCCTGCTTTTAGAAAAGAGGAAGCATTGACTGCTCTACCGCAGCAAATTACAAATGAGGCCGCCACACTGGAACAGGCCATTGAACTTAAGCCTTGCATCACACTAGCTTGCTATAAACGGCTCATGTCTAAGTCTGTCCCGCTCCATGCCACTGTTTTCATGTGTGTGACACCTTTATAGGGCATTTAGATACCATAAATGTCCGAATGCTCACTTGTGTAAACCCCATAATTGATTTTCTTACTTATTTTTTTGAATGACCCCATTGTTTTTTTTTTTTTTTTTTTAGAATAGTTTGTAATTGCTTGTTGAATAATCTCAAATGTCATATTTTTCATATCTCAGTTGTTTCTCCTATAGCAATGTGATTACAGTACAATTACAGGGAGATTTTATTTTACTATTTTTTTTTTTTTTTTTTGATTTTTTTGGAATATATATTCTATACATTTAAGTTTATTGAATGACCACAAATATTGTCTCACTATTCCAATTATATCTCACAACAATGTGATTATAGTGTGATTATTGAATTATATATATATATATATATATATATATATATATATATATATATATATATATATTATTTTTTTTTTTATATTTAATTAAATTTATTTATAACCTCAAAAAAAGTCTCAATATCCCATTGTTTTTTTCCTAGTCAGCAATTACAGTGCAATTACAGTGCAATTACAGTGAACATGAAATACAATATCATCTATTTTGTAAAAAGGATTATCTACACTATCTACACAATAGACACATTTGAGTATGTATTTGTTTCTTCTAAAGAATTCAAATTAGAAAGTTAATATCTAAATTAAACATACAGTAACTGAGATTTCCCTTATATCTCATGATGAGCTATGAAAGAGCAACCTCTGAGCATATGCATACAAAATTTAGAAAATGTCCAGCTATATAGGCTATTGAACACATCTGAACTGTGATTGGCTAATCCTTGTGCAGGTAACCGCTTGAAAACGAGACAGGGTTGAGCTCTAGAAGCAGCCATGGTTTCCATGGAGATCGGTCATGTGGAGACAGTGCTGTGTAATGTGTGGCTCCATGTTGTGCACTTCATCTGCACCGATGTTGTTTCGGATGGAGGTTTTCACCTCTGCTTTCTGATAGGGTGCTGTAACCAGCTCTGTACCTGATGGGGGACAATCCGCACGGAGGACCGCATCTCTGTCCCTCATGCAGCCGCGGGATCAATCGACAACGTCATGGAAAGCACAGAGGCAGCCAATAGATTAGTGCGAGTCCTCAAAAGTAGTTCAGTTGTATCAACATTTCCTCTGGATCATCAGCCAATTCCAGTGATCCCTGCTGTTCGCTTGCGTACATGCGGACACGTCTCGCAGAACTACTGCTTGGAAACCCTGAGGCCAGACACCATTTTCTTATCAGGCAGCCAGGTGGATCTTACAAACTCTCTTTGGAATGAGGGCCTAGCTGAGAGATTATCCTTTTTCCTTCTTTTCTTCTTTAACTTGCCATTCTTGGACAAAATTTGATCGCAAACCACATTTCTGGTCATTCCATAGTTTTAGAAATTTGTGCTTCCAGGATATACTCGGGATTAGACAGAGTTTTTTGAGTTCTACTTTGTAGAAGGTACAAAATAGCATCGCGGAAGAGGGTGGCATCCTGGATGATCCGGAGGCACCAGGTTTGGAGATGACAGACGTGGAGAAGGAGAAGGACGGCAGTGGCGGCTCAGGGGAGGAATGCCCTGATGCAGATGCTGGAAAAGGGCATTGTGTGGATCAGGAAAACCCTCTGGGAAACTTTGCATTGGTCGGCTTTGAGGACTTTGAGGAGTTTGTGCTGGATTTTGATGATTATGACCTTCTGGAGTCCATCCACTCACACCTTGGCTCCCCAGTCGAACCGATCCGTAAGTGTGCTTACTGTAAAAAAGTTGGAAGCGTGATGAAGGGTAATATTTTCCAGCCACCTTAGTTTTTGCAAATGTCACAGCGACCTCCACTTTGTTTCACACTTACATCATTTTTTGACAGAATTTTGCCATTGTCTTTGACAATTGTAGTTTAGGTTAATGAGTGGCAAAAAGCCTTGAAGTACGCATTTGCACTTGAATGTGTAACAGAGAGCTCTTGATTAAATCCGATAGGATTTTCCGTTCACATGACTGCGGTTGTGACATTGTAAAAATGCACTCCACTCTCTATAGATCTTGCTCACATTGGAAATTGATTGCTGGGGATTTCGAACTGAGTTGTTTTATTGATCGTGTAGGGAAATACAAGATAATGAATGTCAAGCTGAGTCCATGCAAACAATTTGCTGACATGAAACATTATGGCCTCCGGTGTGATGTGGCATGTTTAAAGGGATGGCTTATGAAGGTCCATATCCACTCCTGTTGACACATATAGTACATGTGCAGCCGAGTCTCCACATGCACAAATCATCTCAGGGCAGATTCATATTACGCAGTAACTTGATTCAGACATAAAGCATAGTGATTTCTATTGATATTCCTCATGCATTATGGTTAGAGGTTTGTTCGTCTGTAATTTATTCAGACTGAACCTTTTTTGACCTACAGTACCGCTCAAAAGTTTGGGGCAGTTAGTCAATTATTAGGTTTATTCAGCAAGGATGCATTAAATAGATCAGAAGTGACATTCAAGTTTTTAACATTGTTCCAAAAAGATTCTGTTTCAACTAAATGCTGTTCTTTTCAACTTTCTATTAATAAAAGGATCCTGAAAAATGTTTCACGACTTCCACAAAAATATGTTTCTTGAGCACCAAATCAGCATCATAGAATGATTTATGAAGGATCATGTGACACTGAAGACTGGAGTCGTGATACTTACTTTAAGTTATCTTAATATTTCACAATAATACTTTACTGTATTTTTGACCAAATAAATGCAGCCTTGGAGAGCAGATGAAACTTATTTCCAAAAACATTTAAAAAGTCTTAAGTGTACACTGATTGACACAAGTGGCATCATTATTGTATTCATACTGAATTATGATTGGTCTTCGTTCTTACATCTGTTTGGATACTGAATTATGAATGCTCTTGTCTTTCCTGCATGTTTTTAGCCATTTATAGCCACTGAACAGTGATTGTTCGATGAATCTAATGTGCCACCAACAGAAGATTAAATTTGCATATGAATCTGTCATCTTTCTTATTTCAGCCATAAGCCAAATCAATAATCAAGAAGCTAATACTGACTAACTTTCATATTTTAGACACAACATAGTTAAAAAAATTCCAAATTAAGTGTATGGCTTGCGTTTGTTTTTCAAGCTTGAATGCACCCCCCCCCCCATTCACAATAATTGCATGTAAAAAGCAAACAATGCATTATCCATTCTCTTTTTTTGCAAGAAAATCAGTCATACTGGTTTGTAACAACCTGAGTAAATAATAACAAATGTTACTGTTCCTTATATAAAAAGTGATGGGTCTGAAACATTCCAGTTATCAGTCAGAGTTCAAACACTGCTTTTCACTAACAGCCTACTTGTATTTTGATAAACAGTAAAACCCTCAGGCTTTTGCTTTTGTCTTTGTGTAGACTGTTTACTAGTGCGTTGCCCTCAAGGCCTTTCCCTGTCTGTGATTATCTGCAGTCCCTCGGGAAAATGTCTGTGTGAAAATATCCATCTTATCTCTCTGTCTCGCTGTTTATTTTCAATAATACACACAAACTCTGTGTCATAAAACTTTTATAACTGCAATTTGCCTGCATTTGGGTCAATGGCAAATGAAAAATATTTAAAAAATCACCTAGTTTAAATGAGGCAAGTTCTTAGAAATTGTAATTATGCTAGTTTAATGTGTTTTTTCAGCAACAAAAACACAAAAAAACTCAACCGGTATAACCATTAAGTACTATAGTATCCAGGGCCGGAGTGGGGCCACTTTTCAGCCCGGGAGTTTCAGGCCCAAGACTGGCCCACTTTTTCCATGGTGGAATTCCAAATTAGCACTTTTTCTAAATTGGATAAATGAAGCAACAGTTCAGCTCGTACTATTGTGTAGTTTGTATTAATACCATGGGTTAACAAATAATGTAGCCTAAAGGTTAAATAATAATTCACTTATAGACTTTAAGCAATTGCGACTTTATTTCACACAATTCTGACTCTATATCTTGCAGTTCTGACTTTATAAGCAATTGCGACATTATTTCACACAGTTCTGAATTTATATCTTGCAATTCTGACTTTATAAGAAGCAATTGCGACTTTATTTCACACAATTCTGACTTTATATCTCGCAATTCTGACTTTATAACACACAATTCTGACTTTATAACACACAATTGCGACTTTATATGACCCAATTCTGACTTTATAACACACAATTGCGACTTTATATGACCCAATTCTGACTCTATATATCGCAATTCTGACTTTATAACACGCAATTGCGACTTTATTTCACGGAATTCTGACTTTATATCTCGCAATTCTGACTTTATATCTCGCAATTCTGACTTTATATCTCGCAATTCTGAGAAATAAAGTCAGAATTGCGAGATGTAAACTCGCAATTGTGAGATAAAAAGTCGCAATTATCTTTTAAAATGTTTTATTCTGTGGCGGAAACAAAGCTTCCATACCTCCTGGCCTCTTTCTCCCATCCATCCTCCCTGACACGTACCGTTACTGTAGGGCCGGCCCAGCTATCGGTAGGCGCCAGCGGTGCCGTGGTAGCCTACCTGAGAAAACGTTTTGGAAAAGACGGGCTATGGACCCAACCAACTCTATAGGATGGGAGGGGAGAACTCCCTCACATGGTACAACCCATGCAGAGGCTGTGCTGTCAGAATGCGGAACGTGTGTAGCCTAATGTAACTAACGTGACATTGAAATGTGAAAAAAAAAAAAAAAAAAAAATATTTTTTAATTTATTTAATAATTCCTCGACAAATGTTTGAATTGAGATTTCAAATCAGCACTTTTGTGCGTCAAACACACATTTGCAGCCTGAGTTGGTTTCGTCCTGTGGTGTTTTGATGAAAACTTGGCTGTTTTGGTCTCCTCTAGGATTTTTGCTCTGCTGCCATGAAAAGCACAACCAGAGTACAGCCAAAAGGCACGGCCACCTTATTGTTACTCTACCCCTGGGTAAAGGCCCATCACCAGTGTGTGGACTTTTTTGTTGTTGTTTTTAAAGGGGGATGTGGGGGTTAGAGTCATGTGCGAGGCTAGGAGAGAAAGGGTAAAAAAATTAACTTTGTTTAATGAACATCCCCGGGCTACTAGGACAACACAAACCAGCTGAGGCCTTGGGCGTCCTGGCAGGCCTCAACCCTTGGAGAGCCCTGGCCTTTTACTTGGCACTCGGAACAGCTGGAGAGAGAGGGTTTCTCATAATACACCCCTTCAATTATCCCAAATTCAATAAAAACCTCGGTTTGTGGGCTAAAATGATACAATATTAAATCACAGCAATTTTTTTGGAAAGGCCTAGCATTCAAAGTACGCCTCTTAGTTGCACTCAGCTGAGAAGGCCTGGGCTTCTCTTGTTTTTCTAGGCCCGTTTTTACTCTCAATCACACAAATGTATGTAATTTCATTGCTACAGTTGAGTAAAAGCTACGTGAACCCTTGGATTTACCATGTACTTTTGTATAAATTGGTCATATAGACAATTTGTTTTGCCATGGACATGAATATCAAGGCTTATGGGTGTTTTTAACCCTTTTCAGCTTTATGCAAGTCAACGATTCTCAATGTTATGTTTTCTGAGATCTCCTTTTCAAGACATGGATCAGGCAATACTTGATGCAAATAGAAAAAAAAAATCTAAATCTGTGAGTGTTTGTTATAGGGCAGTACAGCTCTGACCAACACCTCCAGTCTGGCTTTGCTGGGCTTGTCCCAATACCAACATTTGCAGCCTAAGTGTTCAAGTGGGTAGAACATTTAATTACCTGATGGAACACACTTACAACATATAGGCCCGGTTTCACAGACAGGGCTTAGATTAAGCCAGGATTAAGCCTTAGCTCAATTGGGGCATTTAAGTGGCTTTTATAAACGTGCCTTAGAAACAAACATTACTGGTGTGCATGTTGAGACAAAACAATGGCACTGACATATTTTAAGATATATCAATGCAAGTTGATTTCAGTTAAAACAGCTCATTTTAATCTGGGACTAGCTTAAGACTTGTCTGTGAAACCAGGGTATAGTGTTGTAAAAATGCAAGTAAAGTTTTTACAGGTCATAATTTTTTACATATTTTGATTTTTAAAACTATGCACTTTAAAATAAACTCCTACATGTCTGTACAGTATTCCCTATTTAAGAGACGAAGCAATTTAGTTATAGTGTGATGCTTCCAATTAAGTGATAACAATAAACATGCTCTGCACCAATACAACATGCAACACTTTACATTTATTACCAAATTACATGTAATATCTAATTAATTTAACTCGCAATGGAAAGTTTTCCACATGAGTTACTGGGATACACTTAAACTCAAATACTGTTCCAAAGTCAAAACTTTGACATTTATCGGACCTGGGACAGTCTTGTGCTCTTATTTCCAGTTGCTCTCAAGGGTGGGTATTGGGACAGGCCCGTTGTTTGGACTCCAGATTAGCTGACTCCGATTAACTCAGATCATTCATCTAAGGATTACTAATTTTAGTTAATTGTAATTAACCTGCTATGAATGTTTACACAGTGTGTTCAGTAAAGACATGAAAATGTATCTAATTTTTTGTGTGTGTGTTATTTGTTAAAGCAGACTGTTAGTTTATTGTTGGTTCACTTTTTTTTTTCTGCATCTGCCTTTACAAAACTGACAGTTTCATTTATTTTATCTGCCTAACCACTTCCCTTTTCTTTAACTTTAAGGTCACCGTTTCGAGGACAATCCTGGGGTTAGACGTCACCTCGTCAAGAAATCATCACGATGTCAAATACCACGATCCAGCAATAGCTCACCTCCTCTGTCCAGTCTGAAGAGGAGAAAGAGGATGGACAAGAAAACTCATGAGGTGAGAGCTGAGCTTCCTGACCACATGGAGAAAAGAAAAATGAAACCTAGTTTCATTCATCCAGACAGTTTGCTCCACTGCTCCACATTATAACTTAACTAAAATGCAAAGTGACCAAACACAGTTTAGGTTTCGTTTATGAGCAGATTGATCAATAATAGAACAGTGTGGACAAAAACATAAAATAATAGCATGGCAGGCTCTCACAATATAGTAAACATTGAAAAACTAGCCAAAAATGCGTATTGATTTTGAGATCTGAATTTCAGTGTTGTTCCTCAAGAGGTAGCTCAAAGTAAAGCCTCCATTTTCCCTAGACTGACATTGATACTGATAAAGAGGAGGTGTTAATAGAGATAATCAATCTAGAGGAGCAGGAGAGACCCTCAGAGATAATTCCTCTGGTCTGCTGATAGCTATTGATCCGTTTCATCCTGTGGGATTCACTAAACGAGCGAGATCTGTGTCTCTAAATCAGTTGGATTAATTACATAAGGCACTTAGTCAATCAACACTGGAGTATGTGTTATTCCTGTGGCTTTATCTGCTGATCTATGAGCTCTGAATCAACCAGTGGAGGAGAATCATTTGTCTCACTGGAGTACAGGATTCAGTCCTCCAGAACGCAACATTTTTTTAAGCACCTCAGTTCCAGAAGCATTTTTGCTTTTTCCTTTTCTTTTTAGCCATTTTAACAGTTTATTCAGTAAATTGTTCTTCAGCCAAAGAAATCATCAGAGATAAATCAACATTACATTGCATTGATTCAAAGAAAAAGCTATTTGGAAATCTGAAAAAAAACAAAAAAACTGCATATTGTTTTTTAAAGAAAATAAACTATTAATCTCTTTGCAAATACCAATCGAATCTGAATTTACAGTACAATATAAAATAATTTACTTATAGTCATTTACTTCTTATTTTTACTTCTTATAGTCTTATTTTACTATAAAATTTAGAATTAGCTTTTTTTTCTTTTCAGGTTTCGTTTTAGTAGTTCATTCATTTTACTAGTTACAGTATGTACTTTTGTTATTTTTTATTAGTTTTTAGATTTAACTTTTTTTTTTAGCTTCAGTTGGTCTTTATTTCAGTTTTAGTTTCAGACTTCAATTTCAATTGCAAATTTTAATTCTATTTGCCACGGTGACATTTCTAATTTACATCATGTTTAAGTTATGTTTTTGATCTATGTTTTCTAATATTTTATTTCAGCTTTATTTCAGTGAACAGACATGATTTTTAATAGTTAGTTTTAGCTAACAATACTAACACTGATTTATCTAAAGTCATAAGCATAAAATACCAAATGTTTCTGAATGTATTTATAAGGTTCAATATATACAGATATATAAGTAGTTTGAGTGTGTAGGTAGAATGATTCGATTGCATCATTTGCAATGCTTCCTTTAGTGTGAAAGATCATGTAACAACAACTTCTCTAATTGGTTGATATCTTTTTAGGATCGTTGGTAGCATTGCTCTTAGCACTGAGAATTTGGTTATGAAACTGTGATTAAGCTCATAGTAGGTCTGTGTTCAAAGGTTGTCATTTATCTTTGATAGATCCATTACCTGTTCTTTTACTCTTGAATAAAAAATACTAAAACAAAAGAAGATTTATGATATTGCTGTCATATATGTGACCCTGGATCACAGAACCAGTCATAAGTCACACGCAATTTGTGGCAATAGCCAACAATACATTGTATGGGTAAAAATGATCAATTTTTCTTTTATGCCAAAAATCATTAGGATATTAAGTAAATATCATGTTCGATGAAGATATTTAGTAAGTTTCCTACCGTAAATATATAAAACATTTATTTTTGTGAGTGAATGCAGCACAATCGCGAACATAAATAGACAACTTTAAAGGTGATTTTCTCAATGTTTTGATTTTGTTGCAGCCTCAGATTCCAGATTTTCAATAGTTGTATCTCGACCAAATATTGTCCGATCATAACAAACCATACATCAATGGAAAGCTTATTTATTCAGCTTTCAGATGATGTATGCATTTCAATTAAAAAAAATTGACCCATGTGACTGGTTTTGTCGTCCAGGGTCACATATTTCAGTTTTGCTCCCCTTCCAGCTAGAGGTGTACTTGTTTGCCTGTTTCCTATGAGCTGCCTTGGGAATTGCTTTGAAGCGACTTTGGTTATGATTCTTTAAAAGTGCTTTATGACGTGCCTTTGACATTGTGATCACCGTAGGTGTTTGTGGAGCTCAACGAGCTGATAGTGGATAAGAACCAGGAGATGCGCTGGAAAGAGACGGCACGTTGGATCAAGTTTGAGGAAGACGTGGAGGAGGAGACGGATCGCTGGGGCAAACCGCATGTGGCCTCGCTGTCCTTCCGTAGCCTGCTGGAGCTCCGCAGGACCATCACACATGGTAAGAGTCGAACACTCTGCCAGCCCACTCAACCCTGCGATCCTGGTCCAATCCTAACATCCATGCGCTGTTTCTAGTTGACAAAGCGTGTGACTGACAGAATTCAAATGGACACTTAAATGATATAAATGGATTAAACCCTCTTGGGCATATCCACTTTTTGACCATGAAAAACTGATAATTTTCCATTCAAGATAAACAGTTCTTTAGTTTTGAGACTCCAAACTACAAATCCAAACACATGTCTATCAATGAGAAGGTTTTGGTAAGTTTCAGTTCTTGTGGTTTTGGAACCAACATGACAACCCTGACAAAAAACATCTTTAATGGACGGCAGTGATGAACGGACATGAGGGTTTGCAAAAACAACTAAAAATACTGTGGTTATGTAGAGTTAGGCGGTGTGATCAGAATATGAGAAATTTAATAGCACAGTAACAGTATATGTCGTGATATATTTGTTTATGCTGACCATTTGATTGAAATGTGGTTCAGTGCTATTTTTGGATAATCCAGTGTATTAAATACTTTACAAATACAAGCTACTTTGAAAATTTGCATATATATGTATGTGTGTGTGTGTATTGGTGTTGTTTTATAATATCCCATTGGCATTAGAAGTGAGAATATGTCTTTAGTCTTTAGAATGATCCCACAATTTTACATTATTTCATTATATAAGCTGACAGAGGTGTATGATAAATGGAGCGATGTTACAAACACTGTTTATTGTTACCTAGGTGCCATAATGCTAGATCTGGATCAAAACACACTGCCTGGCATCGCCCACTTGCTGGTGGAAACCATGATCATCTCGGACCAGATCAGAGCCGAAGACCGAGCCAACGTGCTGCGAGCGCTTCTGCTCAAACACAGGTGAGTGGAGGTCAGACATCATTACTCCAAACAAAGCTCATATTGATCTTCTCTGCGGTGGGCCTTGATGCCAATGTCCTTTGTCAGAGCTGCCTCTATTGGTTTCCTGCTAAATGAAGAGGCGTGATTACATAACAAATATACTTCGTATGACAGTTCGCCAGGCCGATGGCCAACAGAGTTTTTAATGGCGTTTTGCTATTGCAGCTGCAGAGACATCAGACATTGATTACATCAAAGAGTGTTTAAAGGAATAGATTGTTTAGTCATCCTCATCTCATTTCAACCTTGAAATATTTGTTGTCTTTCCTTATTTGCAGCAAAAGTGATTTAAGCTCCAAAAAAATCTATAAAACCATTTCAAATGACTTATTTTAAATGTCCATAGCTACAGTATATCCCATATCTATGGAAGCCCGTTTCCGCCACATTGAGTAAAAAAATAAAGATTCTTTAAGTCATAATAATGAGAAACTTTCTCATAATAATGACTTAACATCTCGTAATAATGATAAACTTTCTCGTAATAATGACTTAACATCTCGTAATAATGAGAAACTTTCTCATAATAATGACTTAACATCTCGTAATAATGAGAAACTTTTTCATAATAATGAGAAACTTTCTCGTAATAATGACTTAACATCTCGTAATAATGAGAAACTTTCTCGTAATAATGAGAAACTTTCTCGTAATAATGAGAAACTTTCTCATAATAATGACTTAACGTCTCGTAATAATGAGAAACTTTCTCATAATAATGAGAAACTTTCTCGTAATAATGACTTAACATCTCATAATAATGAGAAACTTTCTCGTAATAATGACTTAACATCTCGTAATAATGAGAAACTTTCTCGTAATAATGAGAAACTTTCTTGTAATAATGACTTAACATCTCGTAATAATAAGAAACTTTCTCATAATAATGAGAAACTTTCTCGTAATAATGACTTAACATCTCATAATAATGAGAAACTTTCTCGTAATAATGACTTAACATCTCGTAATAATGAGAAACTTTCACGTAATAATGACTTATTTTCTCGCACTTCTACGCATGCGCAAAGCAGCGGAGCAGAAGGGCGTGCCACACTAGCGACATCCGCTGGTCAAAGCCGTGTAAATGCATCACAGCAAACTTGGCACGCTCTGCAAAACAGTTGTTTTCATTAAAGTCAGTTTGATCTACTAAGTGCAATCTGTAGTATCATTAAATAACATCATCAGTAGGCCTATATCTTCCATACTTTTCCATGCGCACGATAAGGTGTGAAAGTGGAATGCAGAAGCAGGACGGTTACCATAGTAACGAAGGACGCCTGCTTGTGCACACCGATGAAAATTGTTACATGAATTTACAAAACTATCAGATTAAAGTTGGAATATTACATTTATTCGTCAAGTTTAAGTGTAACACATATGTGTGTTAATATAACACGTATTTTGCAGATGCTAGGATATTTGATGTGCAGGTTCATCTGGAAGATATCAATACAGAAATCACCTTTATGATGTTTATGACTTTGGGGACATTTAAACATAAGTGGGCAGTGGAATGGGGGAAAACGCAAGGTCGAGACGTGTTTTTAAAAGCTGAACTTCTTTTCAATTTAGAACGCCGTGTCATGCGCAAGACGCTGCAGAAGAGCGAGCGCAACGTCCGTCTAGTGCGCGCATGCCTAGAAAAGCAATGAAAAAGCGCGTTCTGTATGAACGGACCCTTACACAGATTTCCAGATGAAGTGTTCTTAAACAGATTTGGAAAGGTGTGCTGTCTTATCATTCCTCCGTCTATTTGAAATCCATGGATCACCCTTGTGTTGCTGCTTGTTCATACACAAAAATACAAATGATTACAAATGAATAAAAGACTATCTAGTATGGAAGCCTGTCTCATATACTGATCATTTATCTTTAATGTTATTCACTGCAGAGCGTGCCAAGTTTGCTGTGATGCATTTACACGGCTTTGACCAGCGGATGTCGCTAGTGTGGCACGCCCTTCTGCTCCGCTGCTTTGCGCGTGCGTAGAAGTGCGAGAAAATAAGTCATTATTACGAGAAAGTTTCTCATTATTATGAGATGTTAAGTCATTATTACGAGAAAGTTTCTCATTATTACGAGATGTTAAGTCATTATTATGAGAAAGTTTCTCATTATTACGAGATGTTAAGTCATTATTACGAGAAAGTTTCTCATTATTACGAGAAAGTTTCTCATTATTACGAGATGTTAAGTCATTATTACGAGAAAGTTTCTCATTATTACGAGAAAGTTTCTCATTATTACGAGATGTTAAGTCATTATTACGAGAAAGTTTCTCATTATTACGAGATGTTAAGTCATTATTACGAGAAAGTTTCTCATTATTACGAGATGTTAAGTCATAATTACGAGAAAGTTTCTCATTATTACGAGAAAGTTTCTCATTATTACGAGATGTTAAGTCATTATTACGAGAAAGTTTCTCATTATTATGAGAAAGTTTCTCATTATTACGAGATGTTAAGTCATTATTATGAGAAAGTTTCTCATTATTACGAGATGTTAAGTCATTATTACGAGAAAGTTTCTCATTATTACGAGATGTTAAGTCATTATTATGAGAAAGTTTCTCATTATTATGACTTAAAGAATCTTTATTTTTTTACTCAATGTGGCGGAAACGGGCTTCCATACATATCTCTCAAATCTAATATGCTGTCTAAGTTTTCCGGCACTTGCCACGCCGCAATTGCATCAATAAAAAAAAAAAAAAAAAAAACAGTGTTATTTTAGTATAATTGAGAAATAATAAAAAAAAAATGCTTGTTATACGTCTTTCTTTCTTCAGTCAAAAAGAAATTAAGTTTTTTGAGGAAAACATTCCAGGATTTTCCTCAGACTTCAACGGTTATCAACAGGTTGAAGGTCCAAATTGCAGTTTCAGTGCAGCTTCAAAGGGCTCTACACGATTCCAGTCGAAGAATAAGGGTCATTTCCCAAAAAAAAAGATCACAAATGCTCACCTTGCAGAGCTCTGCAATGTGCCACACATTATGTAATCATGCTGGAAAGGTCAATCGCGACGTAGGTGTCGCCATACTGCAGTTCTTCTGCCTACGCCATGCGTGACCTTTCCAATGTGATTACGTAATGTGTGGTGCATCGCAGAACTACTGAAAGACGAGCATTTGTGGTTAAAAAGTATAAACATTTTTATATTTTTTAGAAAATGGCCGATCGTTTCTCTAGATCCCTTATTCTAAACATTGGATTCATCTGCGCTGTGCCGTGCCGAGGCACAATCCACGTAAAGTTGATAATTCCACGAATAACTGCAATTGCAGATTTCGAACAGAGATGGCGACGAAGAGGAAAAACTACGGACTGCAGCATTAAGCTAGTGCTGTTTAAATGCAGTATTTAGTATGGCTCAGACAGGCCTCCTTTCTTGAAGGATTGTGAAGTGCCATGTGTTTTCTTTGTTAAGCTCTGCTCAGCCACAGGACCACACTCTGAGGTCAGAAATGGTACTCTACCTGAGTGCTACTGCTAACAGAATTAATATTGCATGGCCAGAAATGTGGGTTGCATTAATGGTTTGAAGATGTACCTTTTTAAACCCCTTTGCATTAATATGACAAAAGATATTCATAAAGTGGCTCCAAAAAGTTTTGGGCACTCTTTAAACGTCTTCTTTCAAAAACATTAAAAAACCTTAACTCAAACTTTTGAACGTTAGTGTAAAATGCAAAGACATTTATATATTTTTTAGGTGTGGCTTGAATGACCAAATCATTTTTGGGGCGACTGCACATGTTTGATTAAAAAAATTATGTTTTTGTGATTAATCATTTATTCTTGTTCTTAGGCTAAAACTAAACATCACTTTAATTTGTTACCAATACATGTTAAGGATAACAAATGTTGGCATCTCCTTTAATTGGAATCTCATTTGGCAACTTGAAGTGAGTGCCACAAAAGTTCAATACCAGTTGTGCTTGCTTCTTCTTGTTATCTTATCAGTTAAGGGAAGTTGGAACTACTCAGAGATACGTATTTCACTCTGCTAGGCTATAAAACAAACACACACAAACACATGATGAAGTCAAAAACTAGATTAAACCTCCCTACAGCAATTCCCATCATCTCAGATGCAGCTTTCCATGAGAATACGTGTCAAATTAGTCACCAAAAAATGTCTTTGTAATGTGGAGAAAAATACATCAAGGTGCTCTATAAGTTAGGTCATTAGTTACTTAAGTTTTGGAAATGTTTTCAAACACAATTCAATGTCACACCTTGTGTTTGGGAACCTTTCGGTGACCAGTTTGGCTGGAGCGTAACAAGATCTCAAATTAAGTTTAATGAGTGTACCGATGTCAACCGCTGGACGCGGTCACGGTGACGTGTGTAACAAAGCCTGGCAGCCACTCTTTAGTCTAACTCTTTACTTTTTTCAGTACACGTAGCACCAAGAGCAAAACAAGATTAGTCTTTTTGTGAAAAATAATAAAGGCATTTATTAATTCATTGGACTACCTCTACAGTCAATTTTTTAGAGTTCGAATTCTGTTTAAATATTCCCTGATATCATCTAGCCGCATGTTGCTTTTCTGTTGTCTTTAGCATTTTTTACTGATTGCTTTGGCACATGTTTTTTCGAGCGAACAGGGAATGTGGTTTGGTTTTGCAGTTTGGATTCTGATATCCTGACATGTTGGGTTTTATGTTTGCTTTGCAAATATTGCAAGCGAAGATGGAAAATTGCCTTTTTGGACATTGATAAGCAAGGAAATTGCTGTACCCGTGGAGCTAAACAAACACAAGAGCAGGGATATTTGTCTCACGGAGGAGAACAAATGGACTCGAGTAGCTTGACAGATTAAAGAAGTCATAACATTTCCACTATTAAAGACATATTTCACCCAAAAAGAAAGTGAAAATACTGTTATTTATTCACCCTCTTGTCATATGACCCATATGACTTATACTTTCATGGATGCTGTTTTTTGTTTCATAAAGATAAATGAAAAAATAAAAAAATAAAAAATAAAAACACGAGGATGAATAAATAATGAGAATTTTCATTTTTGTGTGAGCTATCCCTTTAATGCCTGATGTTTATAGAATAGAGTTTACTTGAGACAAGTGTACTTGAGAAGAAAGAAATGTATTATTATATTATATTATATTATATTATATTGTATTATATTATATTATATTATATTATATTATATTATATTATATTATATTATATTATATTATATTATATTATATTATATTATATTATATTATATTATATTATATTATATTATATTATATTATGCTGTTCCACATTTATCTTGTTTTAAGGATGTTTACAGATAAAAAAAAACAATCAAGAAAATTATTTTATAACGTCAGGATGCTTTTAACATTCTCACATGAAAAATTGCTCTCTAGACTTCACAAATTACTTTCTCTTGTCCAGTCACCCCAATGATGAGAAAGAGGGCCTTTTCCACCGGAACCACTCTGTCAACAGCCTGGGCAGCTTCCGTCACAACCACAATCACGTTCACGACACCAGCTTACCTCTGGTGTCCCAGGACCACGAGGAGATGCATGACAGCAAAGCGGCAGAACATGACAAAGAGGTGTTTGTGGCATTGTTGCTTGCTTCCATTTGTGTGCATGTCGTGGTGAGCATCCAGGCTTCTAGAAAATTGCTACCAAATTTATTGGCCCAATAATTTAATAAAAAAGTGATGTGTTTACCTGGAGGACACCATCTTTGACCTCCATATGGTAGTGCTTGGTCTGTTCAGTATGCATTGCTCTGAAGGCCTACACCCAAGCGATGTAATGTACATATTTTGTTGGTTAGAACCAGATCTACTGAGAAAAAATTCCCTAAACTAGCCTACGGTGGTTTGCCGGTCTTAGTTGACCACAAATCTGACCAGGCTGGTTTGTTTTAATCGTTTTAGACGTGTTTGGATACTTGTCAGCTGGTTAGGCTGGGTCGACCAACAAAACTAAATCAATCTAAACATCAGCTTGAGAAACCGGCTAAACTAGCTTCAACCAACTCTGCAGAAAGAATGGGAACATCCATAATTTCCCAAACTCTACTCATTACGTCATTTCTTTATTTAATATTTTGACTTATTCAATTATGCTTTCAGCTACCAATAAAAGTGTAGCACTGCATTACTCTGTGTAAATACACTCCAGAGAATCACACAGATTTTTAACCAAAATCAGTGCAGAACACTGAAAAAAAAATGTTTCTTACTCAGTATTTTCGTCTTGTTTTCCAGTACAAATACTTAAACATTCTTGAATGAAAAGTCTCGTTTTATGACACTGGGGTGAAATCTTTTTATCTTTTTTACCCCATTATCATAAAACGAGAATTTTCATTGTCAGATATTTTATTGTTTTAGACAAAAACTTGAATAACTTGATAAATCTTGATACATTTGTCAGAAAACAATAAATAATATATGAAGTAATTCTGCTTCTTAAGTAAATGTATCTTAATGGAACAATATCTATGTTACCACCCACCTGTTTTAATGTGCATTTTCATCATTCGCATAGAAAAAAACGCTGGATGGAAATGCCAAAATGCTCATGCATTCTAAAAATGTGCATAAAAAACTTGTGAAACGATGAAAACACATTTACAGAATAAATTTCTCTATGCACATCAAAAAAGTCATGTGACTTTGCGATGGGACTGCATAACTGGACCAACCAGTGGACCGATCTCATTGCACAGCATCTGAAATGCTGTCATGGTCGTTCTGATATGCCTGAGCAATGTCTGTCATCAAAGTGGTTCGGTATATTTACCTGCCAGAACTGCCTTATACGACTGCGTTATCAAACAGCAGGCATCCACCTCTGAAAGCAAGATAACTTAAAGATAAATTAAAGTAATTTATTATACTGTATACAAAATTATAATATACAGAGGCTTCTCCTACTGCAGGAACTTCCATTTTTCTTAGTGATATTTAGCGACAGTTTATCATGAAGTGACAATGTTGTTCTCTTCGACTCACTGGATGTAAACTGTGCTTTATTTGCAAATGTTTTATGCGATGTTCCAATTTTGCACATAAGTTAAATTATCAAGTTTGGATGGAAACATAGCTATTGTTTAGTTATTTGTACTGGAAAACAAGACAAAATACTAAGCAAGAATATATGAAAATGCATCTGCACATTCGGTCTGGGTCTGGTTAGCAGCACTGCTAATGCTTGGATCATGTAAGTTGCTCTGCCACATGTGCAGGATTAAGCGTAATAGTGAGTTTACAGGTGCTTCAAGTTAAACTCTTGATACATTAGCTGTGAAACTATGAATGTTCCCCATGGCTAAAAATGTTGGCACATTCGAAACAGCCCATATAAAAAGTAAAGACGTATTGTGTTAAATTGATTTGAAGTGATTTACCATTTGCTTTTCCACTTTGTCACCTGGATCTGTAGGTTTAGATTTGTGCTCGGTGATGCAAAACAGGCACAATGGTTCATTAAAATTCACCCTGTCACCCGAACACATGAACGAAATGGAACAATAAACAATCAGAGTGAGAGCAGCTATGCATGCGCTATCTGCCAAAGCTTTTCTGCCACAGCTTGAGGCTGATGTGTGGCGTTCAAATGGCTCTAACTATTTTCTTCTGTCAACAAAAGAAAAACCTCCACCCTGTCTCAGCTGAGGGACATGCTGCCGCCAGATCTATGAAACTTTTGGCAAAGATTCCCAAGGATGCCGAGGCCACAGTGGTCTTAGTGGGTAAGCTAAGGAGCGTTTCGTTCCAGCGTTTGTTGTTTTCAGGTCCAGAGATGATGTTGAGTCATCGCACCAGAGTTTTCCAATAATGCCTCAGTCAGCTAAGCGAAGATTAATGCTTTCTGTTGTGTTTGATTTCTGTCTCTGGATCTCTGTTTGTGTGGTTTTTGATTTTAACCGCAATATATGTGTTTATAGGGTGTGTGGAGTTCCTAGAGAAGCCCGCGATGGCCTTTGTCCGGCTGAACGAGGCTGTCCTTCTGGAGTCCGTTCTGGAAGTCCCCGTCCCGGTTCGGTTCATCTTTGTGCTGCTGGGCCCAACGCAGACCAACATGGACTATCATGAGATTGGGCGCTCCTTCTCTACCCTAATGTCTGATAAGGTTCATCTTCCCAATCATACAATATGAATTATGGTTTGATAAGAAATATCAGAATTTTTAGTTGTTTTACCTTATTTTAATGCTTGCTTTGTCTTATTTTAAATATTTTAAATCCTACTAGACCACGGCCCCCTGGTTGAGAAGGACTGCATAGTGCCATAAAAATTGCATTTTTGTTTTTTTATGATTCTTGGGTCAGTTCAGTTCAGATACATTTCTGGCTCAATTTTTGCCTAGGGAAACTAGGATATCAATGCCTTCATGTCTTAAAAGGGCTTAAACAGTTTCATGGCATACAAATTAATGGCCTAAAATGGCATACAAATACCTTGGCCTAAAATTACGCTTCTGGTTTACTCATACTCCTTAAGTAAGTCAAAATATACCCCATTTGTCAAGTTTCACCTTATTGCTTGGCCACCATTTTAAATTTAATGTTTTTTGGTACTTCTGCTGCAAATTTTGTCCAATCTTCTCCAAAATTGGGTAAGATAATATTTGGATCAAACCACACAAAATCACTGAATGAATTATTTCCCATTCTCCAATAAATCTCTAACCAATTTTATGGCAAAGCCTTCAAACAGAAGATGTGCTTATATTTCACCATCACTTTGGCAAACTGAAACAAAACTTTATGGGTATCATTGGCATCATGTCCTAAGAGTGCTTAATTAGATTTATGGCATAGAAATCAAATCATAACTTCAGAATGCCTTGACCCAAAATTCTGATTCTGGTTAACTCATATTCCTCCATTCTGTTATATGACACCCCATTTGTCAAGTTTTAAATTATGACCCGTCTGCCATATTGAGTTTTATTGAAAACTGTTGTTTGCTGTATATTTTTGAGAAGATTGGACAAAATTGGTTCAGATGATTTTTGGTTCACAAGCCTTACCAAAATAACCAGAGATGTTTGATTTTCAACCCTTTCTACAGTAAATCGCAAACAAATGCAACAACAACGCCACTACTTTTTTTTTTACATAAAACTTTGCATGACTGTGTCATTGAGACCATGGCCTGATAAGAAGTTTCAGGACTGCAACCGACTTGTCAAAAGTTGCTAAACGATACTCGTAACTTTTAAACCACTCAGTTTCACTGTTTTTCATGACCTTCCACAGAACTTCCACGAGGTAGCATACTTTGCTGATGACCGCCAGGACCTGCTTAATGGAATCAATGAGTTCTTAGACTGCAGTATTGTAATTCCACCATCGGACGTCGAGGGAAAAGACCTGCTGAAGACTGTGGCCTCCTTCCAGAAACAGATGCTACGCAAACGCAAAGAGAGGGAGTACAAAAAATGCGGCAGTACTGTTTCAGGAGCTGAGCTGGAGACCAAAGGTGAAATACTTATTGCATTTGAGATTCACATTTGCCAGTTTGTCTGTTCTGTTAATGTTAATGTTGACGTCTTTGTGTTATAGACGCGAGTACGGATGAACAGGAGGAGGAAGATCAGTTTGATGTTGACCCTCTCAAGCGCTCTGGTATTCCCTTTGGAGGTGTGATCCATGATATTCGCCGCCGTTATCCACGCTACCTAAGCGACCTGAAGGACGCCATGGACACACAATGTTTTGCTGCTGTCATTTTCATTTATTTTGCTGCTCTTTCACCCACTATCACCTTTGGAGGTTTATTAGGCAAGTGAGACAGTGACGCTCTCGTCCCTGAACTCACCTTCTATCTTTGATTTTGGAGTCTGTATAATATAGAAGCCCATTCCACCACATAAGAAAAAAAAAACACACTTTGATAAATCATAATGATGACATGAAAAAGTCATGAATATGAGATATGAGTGTCATAATTTTGACTTTTATATATGAAAAATCCCTTTTTGGGCCCTATCTTACACCCGGCGCAATGCAGAGCCAAGCGCTTGCTTGTGTTTTTTGCTAGTTTCAGCCTGACGCAGTTATCATTTTCACGTCCTGCGCCACATTGTTTAAATAGCAAATGCATTTGCGCCCATTTGTGCTTGCGCACTTTTACCTTGCGCACAAGCAGTTCCGTTTGCGCTCTGGAGAAACGTTCGGTCTTTCCACTATCAAATTCCGTCATGTAAATAGCGAATCTGCCATGGCGCGAGCGCAACTAAAGGGAATGGGAGATGAGACTCTGATTGGTTTAATGCACATAAATCCCAAAACACACCCATTACTCATTAAGAGAATAGGGACAACCCTTTTAGACCATGCGCCTGGCGCGCCGACCATTTTTCCCGTCGTTAAACTAGCAAAAGTGGATTCGGACACTCCCTAAGTGAACTTGCGCCCTGCGCTTTAGACCATGCGCTTAGATCATAAAAATAGGGCCCTTTATCTCATAACTGACTTTTTGTCATAATTTAAACTTTGTTTTATAAATATTCTGACATTTTGTCATAATGATGAGAAAAATATCATTATGAGCTTGTAAGTGAGCAATTACTTTTTTTCTCATAATTCTGACTTCATCTCAGTTATGATTAGCATCTCATAATTTTGACCTTTTTATATTATAATTTCATCATAATTTACTTTTTATGTTATAATGACTCTCTTCATTTTGATTTGTCAATTTCCATTTTTTATCTCATAACTATGACTTTTTATGTCATAATTTCAATTTTTAATCTCAGAATTATGACGTAATAAGTAAAGAAAATCAGCTATTTATGTCATAATTACGATTTATCAGAGCATGATTTCTTTTTCTAGTGTGGTGGTAATGAGTTTCCATAGTATGATTTGATACTTTATATTCTCATTTATTTAGGTGAGAAGACACAAGGCATGATGGGAGTCTCTGAGCTCATCATCTCCACGGCGACAGTGGGTGTGCTGTTCTCACTGCTAGCTGGACAGCCCTTGCTCATAATTGGTTTCTCTGGACCACTTTTGGTCTTTGAGGAGGCTTTTTATAAGGTACTTTTTTGTCTTTATGGTTCAAACATTATAAGAAAAAGGAGGATGTTTCATTTCATTAACATTGGTCTGCCTTTCTATCTTCCTGTTTCTCTCTTTTTCTTCTGCTATCTTTCCTATCGCTCCTTCTTTGTTCTTCCTCATTATCAGTTCTGCCAGGCGCAGGGCTTCGAATATCTCACAGGCCGAGTGTGGATCGGGTTCTGGCTCATCTTCATTGTCCTGGTGATTGTGGCAGCTGAGGGGAGCTTCCTCGTGCGCTACATCTCCCCTTTCACCCAAGAGATCTTTGCGTTTCTCATCTCTCTCATTTTCATCTTTGAAACCTTCTCTAAGCTAATTAAGGTACAGATTTAATGCCACCAATACCAACATGTGCAAAGCCATCGTAGGTGTGCTTCAGATGTTTAGACGGTGTCTTCTTTTTGCCAAACTCAAGGGCATCTTTGCATGTGCTTAGAACAGTGGTTTTCAAACCCTGGGTCGCGACCCTCGGGTGGGTCGCGAGACTTAAAAATTTGTCGCCAGGATGATTTAAGGAAAATATAATTAAATTAAAAAACAAAATTTGTTTTCATAAAATCATAGTCTATAGGCCTATATAAAAGAAACACGCGCAATATGGCTATTTAAACAATTAATAGATTAATACAACGAAAGAAAAAACTGGCAGCATGCTGCTGAGTTTGGTTCATTTCTGTGAGGCGCGGCGCCTCACAAACCAGTTGACGGAAAGGAAACCGAGACGGCAGTTTGTTTGTTTTCTTTATTTTACAAAAGCACAATGTTGTGTTTTATTGCGAGTGTACACAAGTATAAATAAATACTTTGCAGTTTCGAATGATGTCCTGAACAAAATAACGGAGTATATTTATTTATATGATTCCATCATGCCGGTGGCGCCTCACATGCACACAACATATTCCAGCATTGCAATCTTGACATCGCAGCCGGCTCATTATCAAAATAAAATAGTCAACCTCACATAAAAATTACACTGCTCTGTTTAAATAGTCAATAGCCTACAATTCGTGCCATTCAGCACCGCTCCACTGTGATGTTTCCAAGCACATTTTTGCGCATGTGAAGAGGGTGATTTTCTGAAGAGGGATCGATATTGGAACGTGAGTGAAGTACAAAGAAGCCCACGAGCGTAATTTCCTATGGGGACAGGGGGGACATGTCCTCCCCACTTTTCAAAATTCAAAATTTGTTTATAGCTAGTGTGCACGCGATGTTCCCAGACGCGCGCGCATCGACATAGGCTCGGTCCTGCTCCTCCGTGGTATCGCGTTTGCGGCACAGGCGATGAAACGCCAGAAACAACAACAGGTGACTAAGCTATCGTTATATGATCCCGCTCTTATTCATGCAATGCTTTTTCATGCGCGACAAGACAAAAGAGAACGCGCTGTCAGTGAATGTCCTCCTGACACACACACACACACACACGACCCACAGATAGATGCGCGCCAGTATCAAGTTCTCTTTCGCGCTAGAACGAACAACACGTATGCCATGTCCGTTTTGTCGAGTATCCTCACAAGAACAGTCTTAAATGAGTTAAATAAAATCTTAAATGAAAGTAAAGAGTAGTGAGAGAATGGGATGCGTGAGATCGTCAGCTGTGGCTGGTCCTAAAGTGGCAGCAGCTAATTCTCTGAGAAAATTACTAACTGCTCTTGACTAAAGAATGCTTGTAGCTTTAATAAGGATTTATCTATATTTAGTTTATAATTTATGCAGTGCAGAATGTTTTGATAACCTTATTCAATTTCTGTATTTCATACCTGTTAGACAGGAAAGGCACAGGTAAATCTGACATTTATAATGGGTTTATGTAAGGTTTGTTTTAAGTTCACTTAAATTAAAAGTTTTTATATTTTTTGAAGCCTATAAATATTTAAAATTTTGGGGGATAATCATTTTAATTTTTTCTTAGAAGCCTATAATAAATAATAGTTTAGCATCCAAATAAATCGCGAATATGGAAAAAAAACATTATTCGAATGAGAGAGTTACGTGAGCCCAACGCCGCTTACTTTCACTTTCGCTTTAAATTATTTCGCTTTGGCTTGTTTATATATATTTTTTTCATTCTTGTTCTGTTCTGAATATCATTAAATTTAAAGGATTTGTTGTGGAATATTTTTAGTGAATTTTTTAAGCATACAGCAAACGATAGTAGGCTATTAATTGGTTAAAATTCTTACAATGGTTAATGGTTAATCGGTTAATTAGCATCCCTGTAGCTTTAGCTAGATCAAAAGAGTGCAGAATCAACTTTGCGTTACGATCGCGTCACGGATAAGCCACTGCACGTGCATCATCAAAAGCGGTTGTTAACAAAAGGCTTAAGAATAGGCCTATATAGGCCTATGGGTCGCGTCAATTAAAAAAAAAAAAAAGGGTCGCTCTTGAAAAAGTTTGAAAACCACTGGCTTAGAAGGCAATCCCATAATACTCTGCAACAAAACTTCTTCCAAGGTGAATAAGTGAAATGTTGATCATGAATACAAACTCAGATAGTGTCAATAAAAATAGTTAGTGTTGTGCCTTATAGCTTAGCAACATGTTAATGGCAAAACATAATTTTTAATCACAAATCAAGTCTCCCATGCTGCTCTTATAGGGTTCACATTTTGTATGATGCACAGAATTTAGCGCCGGGACTGAAATTAACATAGGATGCTACCTATGTAAGGTGGTAGACAGCAAGAAACAAAGTTATTGAATGCTATTGGTAGTTTGCTGTTACTGTAAGGTGTGAAGAAACCTGTTTATGTATTTACATTTATTCATTTATCAGATGCTAGAATCCAAATGAGGGTTAAATAAATAAATGTGTTATTTTCCCTCAGGTGTTTCAAGAGCACCCTCTGATGAAGAGCTACCCTACAGCTCCTGTAATATCTGTCTTCAAAACCATAGACAAAGGTGTGATTGGGGAACCCATCCTCAACCAGCCAAACACAGCCCTGCTATCCTTAGTACTCATGATAGGAACCTTTTTTGTGGCCTTCTTTCTGCGAAAATTTCGTAACAGTAGATTCCTTGGTGGAAAGGTAAATATAAAGCAAAATATAATTGGTAAAAGGAATATACAGTAATTATCTGAAGCAAATCAATCAAGAGAAGCAAGCTAATTTTTATCTATCTATCTATCTATCTATCTATCTATCTATCTATCTATCTATCTATCTATCTATCTATCTATCTATCTATCTATCTATCTATCTATCTATCTATCTATCTATCTATCTATCTATCTATCTATCTATCTATCTATCTATCTATCTATCTATCTATCTACAACTTTGCTTTTCAAATAAATGAATTTCATTTTAATGAGGTTTTTTCTGGAAAGCAACAAAAATGCTGATTGCAAACATTATTTTTTCCAGTTATGATTCCTTGTGAGCAAACATTTTGCGCTGACTAAAAAGTTTGCCATCTTCTGTTTGTTTGTGTGTGTGTGTGTGTGTTTGTGTATCATCTGTCATCATCAAAGGCCAGACGAATCATTGGTGATTTCGGGATTCCTATCTCCATACTGATCTCCGTGCTGGTGGACTGCACCATCCCTGATACATACACACAGGTAACCACACTCTTAAACTCTCACGTGCACTATATATTACTTGCAAAGAAACTCTTCTCCCATGCAACCTACTCTTCTTATTAAGTACTGGCCTGTAATTGGAGCCAGGTTTCTTCCGAGTCTGTATTACAGTGTGGTTGGTTTGGCAGAGCACTGTAACCAATGAAGCCTGGGATCTCTGGGATACGAGCGCTTGTGTTTTTGTGGTTGCAGAAGCTGAACGTCCCCTCTGGTTTCTCGGTCACATCTCCGGACAAACGGAGCTGGTTTATCAGTCCATTTGGAGATAAACAGCCTTTTCCAGTTTGGATGATGGGGGCCTCAGTGATCCCGGCCCTGCTTGTTTTTATCCTCATATTCATGGAGACTCAAATCACCACGTGAGTAAGCTAACATTTCATGTACAGTCCTTTGCAACACATCTTGAGATGTTAAATTTAACCTCAGATGGAAATGCAATCATATTTGTGGCTCATTGTATTCATTCCAACAATTTGGAACATCCTGTCTGCAGCTTGATAGTGAGCAAGAAGGAGAGGCGTTTGATCAAGGGTTCTGGCTTTCATCTGGACCTGCTTCTGATAGTGACTTTGGGAGCTATCTGCCCACTCTTTGGCCTGCCCTGGCTGACTGCCGCCACTGTGCGCTCGGTGACTCACGTGAATGCTCTGACAGTCATGAGCAAAGCCACTGCCCCTGGAGAGAAGCCCATGATCCAAGAAGTTAAAGAGCAGAGGGTGACAGGGATGTGTGTGGCTATCCTAGTGGGTAAGAAACACTAAAAATAAAATACATTACAGATATTGATAGATTACTGACTCTAAATTCTATGGAGCCCCTAAAGGGACCTTTGCAAAAATAAAAAAGTACAGACTTTCATGTGCTCACGAGAAACGTATCTCATGCTCACGAGAAAGTCTGTATATATTTTTTTTTGCAAAGGTCCCCTTAGGGGCTCCGTAAAATTCTGATTGGATGAGCATCTCATTATCACACATGTGACCACACATTCTATATAAACTGCTGTTCAAAAGTTTGTGTTTTTGAAAATAAGGCTGCAGTTATTTGATCAAAAATACAGCAATATCAGTAATGCTGTGAAATATCATTAAAATTTGAATGTGTTTCTTGTTTAAAACATTACAAAATAATAATTTATTCTTGTGATGCAAAGCTGAATTTTCAGCATCATTACACCAGTCTGCAGTATCACATGATCCTTCAGAAATCATCATTATTATCAATGTTGAAAATAGTTGTTCTGCTTTATATTTTTGTGGAAACCATTATATATTTTTTTCAGTATTCGTTGATGAATAGAAAGTTCAAAAGAACAGCATTTATTTGAAATAGAAATCTTTTATAACATTATGTAACATTATGCCTTACTGTAACTTTTGATCAATTCAATGCATCCTTGCTAAATAAAAACATTAATTTCTGAGCCCAAACCTTTGAACAGTAGTGTTGGTGCATTCATGTTTAGCCATGACTATAGCCATGTTATTGATGACAGTGAAATATTTCATCAGTACATTAATTCCCCTACATTTTAGGTTGAAGAAGTGATAAATGCAATAAAATAACACCAAATGGTAAGTTTAAGTAATTAACTACCTGCTCGAGGCTAGTGCTGTATATTGTGAATTACTCCGCTTCGCGTCGTGCCTAACAACGCCCTTCAGTCGTGACTTACTCACGACACAGCACGGCCTCTCGTTCCTTATTGCCTACTTACTGTATATGGCATCCAAACAGCCAAAAGGAAGAAGTCAGAGCTTGCAGTTGCAATTATAAGTTTTTACTACTTCAAAACGAATGAAAATGAACACCAGAAATTTGCCAAGATGCTGTGTTGATTGGCAACCATGAACATCCTGAATCCTTTAGAATAATGAACTGTTTCTCAGTAGAAGAATAGTTTAATCTGATTATCAATATATTAAACTGAAATATGTATTGAACTCTGGTGTCCTTTATCATATTGTTATCAATCCTATCTCTTCTGTGCAGGGTTGTCGATAGTGATGACAGATGTGCTGCGTCATATTCCTCTGGCTGTGCTGTTTGGGATATTTCTGTACATGGGCATCACTTCTCTTACTGGTATCCAGCTTTATGAGCGAATCACCCTCATGGTCACGCCTGCTAAACATCACCCTGACCACATCTATGTCACCAAGGTAATCAGTTCTTCCCAAGAGTTTGAGCTGGTGGTGACGTTATTTACAAATGCAATGATGATCATCTGTGTTTGTGTTTGATTTTGGTATATGCTACAAGTTTGTACTAAATTGACATCTGGATTCTGTTTGAAAGTTTTTTAAGCACCCACAAGGTGGTGCACAAATCCCCATTGCATTTTGCACTTTTTCACAGAAACCAAAAGTCTGAGACCACATTGGAAATCTAAGCGTGAAAATCAATTTGTTTTATTTAAAACAAATAACTAAGAAATATTTCATATTCTGTTCTATTTCTGTTGCCTATGAAATAAGCAAATTTGTGTCTGACAATATCATTTATGCAAAAATATGATCTATTATATTATAATAGAAAAATGTAAAATAGAAGCATTTTCACTAGAGTTTTAAGACCTTGTTGTAATTCTAGGCGTAACTTGTTTGACATTCAGGTGAAGACTTGGCGTATGAACATGTTCACCATCATTCAGTTGTTGTGTATCGTCCTGCTGTGGGTGGTGAAGTCGACCATAGCCTCTCTGGCCTTCCCCTTTATCCTAATCATGACTGTACCTCTGCGTAGACTCATCCTGACCAGGATCTTTGAGGAGAGAGAGCTTGCAGCGGTGAGTCCGCCAATTCGTGTTGTATTCATGTTTGTCCATGCTCTCCTTTACACCTGATGATCCGATCAAAACCTGGTTTTGATTTCATTTTAACACATTTTTTGTTCTTGCAGTTGGATGCTGATGAGGATTCGCCCAATTTTGATGAAGATGGACGCGATGAGTACAACGAGATCCACATGCTTGTCTAGATGCAGGTCACATGACTCACCTCGTCACTGACCGATCGATCGCAGGTCTATGCATAATGGGAAAGGTGTACGGAATCTGAAGAACTCTGATGTACTGCCGTCTTTCAGAATTATTTCATGTGTACTTTGAAATCATATTTTGGATACTTACTATTATTTATCTTTTTTCTCTTTGTTTTTTTTTTCCTCCCAAAAACGTGGCCTACATGTTTGACTGCTGCTGCCCAGTGACCTTTGAATATAATATAATATAATATATAGATATGGCCCGTGCACCTTAGACCTCCAAAAGTGCAATGATGGTGAGACAAATCCAATAAGTTGCGCCTGTAGATCTTTGTTGCCTTGTACTGTACTGTAGGCATTGACCACAGGGTCTGAATATTACAGTAGCATGACCTCTCAGTGCCCTTTAGAGTGGTCAATCCCTTTGCTGTGCAGTCCCGTTGCTTGAAAACAGTAGTGCAGTCCCTTTAGACGTACTTTATGCAGTAGTGAGATTACTTTGATTGATGTATGCAGTAGTTACAATACGTGTAAAGGTGCTATATGGAATAGCATGCAGAAAATGTCCCTGCTTCCTGACAGATATCACTCTCAGCCTGTCAGTCATTTCGAATTAAGTCGCTTTTTGGAGTTAGCGAAATGAACCTTCGAACATGATTTCCCTTCCAAACAGATTCACTGCTAAAAGTTTATTTTATTTACAAGAGATTAATTATCTCTCAGAACATGATTTGTCCTCCAAACAGATTCACTGCTAAAAGTGTATTTTATTTTATATTGTATTATTTATTTATGCTATTTTTATTTATTTATCTGTCTTGGAGTTTCCCAGAGTGACTGATAAGTTTATTTTTCTTTGAGCAACTCAGCTTTATTTTGCTATATATAAATCTAGCATTTAGAATTTATAGGCTTTATTGCCCAAATCTGTTATTATTATAAATATTAGTTCATTCAAGTCCGTGTGTTTTCAATATAGATCTTTTCAGAGAACTAATACCATTCCTAATGCTGTTATACTGCAGTGTATTTGGGAACAGTTCAGCTGAAATAGGTTAAAGCCATAGAAACCTGGATTTCGTTGATTGCATAAATGCTAACTTTTTGAATCAATACGATTCCAAAGGCTGTCAACTGCCAGTGTGTATGGATGCACTTTTTGCTACAGTTTAGACTGGAGGCTTTGATGAAACGTACTGCCAAATTGTTAGTCAGGGTCATAGGATGAGGTCAGAGGACAGCTACAATGTGCATGACCTTTTAAAATCCTTGTTAAGCCGACAAATCCATGTTTCCCTTGCCTTGACATAAAGCCTTTAAAGGTGATGTGTGTATTTTCTGTGTTAAAACACTTTCTCCCAACCTAACTTAATATGCAGCAATATATTGAAAACATGGCTCTGTTTGTTTGAGCATCCCAACCAGCCCGACGCAATCAGCCAACGAGTTTAGTTCGGTGCGGGACTAGCAGTTTGACGTTCGAGTCACGTGTTTGCAGTTCCATTTGGATTTCTTTTTTTTTTTAAACCTTTACATCTTCATCTCTTTCTTTGTGTTTTGATAAAGAAATTTCCTCTGATCAAAACAGTCTCATACATTAGGCTCAGACGGACCTGAAAACAGGAAGAATCGTTCCATTACAGTCATGTTTTGAGTTCGGACAATTGCCTTTAGAGAAAGCCGCCCTTTTGGACTGTAAATAGCGTGCCGTCCATGCGTGTATTGAATTTGTTTGTGCGTAATACAGACTTCTTGGTCTTGTCACGGTACACTAGCTCATTTCATCACAAACACATATTCCACATGTGTTTCTTTTTGCTCGTCGTTTCCCCAGTTTTTTAGTGTGAAAACAAGGGGAAATTGTGCAATATAGGAATATCTGTCATGCAGTGCTATGCTTCTCTGAATAGATGTTTAGTTTCTTGGAAAGCACAAAGCTAAGTGCTGCTTTCGAGCCTGCGAGCGGTAAGGGGAGATCTGTGGTTGCGAATGGCAGGTCTTTGAAGCACTTAATACGAAGCCACACATCTGAGGTGTTTTGCCGTGTATTCTTAGTTGAGCCATCGGATAGCTCTGTCCGGAAGCCAAAGGGGTAAACTGACGGTAAAATGTTGGTTTTCATTTTTTTGCCCTTAGCATTTATTAGGGATGTAGCTGAGTGATGAAATTTGATGAGGACAAGCCAGCTGTAATTGCTTGAGAATCGGATTCCCAGTGTGTGAAGCCTTTGGCAGGCTCATTGGTTGGTAAGCTGCAGATCTTAGTTTTAGCTACATATGTTAGCTGACCAAAGGCAAAGTGTTATTGCTCAAAAATGGCTCTTTTTGTAGCTCAGGAGATTTATTGAAGTTCTGAGTGAGGTTTTATGTAAGGTAAATGGGAAATGGCATTCACATTTCTTTTTTAGTTCTGTAATCTCTGATGATTGTGAAAAGTGAGCATTAAATGGCAAAATGGAGACATGGAGACACTCAAATATTAGAGTGCTTGGTGATGTCAGCAAACAGGAAAGTCGTTTCAGAGGTAGAATGAGTTGTTACACTTTTAATGAGGACAAACATTGTTTCCTTTGGAATAATGTGCACCGAGGCCAGGAACATGCATTAATGAAGTTAGTTGGATACATTTTGTCTCCATGTTGACTTGGTCTCAGATATTTTTCCAAACATTACTTAGGAGAAGTTAAATAAAAATGAGCTGATAGTACATGTTGTTGCTATAAAATTAATGTGGAAAGCAGCTCAGATACTCTGGTCTTGAAAACAAATTGATGAAAAATGTAAAAAAAAATTACATTTTACAATTAAATTACAATTTAATTGTAAATTAAATTTACAATTTAATCTCGTTTTAAATTATGCTTAAACCATATGGAGATATTCAAGAGATATTCTGTGTAATTTTTCTTTCCAATTGGGTTGAAACAAAGCTCCTTGGTTGCTTTCAGAGCTGATGTTTGCTTGGGGTTATTAGTTTCTTGTAAATCTCGAAGAAGTTTAAAGCTTTATGGAGAGTCTGAAATGTATTGCACTGCCACTGATGCTCACACTGCCGTCACAATCTCTGCAGGCTTGCTTTTGTTTTTTTGAGTTAGTGCGATCCAAGCATCAAAGGAAAGTGAAAGAAACAGAGACATGTTTTCCAGTGGCTTTTCGATCTTCATCTTCCACTATGAATTAGCACGGTAAGCAGGAACGCTAAGTTACACAGATCTGCCCATTGCACTATTTACATGATTGGCTTGATCCATGGATTGTGAGCATATAGGCCCAACTTTGTGTGCTTTCACCTCTAAGAGTAGTTAAGGTACGCAGTGAAGATTTGGATGCATCTTATTGTATTTGTTGGTTTTCATACTATTATTTGTCTGTCTATGGCAGCCTTTTAACCAACTTTGAGCTTGTCAGAGTATTTAGCACCTAGCAGATCGGCCTCCATCTTCGATATTTGATAATAAATTGTCAGTTCACCCAAAAATGAATATTCTGTCATCATTCATCACCCTCACGTGGTTCCAAACATGTATGACTGTGGACCATAAACATAAATGAGATACAGTGGAAGTCAGTGGACTTCAGTGTTGTTTGGTTCACAAAGTTCTTCAAAATATCATCTTTTGTGATCTGCAGAAGAAAAAAGTCTCATGAGGCTGAGTAGGCCTAAATGATTTTTCAATTTTGGGTGAACTATGTCTTTAAGGAAAACAGACTGAATGGTTTGGTGATGGGTGACTTGTCAAAAATGTATTTGCTTATAACTTTTGAACAATTTGACCTAAAGTTAAACCATTTGGCCTCCTGATTCCTGGAGTTAGCCTATCTACCATTCTGGTACCAAAACAAAACTTACCTTAAGCTTGGAAATGAAAGAATGGAAATACTAAACTATGGTAAACATCACTTGATACACTTGAGCATTTTTGGGCCAAAACCTACAGTGATCACCAAGTTTGCTGCAATTCATTTACATCGAATTCAGTTCTCTCTTAAATTGGCTCTGATTATTTTCAGAACATGTTGGATAAAAGCTATTAAATGAATGCTCTGTTTTCAAAACCTCTTTCCTGTAGCAGCAACAGCATTTTCTGCTTTCTACTATCAGTTGTGGCTGTCTGGTTCAGCAGCAAATGATTTATTCTAGATCAGAAGGGTGTTGTTTCAAACTGTTTTCAATGACTAACCTAGTTTTGCAAATGTGAATCATATTCCTTCAGTGTTTTGCCTCATAGTTGCTGTAACCAATATGTTTGACATGGAATTCCCCTTCAGGTTAGGAAATAGCAGATCATTCCTTTTAGGGTTAGTTCACCCAAAAATGAAAATTTTTTCAGTAATTACTCACCCTCATGTTGTTCCAACCCTGTAAGACTTTTGTTCATCTTCGGAACACAAATTAAGATATTTTTGATGAAATCTGAGAGCTGTTTCACTCCTTCATAGGCTGCTAGGTAATCGATATCTGCCATCCCAGAAAAGTTAGTAAAGACATTGTTAAAATAGTCCAAGTGACTACAGTGGCTCAACCTTAAGTTTATCAAGCGACAAGAATACTTTTTGTGCGAAAAACAAACAAACAAAAATAACGACTTTATTCAACTATTCATTTTCTTCTGTGTGGGTCTCTGAGTGAGTTCACATATGTAACAGCGCAGCATTTCTGGGTTGTATGTCAGAACATAGGCTCACTATTGGCTAGCATCACACGAACCACACACATGACCAGCGTTGGCCAATAGTGAGCCTACGTTCTGACGTACAACCCAGAAGCGCTGCGCTGTTACACTACGTGAACATTGAGAACTTTGAGGCCCACACAGAAGAAAATTAATAGTTGAATAAAGTTGTTATTTTGGGGGTTTTTTGGCGCACAAAAAGTATTCTCGTCACTTGATAAACTTAAGATTGAGCCACTGTAGTCACTTGGACTATTTTAAGGATGTCTTTACTAACTTTTCTGGGATGGCAGATATCGATTACCTAGCAGCCTATGAAGGAGTGAGACAGCTCTCAGATTTCATCAAAAATATCTTAATTTGTGTTCCGAAGATGAACGAAAGTCTTTTGGGGTTAGAACAACATGAGGGTGAGTAATTACTGACATCATTTTCATTTTTGGGTGAACTAACCCTTTAAACACAAAAAAAAGGTGTTTTAATATTGAATTCTTTGAGCCACAGATGTGATGCAGTGAATGTACATGGAGTGGCATAGATTTCTTGCACCCACAGAACTGTTACAGTGGTTATAGACAGGTCACTCACCCAACTAACCAAGTATCTGGGAGACTTTCACCTGATGTGGAAGTCCTGAAGCTCTCCGTAAGTGCACACTTGTGCGGGTTTGCGGGGAGCTCAACGATGTCGGTACCTCACTTATTTTAGGGTCATATGAGAAGTTGAAAAAGGAAAAACACTTTGTGTGGATTTAGTTATTATGTGAAATAATAAAAAGCACTGCCATTTCCTGTTTGTGGTTTTTAGGATGAAAAGGAAACAGTATGAATTGTGCAACCGCAAAATGTGTGTCTGAATGACTACGGTTTTGGTGGATGGTGCCACCCTGTATGTGCAGACCACCCACCCGATGCTATGAAAGATGTGTTTAACTTCATGTCTGATGCTTTTTACACTTGCTTGAATTTTGTTTCATGTTGTGAATTTTAAATGTACACCATTCTTCTTCCCGTTGTGATGAAATGGATGACAATCAGAAATATTTGCAGTCAGATTATATTAATCTCATTCACACCCAACACATTTAGCAGTTCACACAGACCACACAAAAGCCAGTGTTTTGGTTCTAACAAAGCATTTTACTCAGTTGTAAACAGTTAAGACTACAAGCTGAAGACACTGAGACTCATTACCTCTGTTACATGCTAATTCAAACAGTGCTAATTTTAGATCCAGATGAGACAACCTCTAGATAACACACACACACACACACACACACACACACACACACACACACACACACACACACACACACACACACACACACACACACACACACACACACACACACACACACACACACACACACACACACACACACACACACACACACACACACACACACACACACACACACACACACACACAAAAAAAAAAGAGTCATGGCAAATCCTTTATTTTATGTAGTGATATTTGAGTTTGCAGCATTTTAGACCATGTCAGAAAGACCTCTATTAGATCTCTAAAAGTGTTGCCTGGTCATAATTAAGACGTGTAGTTTGTCTGTCAGAAAATAAGACAAACATTTTGAGTTCATATGGTGAAAATTATGTATTACTTTAGCATTAGCAATACTGAAAATACTATGATGTTATGTGTATATTTAATAGCAGTTCCAATTGCTATTCTGTAAAAAGAAAACACTGTTTTCAGAGCACTGTAAAACAAATTGTTATTTTTTTGTCTCAAAATAAATATTTATTATGTGTTTCAAATGTCTTTGCATTGACTGTTTATATGACTGTATCTATCTTATTCAGCAAGGATGCATTAAATTGATCAAATGTGACAGTAAAGATATTTATTATGTATAATAAGTTCTGTTTCTGTTCTTAGTCCACTCCTGTACTCCCTCTACGGAGTGGCAACACACAACTCCAACGCCATCATAACGTTTGCTGATGACACAACAGTGGTAGGACTGATAACTGAAGAACGATGAAACAGTGTGTGCTCTGGTGCCAAGAGCATAACTTCTCCCTCAACATCAAGACCAAGCAAGACCAAGGAGATTGTGATGAACTTTAAGAGACAAGATAGAGAACAGAGCCCCATCAGCATCAACGGGATACCAGTGGACAGGGTCAGCAGCTTCAAGTTCCTCAGTGTCCATGTCACATGGTCTGTCCACACAGAGGCAGTAGTAGCTCCTCTTCTTCCTGAGACGGCTGAGGAAGTTTGTCCTGAACCTCCGCATCCCCAAGGCGTTCTACACCAGCACCGTGGAGAGCATCTTGACTGGCTATGTCACTACCTGGTCCGGCAACAGCACTGCCATTAACAGGAAAGCCCTGCAAAGGGTGTTGTGAACAGCTGAACACATCGTTGGAGGTGAACTTCCCTCCCTCCCGGACATCTACACCAGACGGTGTGTGAGGAAAGCTTGTGGAATCATCAGAGACTCCAGCCACCCGAGCCATGGGCTGTTCATGGGATTTCACAGCGTCAGGTCCCTTACCATAAGACTATGTGACAGCTTCTTCCCCCAAGTGATCAGACTTCTAAACACTTAAACTCCCACGTTCAGCCTTTTACAGTCTCACACCGGACCCTTATATACTGCTCTTTAGATATAGTTATCCTAATTCACTAGTTGACACGATATTAATTCAACTGACTTGAACTAAACGGACTGATCGAACCCACTGTTCACAATCACTTGTGTACTCGCTGCGACAGTTTTACATTATATAGTATTTTACATTATATATTTGTGCGGAGGGAATATGTAAGGGATAATATAGAGCGAGGCGGTTGTTATAGCGGATACAGCCCCGACAGGCTGATCAGGAATTGAATCAGCCTGAAGGGGTTGTATTCGCTATAACAACCGCCTCGCTCTACATTATCCCGCTTATTACATGGCTACCTACCAAATAAATCAATAATTTAACACAAAGTATTGATTTTAAAAGGAGTTTATTGATTTAAAAACGATTGTATTGCTTCAGTATAGTCCGTTCCGTCTCTACAGTCAGAATCCTGCGTCCATAGCAACGCTCTGTTTTTCATGGTAACGGTGTATTATATCTTGATAACAGACTGCTGCTAAGTATAACACACCGTTGCCATGAAAAACAGAGCGTTGCTATGGACGCAGGATTCTAACTGTAGAGACGGAACAGACTATTTTCTTTGGCAGAAGCAATACAATCGTTTTTAAATCAACAAACTCCTTTTTAAATCAATACTTTGTGTCAGATTATTGATTTATTTGGTAGGTAGCCATGTAATAAGCGGGATAATGTAGAGCGAGGAGGTTATAGCGAATACAACCCCTTCAGACTGATTCAAGTCCTGATCAGCCTGTCGGGGTTGTATTCGCTATTACAACCGCCTCGCTCTACATTATCCCTTGTATATATATATATAAATATATATATATTTGTATCTTAAGTGGATACTGTATAATATGCAGTTCATTGAGTATATGTATGTATATTCTGTATTGTTGTGCTATAACTTATGTATACCGTGTATACTATATATTGTCCTATCATAGGACTATAGAAAACTTAAAATTGTAATAATATTTCACAATAACACTGGTTTTACTGTTAAACAAAGGAACTCTTGGTGAGAATAAGTGTACATTTACATGAAAATACCGCATTAAAAACGGAAAGGTTTTTCCTTTGCTTTTTTTGCGCAGAGACAACTCCTTTGTCAAAATGATCCGTGAAAATAACTAAAAACACTGTATTATGCTGCCAGGACAGTAGTTGGCGATGTCACTTTGTAAAGAAACACTACACGGCTATAGACTGAACACGTAACACGAATGCGCATGCCGTCACCGCTTTCACAAATTCATTTGTAATTTTGCGTTTTTGCCTAAATGTTTGAATGACAGTATATAGTAAAACATTGCAGATATATTGTGAGTGTCAGGCCTTTCAAAACATCTGAGAATACCTTGATTCATTCACATTATCCATTCTAAAAAGTAACACTCTGTCTGATCATTGGTTGTAGTTTGCCAGTCTATACTCATGCAGTTTGAAGTACTGGCAGTGGCAGAGGAACGGTATTATGAGCGGGATGATGGTGCAGGAGACGATGAGCAGCAGCAGGAGGGGCACACCTGGATCCTTCATATAAAAGCACAGAGAAAAATACTCCTTGTGGATTTCCATCAACACGTGGTGTCTGTAGAAAGCATGGGTACAGCATGTGTTGTTAGCCAGAATCTCAGTGCACATCATCAGGTTGACGTAGTGTCTGAGAGACCAAAAGAAACAGCAGGTGAATAACAGAGAAACTAACTTTTTTTTTTTGTACTCCGACACTTCCATACAAAAATGCCCTAAAAACATTATTCAATGTTCATTTAACAATGTATTAATATACCAAGAAGTGCATGAACTATACACTGTTAATTAATGTCAACAGTAAAATATAGGGGAAATATATATATCACAAATTGATATATGACTACGTATAGAGAGGACAATATAGATATATATATGATATGATATTATATATCATTATATAAGTTGCATTTTATTGCTTGGTTTAAGAATTGTTTTCTCAGTATAGAACTGTACCCATTTTTTTAGGTCATGACCCACCAGTTGAGAACCACTCGTATAACCTATTCATTAGCAGAAAGTAGGGGCCAAACCATAAAAATGTTGTCCTGCGCCCCCTTAATTGTAGCGACAGCCCTGGCACTACAGAGAAGTCAAGTTGAAGGTACGCTGTAATTTGTTGGCTCATCAAGATACGATGGACTAAATATTTTGGTTTAAGACAACCCACATGGGCTGGCCGTCGTGAAGATTGAAGAGTGTAGAGTCATCCTCTGGGTTTGGCGTTACTGTTCATAAAAATCTGATGTTACAAAGACCCCAGGGAAGCAGAAAGGCTTGACTTTCCCATGACTCTAGACGGCAGACTCTCTTTGAGGAGAAGTCATTCAAATCCCTACTGCGGGAAATCTGTTATTTTTGTCCCATTAGATAGATAGATATGGATCCATTCATCTATCTATCTATCTATCTATCTATCTATCTATCTATCTATCTATCTATCTATCTATCTATCTATCTATCTATCTATCTATCTATCTATCTATCTATCTATCTATCTATCTATCTATCTATCTATCTATCTATCTATCTATCTATCTATCTATCTATCTATCTATCTATCTATCTATCTATCTATCTATCTATCTGAATTACAAAGATACGATAATATACAATAAAATTTAAATAAGATTCAACAATAAAATAAAATATTATAAATAAAACCAAAAATATAGATAAAATAACATAATGAAATAAAATGTAAATTAAATAAATTAAATTAAATAACAAGGCAAAACAAAATAGTAAAATAAAACAAAATAAGTTTGCTATGATTTGTAGTTGTTGTTCTTTTTCAATATTACTCCAATTTTAGCTTATCTCAGTTAGTAGCCAAGGCAACCGTTCTAATTTATGTTTAGTATTTCATAGAATATTTGTGATTTCATTTTATTTCAATTAACAAAAATGTTTTTACTAGTTAAAGATAATTACCCTGTTTGAAAGCTCTAGATCACGGGTACAAAACTCAGGGTACGTTTACACAATGTTAAAAAACGGAAATGCTTTTCGTTTCTTCGTGTACATACGACAATGTTGTCAAAACGATCTCCATTCATATGGATCCCCGACAAAAAACTAAAAACGCTGTATTCTGCTGCCAGGCCAGTAGCTGGTAATGTTACTTTGTAAAGAAACACTACACCCCTATATACTGAACACATAATATGCATGCGCATGACAGCCCCATTTTCACCAATTCGCGATTTTGTAGTTTACACAGAGACGATAACGTTATCGGTTTCAAAAACTTGCCTGTTTTCAAAACTTTGTGTTTCAAGGCCCCCAAAATGCTGTTTTTATATATACAAAACGCATAATTTTTTTGCCGTTTTTAGATGAAAACGGTGTCGTGTAAACGGCCCCTCAGTTCCTGAAGGGCCACAGCCCTGCAGAGTTTAGCTTCAACCCTAATTAAACACACCTGATCAAGCTAATCAAGTCCTTCAGGTTTATTTGAAAACTACAGGGCTGCATCCGAAATCGCATACTCTCTTGAGTAGGGGCTTATTTCGAAAAAGTAATTACTTAATGACCGCTAAAAAATGATGTTCTAAGTAGTATGAGTGTAACTTGGCTACATTTGCCATGTTGTCTTTATCATGTGTCATATGTTGCTTTACTGCCATTCACAAATCCTCTCCCGTGGCCTCATGGGATAGTATAATACTGTATGCACACTTCAGAATCTCACCGCAATTAGTAGGTCATCCGGGTACTTTTTTTTTAAAAATTCAGTACTGTGAATTCGAACATGCTTCTTTTGTAATACTGTTTTTCACCTACTATATAGTAGGGAAGTATGCGAATTCGGATGGAGCCCAGGTATGTGCTGAAGCAGGTTTGGAACTAAACTCTGCTGGGCTGTGGCCCTCCAGGACCCCTGCTCTAGGAGAAGTTACAGCTGCTTCTGTCAAGCCAATATAACCATCAACTATCTCACCTTCTAGCGGTTGGCCAGGGACAACTGAGTTGGTAGTCAGTGGTTGCCATATTCTGAGTGAACGGCAGAACACAAAATTCATGAACCGTAGCATCATAGGTTACTTGGTCACATGGTAGACTCCTGCACCTTTCTGGCGGCGTCCAGATGCTTTCTGCTCCCTTCACCAAGACTGGGACAAAGTGAAAGAAGATGCATTAGAAAAGATACATTAGCCATTTCTACTGCCACTAAAAGACGTATAATTTACACAAAGGATGATTTCATGTCTGTAAATGGCCATTCCCTTTGGACCAATTGCATTTGCTTGCTCCAGACAGTAGAGGGAGGGTCTGTTGAATCTCTTACAAAGGCATAGAGGGCAGTTGTGATTACCTGCGAACGTTAAACACGTGATGAAACGGGCAGAAGTCACAGAGGCCTCGCTTCTCTCCATCCCTGAAGAATTCTGGGAAAAGCAGAGAACCTGTGAGTTTTCGTCAAACAGTCCAAACAATGCCTGTATTAATGGCGCGATGCCTTTCAAACAGATCCGTGAAACTGGCCCAAAGGATATTCTTTATCTTGATGAGAAATATAAGCCACGGCAGGCTGAGGAGGTGGAGGAGGTGGTCTCATAAAGCACAATATTTAAGTGGTCTCTTTGTTCGGGCTGACATCGTTATGGCTGCGGTCCATTTGCTCACTTTATCATGTTTCCAGAGCTCTTGTTTAGAGTTCCCCTCTGATGAGTCTCCCACATTTGGTGATTTATATCTTCTAAGTATGCTTGACTTTTACTGACATGGGCAAGATGCAGATTTTCTCTTGGCTCTGATTTAATGGAACAATCTTTCCACCAGCATGTGTCTCAGCTGGGCTCAAACAGTGTCAAAATATTCCAAAAAGGCTCATTATTCCCGCAAGCACTTGTTAGCTTTTGCACATTTGTTTTACACCCACCATCATTCATTATGAAACATGTGTGAAAGACCTTTTATTTACAAAAACAAGGGTTCAGATTACAGTCAAATATATCAAATGGCTTTTGGAAAGTTAGTCTCAAACCCAAAGGAAAATATTGCTCAGAGACTTCTCGTTCATAACTCATGAGACTTAATGGAGAACAAATACAGTTATGATTCATTAGTGTTACATGTGTTTCAAAGGTGGAAATTTAGGAATAAAATGGGACGCGTCATGGAGATCTGTTCAATTTCATTCAAGTATCAATTTTGTCTCAGATGTTTCTCCTACAAAAAAGGGGGGATTTGTTGACAGGAAACCTCAGAAATCTAGGAGTCATTTACACAACACTATTTTCAACTAATTTTTTATGCGTTTTACACTACAATGGCTACAAAATGCGTTTTACACTACAATGGCTACAAAATGCGTTGTACACACTACAATGGCTACAAAAACTATCACATGACCAGTCTATAGGTGCTTAGTGTTTCTCTGCTCCTGTCTGCCTTTGTGCTCCTGTCTGCCTCGCTGCCTGCTGTGAGTGTGTTTGTGTGCTTCGGTGCGGTAAGCTCCGTCTTAGCCTTATATTTCTTTGTTTTGAACCATCATTTTACTACCATTTCTAGTTGTTTATACTACTACATTTTACCCAACATCTCAGATTAACCTGACATCGCTAGCTTTTGTTATTAGTACTACTAGCACAAAACGCTAGTAATTCGCTAGCCTGCTAACGCGCCACCCGTGCGCTCAGCTATTTTATTTATTTATTTTTCTCTTGCGCGTCCGCGCCTTTGAGTTCATAAAAGCTCGGGTGAGTAAGAATCACTCAACAAACACGGTGAGTAATGTCTTGTCCTGTTATTGTCACTTGCACTTCATGTCACATGTTTAGCATAGGCTTCTCTGTCGACAATATAGGATTTATATGTGATAAATGTAAGGAGACAGTTAGGTTGACAGAGAAGATTTCAGAATTAGAAACACGCATCCAAACTTTAATTGAGGATAGTAAGAGTGCTAGTGCTTTAGATGTTTTGGATGCGCATAGCATAGTGAACACTTTACATGGCGTGGTTCCGGCTGAAGTAGAGCCCGTGCAGCCGGGCAAATGGGTGACAGTGAGGGATCGCTCTATTCGCGGATCTAAAAACCACTCTTCCGTTCCGATTACCATAACAAATCGAATTGCCCCGCTCAGTGAAACACCCACTGAGAATGATTGTGCCCTAGTTATTGGCGATTCTATTACACGGAACGTGAAAATAGAGACACCAACCACCATAGTCACATGTTTGCCGGGAGCCAGAGCGCCTGACATCAAAGCAAATTTAAAAGTGCTGGCTAATGCTAATCGTAAATTCTCTAAGATCATTATTCATGTCGGCACTAATGATGTTCGACTCCGCCAGTCGGAGATCACCAAAATTAATATTAAAGAGGTGTGTGAACTTGCAAGTACGATGTCAAGGACTGTAATTTCCTCTGGCCCCCTTCCTGTTCGCAGGAGTGATGAGATAGTTAGTAGATTGTGTTCGCTCAACGGTTGGCTGTCTCGGTGGTGTCCGCTTAATAATATAGAATTCATAGACAATTGGAAAAGTTTTTGGGGCAAACCTGACCTGTTGAAAAGAGATGGTATTCATCCCTCCTGGGATGGTGCTGCTCTTCTCTCTAGTAATATGGCTCATAGTCTTAGAGCTCAAACATGACAATCTGGGGCTCAGGTCAGGAAGCAGACAGACTGGCTTAACCGACTGTCTGCTAGCGGCCTCACGTCACCAAGGTCAGATAAATCCAATTACATAGAGCCTCTTTCACCTAGCTATCATCTTATAGAGACTGTGTCTGTTCCCCGAATTTGGAAATCAAAAAAACGTTTAAACCCAACTAAGGTTAAAAATTTAATTGATGTTCAACAAATAAAAAACAGCTCTTAACGCATTATAGTCCTTCACGTCTATTACGATCTCAAAATTCCGGCCAGTTGATAATACCTAGAATATCAAAATCGACTGCTGGCGGTAGATCCTTTTCCTATTTAGCACCAAAACTCTGGAACAGTCTTCCTACCATTGTCCGGGAAGCAGACACACTCTGTCAGTTCAAAGCCAGATTAAAGACACATCTCTTTGACCTAGCATTCACATAATACATTATAGACTTCTATAATTTAATGTTAGGCTGCATATAGTAGGTCAGCCGGAACCGGGAACACTTCCCAAAAATCCTGATGTACTCGTTACATCATGAGAAGAATGGCATCTACGCTAATTTTAGTGTCTGTGTTTATCCCGAGGTTTTCCTGCAGCCTGCCGGATCCAGGCCGTATCCAGATCTGACGAAGGACCTTCGCCTGGACCGATGACAACGCAGTGCTGAAGTGCCAACTAGTCTCTCCCTATGGAGGATCCCTCTACCACTATACAGATAAGGCGTTGTCGGGAAAATTCGTCTCGCGGTCCTACCCCAAAGCAACAAATAAAATATAATTCCTTATCAAAATTTATAAGGAAAGACAAGTATTTTGTTTAGGCTTGGCTTGTAGGGAATTCCAAGTATGCGTATATTCAAACGCACATAACTATAGAACCCATTCTAAATGCGCATGTGAACGCCATCAGCGTTTCTCACAGGTTCGCGTTTAAAGTCTGTGTAGAGAGAATGGTGTCGTCTTAGCGGCCCCTAATTTAATAACAAATGATCATTGCGACAGAAGCAAATCAATTAAAACTAACTTTAGATGGAAATAACTTAACTCTGCTATAAAGCCAAAACAATCTCTGTTACCTTAAATTATACGCTTATCTCTGTAAAGCTGCTTTGAAACAATCTACATTGTTAAAAGCGCTATATAAATGAAGATGACTTGACTTGACTTGACTTGACTTTAGTAAGTGACATCGCCAACTATTGGCCTGGCATGAATTATACAGAGCTTTTATTTTTCGTGGATCCGTGTGAACAGGGATCTTTTTTACAACGTTGTCATCTATACGCAAAAAATGCAAAGGAAAACTAATAACATCAATAGAATGTTTATTTAAAGTTATAATAATGTTCTCAAATGTTAGCATAAAAATGTTGCTTTATACATTGCTCATAAAGTGTTTTTGTTCTTAAACATTGTAGTTGGATGTTCGTCTAACATTTTTAAAATGTTACTAGGCCTTCTTTTTTCAGAATGTTCAGAGAACACTCAAAAGTAACATTCCCGTAATGTTTGAAGAATGATTAAATGGAATGTTGCCTTAAAGTGATAGTTCAACCAAAAATAAAAATTCTGTCATCATTTCAGTTTGTTCTAAACCTGTATGTGTTTCTTTCTTCTGTTGAACAGGAATGGAGATATTTTGAAGAACCCAACAGTTGCTATGGAAGTCAATGGGGACCAGGAACTCTTTGGTTGACAACATTCTTCAAAATATCTTCATCAGAACAAAGAAACTTATACAGATTTAGAACAACTTGAGGGTGACTAAATTTTTATTTATTTAGCAAAAGTGAGACATCAAGATCTCTTCTGAGACTTTAAAGGAGACATTTGAAAATACTAAAGTCCTTTTTTTCCTGGAGAAACATCTGAGAAGCAGGAGAACATTTGCGCTTATGTAATCTCATTGCTAAATGGTTGAGATGTGTACAGCCATCTGTACAACATGGATAATAGTCAGAATGTTAAGACCAACGCTTTGCCATTCCCGCATCACTAACAGGTGGACATTTTCTGCATGATCTTTAGCACCACTCACTATTGTCAATATATATATTTTTCAATACAAATCCAGCTTTTAAAATCTGCACTTACCTCGTCTTCGGAGCAGCCTCTCAGATTACATCACCTACTTATGCTGGAGGATAAATTCAAGTATCTTCAGAGCCTGTGATGTGATCCACACTAATGGAGAGAGAGAGAGAGAGAGAGAGAGAGACAGACAGAGTGCATGTACACAGTCACTGAAACTCTTGATGTTAATTAGAGTGGGAATTTGCTTTCGCAATGACAGCCACTAAGCCTCTGGACGTCTGTTTCCTTTCCCAGGCTCCTGTGTGTCCTTCCCTTTCGTTCTCAGGCATGTGATCCACGTTCCAGTGTGTCCCAGGCCTGATCACAATAAACATTCACACCAAGTCTGGCTATTCATTTCAAATTCATTTTGCTATATTGGCATGACATATTTTAGTAGCCTACATATTGCTATATCATCACATGCAGGGGAAATAACATTTATTTTAAAGTCAATATGAAACAGCATTTTTGGCATGGCATACTTTAATACATATTGCTAAAGCATTGCATGACGATAAATAAAATAATTTTGTGTAAAAAATAAGAATAATAGAATGATAAACTATGGATAAATCACTTTGAAGTCAATGTTAAACAGCATTTTTGACATTACATACTTTACATATTAAATATAAAATAAAATATTTGTATTAAAAAAACTGAACAAGCCACTTTAAGGTCAGAATTAAAAAAGACATTTTAGTATTGCTTAAGCTTTGCAAAGGGGGAAAATAATAAAAGAAAAGTAGAAATAATAAAATAATTACAAAAAATACTAATAAATAAATAGAAAATAGTTTTTGCTACTGAATGTTTTTTTTTCTCTCTACTTTAAACTAAACTTCAAATGTCTTTCCAACCCATTTTACTTCCATAAAGCGTTGTTTTTCTAAGTGAAACAGTATATTTGTAGGATATGACTTGATTTTATCTGATACAAATTCCCAGGACCTGCATGGGACAAAATTATAATTAATATCATGCACCTATCATTCGAAATAAGACCAGGAAAGGGATTTGGAAAGTTAAGAAGGTCCTGTTGACTTTAAGAGTTGTGTGACATGCACATATTCCCCAGAATCCCCTTCCTACTGGCCACATATTGATGCCATGAAGCAAGTTATCTTTATGAATAATCATGCAGATGTTTAACTCAAATATACAAGTTCTGTCATGGTGTGTGTTGGTCTGCATAATCCTAGAGATGATGATAAAATGGTGCCAGGCACACAACAAAAAAAAAAAAAAGAAGAAGAAGAAGAAAAAGTTCAGGGATTCATAACAGCACATTTCCCATCCATGCCATTTTGCAGCATATGCACATTTCATAAATCAGTTCCTGCAGAGGAGACCTTTCCGTGACCTCTAAAAGGAAAGTGGGGATCTATTTGTGTGTGTGTGTGTGCTTGTGGAGGGGAAACATTTGTAAACATGAATTAGGTATGCAAGTGAAACAGCAGAGGAAAAAGGAAAGCTGAATCAGCCGGGTAGTGCCTTGAACCTTTTCCATTAAATCATTTCCCCGAATTCTAACCATAAAACAAGACGGCTGTCTGAAGCCCGGCCAAAAAGCATTAATAACTCCTGGGTTTTGTTTGAGTTTTAATGCTTCTCCAAAGTTGAGGTTTGGGTTTGAACAACAGAAGAACGAGAGTGGAGTTGGCACTCTGTCGCGTTTAATAAACAAAATAAATTGCACATATTTTAAAAAAGGGCAGAATTTAATAACTCAAAGAGCTTATTTTACACGCTTGGTTACAAAATCTTATCTTTCACTGTTCGGTTAAGAACTACAATGTACATTGGCTAAAACAGACACTTCATGTTCAATGCAATATTTTTGATGCACACATTTGTCTTGGCCATGACAAAAAGTTATGCTCCATATTGTGGTTCCCAGATATACAACCCAAATCCAGAAAAGTCGGGGAATTTTGTAAAATGCAATAAAATCAAGAATCTGTGATTTGTTAGTTCTCTTTCAACTTTATTTAACTGACAAAAGTATAAGGAAAATCTTTATCTTTTAAAAATCTTTTAAAACGTCAGACTTTGTACTTCCGCTCAATTTCATTTCGCTTCTGTACTCAGTCTGAGACAGCGTCATAGCTTTCCGTTTTCCTCCGGCCTGAAAACAGCCAGGCCTATCAGCGAACAGAGGGCGGGCTGAGAGCCGTGACGTAGATGCTGATTGTACCGTGGATGCGTAGATTTACTTCACATAATCTGCAAAAGTCGTTCACAGCCATGTTCACTCCGGTATTTCGCTCGATGGTTTTTGTTTTCGAATCATACATGTGTTTACAGTGGAAGTTAGATGCGGCTGAGCATGCGCATAACACACGCCATAACCAAACGTTATGTGATTGGCTTACAGGTAACCAATGATTTTAAACTTCAGACAAGCGCCCCCCCCCCGCGAGAGAGAAAACACTTCTCTATTATGCCATTCTAGACTCTGTCTACGAAGCAAAGCGAAGTAGCAGAGTTTGGTATTACCAGGCTAGCTGCGACACACTCCAAAAAACAAAAGGCAAAATAAAAAAGTGAAAAGCTTATAGAATATCCAAGTTAAACTCTTTTTAAATAGTCCACAATAAGTTGGTGAGGTGAGGGTATAAGGATTGAGTGTAAATGTAAATATGGGTCATTGCTCATCACTTTGTGCCAAATATCATGAGAAAATTGTCAAATCGTTCAAAAATCACATTTCTATATGCAAGATTGCAAAGAATGTAGGTCTTTCACCATCTACCATACATAATATTGTGAAACGATTCAGGGAATTCAGAGAAATCTCAGTCTGTGTAGGGCAAAGCAGGAGACCTCTGTTGAATGTGCATGACCTTTGAGCCCTCAGAAGGCATTGCATGAGAAACCGTCAAGCTGCTAAATATAGCCATATGTGCTAGGGAGTTTCGTGGAAAACCGTCAGTCTGCTACTGCATCAAAGAATGCCACTTGAATCTCTGTTGTATCATTTAAAATTTTCAGGCAACTTTCTATGCTCATAATATAATTTGCAACGAAGATGGATGTAAATGCAAAGTAGAAGCACTTCTAGCATTGGTCTCAGACTTTTGGACCTTACTCTATATAAATGCATCACCCCCAGGAACCCTAGATCAATGTTAACAACATCAGCAGATTTCCCACATACTGTTATGTCAACATTGGAACTTAAACAAGGCCTCCCATAGTGCAGAATAAATGTAAGTGCCGTATCCATGACTTAGACAGCATGCTGAAACCTAAACGCACCATTGAAATGTTAAGCCTGCTGGAGTCTGACATATGTCAGGATGGACGTCTTTGGTTCATATTTGAAATTACATTATTTAAGGCATAGTATCCAGAGTTTTGACTTGAAACAAGTCTGGTCCGATCACTAAGTTTTGTTTTTACATGCTGTTTAATGACAGGGGAATCTGAAATAGATGATACCATAATCAAAGGCACAGCAATCTCAGCATACATTAGTACAGAAAACAAAATAAATTACTGGAAATATGTGCAAAATAGAGTGCTGGATAGATTATGTATTTTTGTAGGCTACAATTTTTGCATTTTAGCCTTTACAGTTAGGCTACATCATCCTGAAGTCAATGCATGTTTTGAATGGGCTTTTGGTTAAATGCCTGAAATAAGGTCTGTAGCTAAAACAAGGTCAATATATATTTTCACATTTTATTCTACAACATAAAATACATCAGTAATGCCCCCTTGCCCCCAAGACAATAGTTTTTTTTAAAAGATACTAACTGTTTAGTTACCCATATTGTTCAGCTGAAGAAAAAAATTCATAAAGGTTTGGAACAACTTGAGATGAAAATTTTTCATTTTTTGGTGAACTATTCCTTTAAATTGTCTTGAAAAAGTGGCTAAATTGGACTACAGTCTTTGTTATTTTTCATAGACTTTCATTTTCATAGACTTTCAATTTGTTATTTCCAGTCACATGTGTTCCTTTGTTTAATTTCCTGCCATGTATTAGTTACTATGGAGATTAATTAATCATCACAGGTGTTCGTCGTTATTTCCCTTATTTGTTTTGTATTTAAGTTGCAGTCATGTTTCCGCATAGTGGTTGTCTTGTCTCGTCTCGTCTCGTCTCGTGACGTGACATTATACCTGGGGCCTAGCCTATACCATGAAGCCGGTTTAGCCACCATACCACCAGCCTGGCTAGCCTGATATGTTTCAATTTAGTTTGCTCCAACCCTGGGTTTTAGGCACCATGAAAGTGGTTTGGCTTGGTTTGGTTCATCGCCATAGTAACTTATGCTCCACGGCTAACCTGGTCCGGGGCAGGTTATGTTCCAGATAAGAGGTTGCAAGCCGAACTTGGACCAATCAGCTGTGAGCAAAGTGACACATGTCTGATGCGATAAAGTCACTCCACCTGTTTCCACTCCAAATTAAAGATCACTACACAGCAAAAGATTTTTAAAGACAAAATTGTCCGGCTTTTAATGCTTATTTAGAATAATAATTTTGAATGATTTAGATATTATTTATGTAATTATTGTACCCTTAATCGATCACACATGTACAATTTTAGTTTATCAATTATTATTATGCACAGTTTAATTGAATAAATATATAAAGGTAATATAAATACGCTTTAGAAACAATAGATAAAGCTATATAAAATGACTACATTTGAGCTTAAATGTAAAAAATTTCTCTACCTTTATCAAATGTATAAACTAACTTCACAACTTTTACTTGCATTGATGTAGCAAGACTTTTTATTTTAGTTGTCCTCTTTCATAGACAGCTATTTTATTCTTGCTGTGTAAATTTGTTTCAATTCTTTTATATTTTTCAATCTCGTAATATTCTGTAGTGAATCGCGCTGCTTCTCTCGCGAGAAATTAATCTCATTTTCACTCTTTCTCAGTATGTGATTGGTTGTTCGCTACTGATGTCACACCTAAGCTCCTAAACTCAGGATCAAAGCCTGAGTTGACAGAGACAGTTGATTTAGTTTAGTTTATTTGTTTACAGGGGCAATGCACATTAATAAACATAAATGTAAACGTGCCAGAATTAGCCCAAAAGGCTATTTTTCATCTGTAGACCCTTGACAGAATGTTAAAAAGTCACCCTAAAAACAGAGACAGAGCATCACACATATACAGTACACATTATATGAAAAAAAAATAAAAAATAATAATAATAATAATTAATAATAATAATGATAATAATTAAAAAAAAATTAACATGAGAGAAAGGAAAGAGAGAAAGATGGAAACAGAAGAGAGCAACATAGCGTAGAACAATTAGTACAAAGTCTATTGTCAAGAATACAATACTAATGTTGACAGTGCTGAGTTGTTAGTAACCATTTTTTAAGATGAGACTGAAAAGAGCCAAAAGCATGTAATCGTCTAATTGTTGATGGAACGGAGTTCCATTCTCTTGCAGCTCTGACCGAAAATACAGACTGGCTAAAGTTACTTCTTCTGAGAGGGATAATACAGTCCCCTCTTTCCCCACCCCTAGTAGATCGGTAAGCAGGTGTTCTAATATTCACAAACTCTTTTAGTGGTGAAGACAGGCTATGTATAGTTTTAAACAGCAGACAAATATGTACATATTTGATCAAGTTATCCCAGCTTAGCAAGTTGTGTTTTTTTAATATTGAGCAGTGATGAAACCGAACTGATTTCTTATCAAGAGTTTTTAGTGATTGTTTATACAAAGACTCTAGCGGTTTCAGAGTAGTAATACTAGCTTGCGACCAAGTAGTTAAACAGTAGGTAATATGCGAAATAATCATGGAATGCATATACATCAAGGCGGCGTCAGACGACATATAATCACGAATAAATCTAAAATTTGATAAATTAAATCTGACCCGGTTACAGACCTTTTTAACCTGTGCTTTAAATGAAAGTTTGGAATCAATCAGAATGCCAAGGTACTTATATTCAGATACAACTTGTAATCTTTCCCCTGATACAAATACATCTGGCACTATACTTAATTTCTTAGTTTTGTTGATAAACATACACACTGTTTTAGAAATGTTTAACTGTAAGCAGCATTGTTCTAACCAAGCCGCAACATGAGCCAGGGATTCTGTAAGTTCATTTGCAACTTGTGACACACTACTTCCGTGTACATAAATAACAGTGTCATCTGCATACATTTGAATGTTAGTGTTAGGACAGACAGTAGGAAGATCATTGATGTACAACGAGAAAAGCAAAGGACCCAGAATAGATCCTTGTGGAACACCAGTGGATATACTTAGAGGAGCTGACTTATAATTCTGTATACTAACATACTGTGTGCGACCTAACAAGTATGATTCGATCCATCTTAACGTATGTGGAGAAAAATTAAAACTTAATAATTTAGACAACAAAATTCTGTGGTTTACGGTGTCAAAGGCCTTCCTGAAGTCAAGAAACACAGCCCCGACAACCCCTCCTTTATCTAATAGAGACTTAACTTTTTCAGTGAAATAGCAATTTGCCATCTCGGTTGAATAGTTTGCTCTAAAGCCAAATTGCATTGGATGTAAAACAAAAGAACTATTATTCAAATAATTAGTGATTTGTGCAGCCATCAATTTCTCTGCAACCTTTGAGACTATAGGTAAAATACTAATAGGTCTGTAGTTACTAGCAGAGTGAGGAACACCACTTTTGAATATAGGCACAATAACAGACGACTTCCAAGCACATGGGAACATCCCCTGAGAAATAGAAAGGTTGATAATTTTAGTGATAGGATTAACTAACGACTCACTAAGCTCTTTAAGCATTACCACATCCATACCAAATATATCCTTTGCTCTGGATGGTTTAAGAGATGTAATTGTTCTTATGACGTCTAATTCAGAGACTGCCCTTAGAGTAAAGGCTTGTTCACCTGCATTAACTATACAAGTTTCTGTATACTCAGGGGAAAAACATTTCGTAATTGTGACTACTGAGTCAACAAAATAATGATTTAGTGCTTCGGCTACATCAGCTGGATTGTTAGTCAGCTTCCCGTTTACCATCAATTCAAGTGATGACCTATCTTTTCTTTTGTCACCTTTTAAGTAGCTCAACCTATTCCAGATTATTTTTGAATTACCTCTAGCCTCATTAATTATCCTCAGAAAAAAATCAGCCTTTGCTTTTCTCATCGACTTTACCACCTTGTTCCGTAACATAGCGAAATGTTGTCTATCATGAATAAGCTTTGATCTGTTTGCTGTTTTTAAAGCAAGATCTCGATTTTTCATTAATTTTAAGATATCTGGATTGATCCAAGGGACAGTATTTTTTTTACTTTTAGGATTAAGTTTACAACTGAAATCATTAATAGTGCTCTCTAATTTTTTGGAAAATATTTGACTGTCTTCGTCCTGATCTTTTCCGATTAATAAATCCTCCCATTCAATCTGGTGAACTGCCTTTCTAAAATCATCTAATTTACGTTTTGGAATGCCATAAGAGTCATATTTCCTTCTGAATGAATTGAATCTCTTGTTGGATAATTTTCTGGCCACTAAAATCAAATTGTGATCTGAAAGGCCTGTTAACATATTAAAAGTTTTTAAAATTCTCTCTGCTCGATTACTAAAAATTAAATCAATTTGAGAACTTGTTGAATTAGTTATTCTTGTGGGCCCATTAATCATTTGCTTCAGATCAAAATGATCAGTTATCTGTTTGAGATTCTTTCTGACGGTTTTATCTTCCCAATTAATATTAAAGTCTCCCATTATAATAACTTCTTTGTTGAAATCACACTGCTTTAGTAATTGTTTCAAATTTTCATAAAAACTAATATTAGAAGATGGTGGACGATAAATTACAATTAATACAAAAGACATTTGTGGTGATAATATGAGGTTCAGACCAATACATTCCAAGCCCATACAATTTGCCCAGTCAATTTCATTACACTGGATGGTAGTTTTCACATAAATCATAACACCACCTCCCTTAGAACCAAGTCTATCTTTCCTGTACAATGTAAAACCAGGTACTTCTAAAGCTGCAGACGGAGAATTTTCATGAAGCCATGTCTCAGATAAACAAAGAAAATCTAGGTTAGAGTCTAGTAATAGATGATGAATTTGATCACTTTTTGATATTATACTTCGGATGTTAAAGTGCCCACCTAAGAGACCTTTTGGCTTGACTTTAGGATCCCAAATGGTTCTTGATTGATTTACTGTCTGAAAGAATCCCCATTTCTTATTTTTTAAAATACCTTGATTTACAACTTTACTTTTGACATTTTGCATAGACTTTGCAGACACTTGTAAAGTACCTAAACCGGAGTTAGCAGAAATGGAAGGTGACTCCAACGGAGCAGAATTCCCTTCATTCCCCAAAGGTCTTAAAATACACGATCTCGTCTGAAAGTTCGTGTCACTCCCGCTCGCCGCACGAGAACCCAGTCCTACCTCAGACGCCAGCATTCCCACATGGACGTGCCGCGGAACGCCAACTGCGGCCGTGGTAACACCCGGCAACTCGGCCTCCTCTGCCGCGAAACTCCCCGCACCAACACCGCCGCCAGTATCCAGCAAGATAGAGCGAGGGAGGTTAGTGTGTTGAGCATAGCCAGACGGCGACACACTGCAACCAAAAGTGCATACCTGAAGGATAGCTAGATCCGACATGGAATCCACTGGGCCAGTGTGACGCCGGTCCATGATAGTAGTGCCCAGCCGCTGGCCCTCCACCACCTCCCCGCTCGTCATGGCACTCCACACGGGCAAGACGCCGCCACCAGAACCCGGCGAACCAGAGCAAGGGAGGTTAGTTTGTTGTACATAACCAGGCAGCAACGTCCCGCGACCCAGAGTGCGTACCTGAGAGACACCCGAGTCCAACGTAAAATCCAATACATTGGCGTGGTGTGGACCGGGACAGGGATGAATATCTCCCGATAATAGTAAACAAATCATGATGATTAGGCCTAAAGCTTCAGTTTCATGACGTCGAGATTCTGACTTTGAATGTTTCTTAACTCGGGTGTATAAAGATGGATAAATAAAGGTTACCGCTAAAATGTGCTTCCCATGTCCGAAATTTCCCAAAGCACTATATGGCTGTTTAATTAACCAGTCCACTTTATTAACAAATATTTCCTCATATCCGTTAAATAATGAATGGTTATTAGAATGCCCAACAAAAGAACTAAAATTAAAATGAATAGGACTTAAAAAATTAAAAAGCAAGTTGTAAACTAAGAGAGCTGAGACAACGCCTACTGCTCCTGCCGCCATCTTGGACTCTTGATGATCAGCATCATGGTACCAACAAAGCCTGGTTGGATTGGTTTGGTTTTGTCAACTTAAAACTAATCCTGTAACCCTGAGTTTGCTCAGCTACCATCATGGTACAGGCCCCTGATCTTCATCTTCATTGTGTGTTCCTTGCAATTGCTGGTGACATACAGAGGTTGTCGAGGACATTAAACGTCATCATGCAAAACAGGAAAACGAATTTTCTCAATAGTTGTTACGTAGCAGTGTAGATAAGGGAAGCATTGAAGGGGATCAGTTTAATTGAATATCTCACAAGAATCCACAGGAGAAACAAAAGACAGCATAACAGCTTGCATTAACCAAGGAGGCCAACACAGCTCTATATATACACAAGCAACTGAATAAGAAACAGGTGACAAACATAATCAGTAACTATGGAAACTAACAAGACAATCAGAAACCAATGGAACTCATAAGACAGGAACGAGTTCACGCGCGTGATCATAGGTAACTAAACCTATGCGCGTGAACTCGGCAATCGACTACTTTGGACTTCAACCGAAACAGGATGTAAACACAGGTATTTGCGCTGGCTTAAATAACATCATTTTTATACATATCTTTCACATCTACTGCAGTCAGATTCACTCGTGTTCACTCAGAAGGAATCACTCACATTTTCTGTGCACTTGTAATGACACATCAAGGATGTTAAGAGGCTAAAAGCAGGTTTAGTACTTGCCCCATTGAAGTCAACAGGGTGCAAATTTTAAAAATAGAATAACTCGGTGTAGGCAACACCGATTTTTGACGTTGTTCTCTGTATTGACAGCACTCCAAATGTACAAAAAAATGAGCTCAATGTTAAAATTGACCGGAGTTCTCCTTTAAAGCTGGTGATGCTAAAATGATGAGACCATGGTATTGTTCCCTTATAGCCTAACTTTAGCTTTTTACTTCAGGCGATTGTTTGAGGTCTCAAAATTCATAAAAGTTGTGTTGATTTGTGAAGAATATCTTGATGAACAAAACGTGTGAGAATCATAAACGTCTGCTGGCCAAAGAGCTTATTTTCTGCCATAATCAATCAAAAAAGTCAATGGAAAAATCGTATTTTTGTCGAGAGATCCAGGATGACGCGAACTTCTGGGTTGCCCTACAAAAATAAATCATCACTGCAGAACTATACGTGAGTATGGATTTGGATTTCTTCTTCACAAGCATTCACTCTATTAACCTGGTAGTTTTTGATGGACTGTGTGGTAATAAACTGCCAAAAGTTGTGTTGCTGTTGAGGAATCTAATTGGAGCTTGCCATTTTCTTGCCTTCCAGTTTTCATTTCCAGTAGACATGAGGCGGTCAGTAATCAGACTGAAACAGAGTGATGTCTTGAAACTAATGAGAGCTCAACATGAAAGACTCATAATGAATTAGGACATTTTTAGTGAGTGATGCATAACACTGTAAGCCATTTCCTTATTGTTAGTTTGTTTAATTATCCCTCTTAAAGTTTAAGGTTTTCAAAGAAGTAATGATCTCACTGAAAGAGTATATTCTGGTAGCTTAACAACTCAGCGAAAACATCGTAAACAAGTGTGTTCGCCTAATCCGGATTTGACTAGTACTGGAATATATTCTGGATTCTCCAGGGTTGAAGAGTGACACCAGGCTTGTCCTTTCTGCCAACTGCTTTTGTGATTTGCAACCAACTCCGCTGTGTTGAGACCAGGTCCATTCTTCGTCCAAGGTGACCACATTTACCCCACGTTCAGTTTGGTGCTTTCTTTGGAAAGCAGAACAGAGCGGGGCCTTATTGTTTCTTTTAATTTTAAAACGCAATTAAAGTGGAACTGGAAAACATTGCTCACCTCTTTCATCTCATCAGTCCAAGTTTTCGTCCTGGGTGTTAGCAAGGCCAGATGATCCTTTTCTCTGTTCCTTTCAATTACAGTCCAGCGTGAGCAATGGAAACATTCTCCTGCTCCACTGTTAAATTTGCTTCAATGAGACAACCGCTTGAAAGATGGACACCTATAAATGCTGTGAAAATACCTTTCAGCGCCATTCTGAATTTTCACACGGCGTAAAAGTATTTACCTAATGCACATCCATCTGGAGTTGCTAGGCAACATACACATGCTACAATCACAAGCCATTTGCGATGGGAAAAAATTTCCAGGAGTGGTTATATGAAAACATTTCCATTTTAGTTAAATGCAGGCGTAATCCCATTAGCCTCTGAACAAACACACAGGCTGGATCTGCATTAGGACCTTGTTGCAGGTCTCAACAATAAGGATTTTTTTTTCTGCTGGCTCAGTCACGCCTGTAGTTTCCATTTTTACTTGCCCTGCCATCATGTTCACTGGCCCTAAGGCACAAATGAATCATTTTGCTACAAGTGTCAGAAGCAAAGTATATTTTATAATAAACACATTGTAAAACATGTCAACCCTCTTCAAGTTTAATTGCTGCCTTTAAGTTTTAAGTTCAGTCAAGTTACAACTTCGTGTTAAATGCACCGAACTTCATCAGATACAACGATGAAGAAACAACGAACAAAGGTTAGGCAGAAATATTGTGACCAGTTATTTATACCTTTGTTATGAAGTAGCGATCATGAGATGAATCCAATCCGTCGCACTTGGGTAAAATGTCCATGACAAGCGTCCATTGAGAAACATCCAACAATACTTTTTGTCCACAAAAGAGTTAAATCCATGAAATATTGATATATTGTCCCCTGTTTATGTCAGTTTTAACCTGGACGATCTGTCCTCCATCATCGTTCTTCAAGAAATTATCCAAATTATATTTTTCAAAAAGTTAAAAGTTTGAAGTTATTCAAAGATTTCTTTAAGACAATACTTTTTATGACAACTTCTTTAACTCTTTCCTCGCCATTGACGTAACATTCCCTCATTTATGAAACAATGCTTCCTTGCCATTGACTGAATTCTCCCCATATTTATGGGACAACACTTCCCCGCCATTGACAGACTTTTCCCCTTATTTATGAGACAACACTTCCTAGCCATTGACAGAATTTTCCCCATATTTATGAGACAACACTTCCCCGTCATTGACTGAATTTTCCCCTTATTTATGAAACAACACTTCCCAGCCATTGACAGAATTTTCCCCATATTTATGAGACAACGCTTCCCCGCCATTGACAGAATTTTTCCCTTATTTATGAGACAAGGCTTCCCCGCCATTGACAGAATTTTCCCCATATTTATGAGACAACACTTCCCCGCCATTGACAGAATTTTCCCCTTATTTATGAAACAACACTTCCCAGCCATTGACCGGGAATTGGCCCAGCCATATGTTTTATGACAACAACTTTAACTCTTTCCTCGCCATTGACGTAATGTTCCCTCATTTAGGAGACAATGCTTTCCCCCCATTGAAGGGATTTTCCATGATTTATGAGATGCTTCTATGGAAGCTTGTTTCCACCACTGAATAAAACATTTGAAAAGATAATTGCGACTTTTTATCTCACAATTGCGAGTTTACATTTCGCAATTCTGACTTTATTTCTCAGAATTGCGAGATATAAAGTCAGAATTGCGTGAAATAAAGTCAGAATTCTGAGATATAAAGTCAGAATTGCGTGTTATAAAGTCAGAATTGCGAGATATAAAGTCGCAATTGCGTCTTATAAAGTCAGAATTCTGACTTTTTTTCTCGCAATTGCAACTTTATATCACGCAATTCTGACTTTATATCTCAGAATTCTGACTTTATATCTCACAATTCTGACTTTATAACACGCAATTGCGACTTTATATCATGCAATTCTGACTTTATATCTCCCAATTGTGTGATATAAAGTCAGAATTCTGAGATATAAAGTCAGAATTGCATGATATAAAGTCGCAATTGCGAGAAAAAAAGTCAGAATTCTGACTTTATAACACGCAATTGTGACTTTATATCTCGCAATTCTAACTTTAAAACACGCAATTGCGACTTTATTTCACGCAATTCTGACTTTATATCTCGCAATTCTGAGAAATAAAGTCACAATTGCGAGATGTAAACTCGCAATTGTGAGATAAAAAGTCGCAATTATCTTTTTTTTTTTTTTGTGGCGGAAACAAGCTTCCATATGCTTCCCTCCTATTGCCGGATTTTTATTTTTTTTTATTTATGAGGCAATGCTTACCTGCAATTGGCGGGATTTTCTGGCTTTCTGTATTTTCACTTTTATACGGTAGGGGGCGCTATTACACAACTTCTGAAAGAGTAGAGAATCTCCAGACTAAAACACAGACAATGAAGGAGCAGAAACAAGTGATAAAAGCAGTACCTTTTTTTTTTTTTTTTGACAGAGGCTCTGTTCTTTCTTATGATATATTGCATGTTCAGATATTTATACAACAAAATATTCTGGGGGCCATGAAAATTGTGTGAAAGTTACCAAAACTGCTGCTTTTAACAGAAAATGATGGTGGGGAAAGAGTTAAGAAGATACAAGTTAAAAGTGTTAAAAGTTTTTTTAAAGAAATTAATACATGTTTCGGCAAGAACGCATTAAATTGACCAAAATTGACAGTAAAGAAAAACATCAAAAAAAACATCAATAATGTTAGAAAAGGTTTCTATTTCAAATAAATCCTCCTTTGAACTTTTTATTCATCAAAAAATCCTGAAAAATGCCATGGTTTCGACCAAATATTAGAATTTCTGAAGGATCAAGTGACACTGAAGACTGAAATAATGATGCTGAAAATGCAGCTTTGCCATCAAAGTAATTGCATTTAATAACTGAACTAAAAATAGCTTGTTTGAGACAAGACTCCAACTGGCTGTCTTCTGCTTTTGACAACTAGACTGACAGCTTTGTTCCTTACTCAAATGCACAGTGGTGATAAGAAACGAAAAAGCTGCCCATTTCAAGAGTCATTCTTCCCTTCCGGATTTTGAACCCAGCCCAGATCATTAACCACCCCCATATGTCTCCTATTGAAAACACATCTACTGTACAGGAAACCATAAGAGAGGAAATACTCGTACATAATAATAGGAGCCATAGACCAGCTATCAATCTGACTCAAGGGAAAACAGGAACCACGTTTTCCCGCGAGTTTTAATGATGGTTTGACATGGACAGCCTCCGGAGACAAGAACTGTGGGTATGCATCCTGACTTCTACTCAAAATGAACCAACTGCCTCTCGACTAAAACGTACATAGTCAAGAGTGCAAAGTACAAAGATAAGAAAACAGAAGTTGACTCCTTAAGGGGTTAAAAGGAATAGGTCCAAATCCGATAAAATGTGTTGACAAAACATTTGTAAAAAAACATTCCCAGTCAGAAGAACAAGTGACACGGCAGGAAATTACAGCTATTCTAGACAGGGATGAAAATATGAACCCTGAAATATAGTAAATTGTTACACATTATAGTTGTCAGAAGCAAGAAGACTTCTGCTTTTGAGCTCCTAGTGAACACAACAGATAGCAGGATACAGAAGACTTTAGAAAACAAGAAATCAAGAAAAAGATGTATCCCATTTTAAACAATATTAAGCAGCACAACAACATTAATAATAAGAAATGTTTCTTGAGCACCAAATCAGCATATGAATGATTTCTGAAGTATCATTCGACACTGAAGACTGGTGTAATGATGCTGAAAATTCAGCTTTGCATCACAGGAATAAATAAGATAAGAGCACACAGGTTATTCCCAATCTGCATGGAAAACTGTGTACTTTGTTGATAGAATGAATGCTTCTGAGAAAAAGTTCATTCAAAAATCATTGAAAGATACTCAGTAAGAAACTAATTAGTTTGAAGCACAAATTAGTAGATATCTGCAACCACAACTGTAATCATCTGTGCTTAGTCCACACAGTTTTTGGCCAAAATGGGCTGCAATGTGGAACAGACTTTATATGGAAAGTCTTTAAAGGGTTAGTTCACCCAAAAATTCTGTCATTAATTACTCACCCTCATGTCGTTCCAAACCCGTAAGACCTTCGTTCATCTTCGGAATGCAAATGAAGATATTTTTGATGAAATTTGAGAGCTTTCTGTCCCTCCATTGACAGCAACGTCATTGCAACTTTCAAGGCCCAGAAAGGTAGTAAAAACATCGTTACAATAGTCCAAGTGACTACAGTGGTTCAAACTTAATATTATGAAGCGACGAGAATACTTTTTGTGCGCAACCCCCCCCCCCCCAAATAACAACATTATTCAACAATCTCTTCTCTTCCATGTCATTCTCCTACGCTGCTGACGTAGTGTAAACAGTGCAGCGGTTCTGGGTTCTACGTCACACACATGACCAGCGTCATCCAATAGTGAGCTGACGTTCTGACCGGTCTTACGGGTTTGGAACGACATGAGGGTGAGTAATTAATTACAGAATTTTCATTTTTGGGTGAACTAACCCTTTAAACCCAAAACCTTCTAGATCTGCATTAGATCTTCCCTGGCTTAATCCTCCAGGTGGCACTCAGACTCCAGTCCTTCAATGAGCCAGGCAAATCTCATTGGTCTTTGCTGCCACTCTTCCTAAAAACCTGAAGGGAAGATGTCCAGGCAGTCCTCCACACTCAATGCAATTATTTATATCTGGACACAAAGAAGATACTGTGTATCTTGGCAATGCCGAGGGTTCAACCCTTTCAGTTGACTGGCCGCAGTTCACCAGTGCCAAACAAATTACTGTGCGGTGGGGGCCGGATAATTAATGAAACATGGAGAATGCAGAGAGAGAATGATGTCCACATATCATGATCTGGGAGGAAAGTTGCAGAGGACAAATGAAGTGTAAAATTAAATCTGCAAGTTAGTTGTGGAGATCTCCTAAAATAGAACAAAAATGAGGACACAGATACTATTATTTATTGTTTCACTCATGAAATATACTGTATCCTAGCTGGAAAACTAGGCCCATGTATAATCGAACGTAAGAGAGAACTACTTTAAGATCCGTTTAACACATTTGACATTGTTAAAACCATTTTGGAGAATTGCGCTGCATGGTTCCTCAAAATCAACACTGAAAATCCGAATAAAAGTCGTCTGGGCCTAATAATAACTAACCCAAGCTGCAGTAAAACATGACATGAAGAGCTGGCCCTAACGGTGGTGAGAAATAAAATCTGTAATGCTTATTCACCATAGACTCCGTATATACTTCCTTGTGGAAAAAGTCTTGCCAGATTCTGGTGTGTTAAGAGAAAGGAGGTTCAGAGATGGTGTTGAGGGACCAACTTGTCAGACGTTACCTCACAGACCAATCCAAGGTGGCTCAGACTTCATCCTTTGCTAAGTTGCACAACATCCGCCTGGAAATCCCAGAATTTACCCATGGGTCAAATGCAGGAAGCTTGTTAACAGTGGAAAAGTGTAAAAGGCAATTTTTTCCTGATGCTCTCTTGCCTCGTGTATTGGTAGCATGAAACAGGTGTCCCTTCACCTGGATGCCAGTTTGCTCAACCCTTAGCTGTCTTCCTGGATCTCTGTGCCTAATGTTTGGTTGAGGAAATGTCTAATTATGGAAAACTTCACTTAAGACTTTCCCACACACACAGATTTATTTTTAGTGAGAATTAATGTCATATTTAGTGTGGCACAAGAACACTGACTCTGAGGATGTTTATACCTAGACCAGGTCCGTTGGCTGCTCAGTGGGAATTCTTTGATATTCCAGTTGGTGACCTTGGAAAGACATTGTGTAATACAGCAGCTGCTCAGGTTCATGCCATTTATTTGCTTTTCCAAAATAAGAGACACCTCTTTCCCTCCCTCCATTTCAATCCCTCCATCTTTTCTTCTCCTAAAGGAATACTGTAGTTCTCCTGAAAATAAAAATGTTCTCATTATTTATTTACTCTAGTCTGAACTGTTTTGTTGCTTTTTATTTTCCAAGGAGAAGTTTGGAAGATTTGTAATATAGCTCTTTTTCATACAAACTCCAAAACGAACAAAAAATTGTAAAAGCAGTCCATACAACTTCTGCACTATATTCGGAATGTTCTGAAGTTATGTGATAGCTTTGTGTGAGAAACAGACCGAAATTTAAAGTTGCGATGAAACCAAAGTACTGACAAATCTTTTCATACATATTTTGAAGTACATCAGAGTGCAATAGAATAGATCATTGAAAATGAAAAAAAAAAAAAAATGTAGGGCGGGGATTTGGTTCTATTAATTAGTTGTTGATTGGATGATGAGATGTGGGCGTGGCACTCAAAAGTGTAGGCAGATGAATGTAAGCTTTTATGGGCGGGGTTTAAAGGGATAGTTCACTTTGAAATTAAATTTTGGTATGTTTTAGCTTACCTCAAGGGCATCCAAGATGTAGGTGTCTTTTTTTCCGCAGTAGTTTCAATTTTGATATTTTTAGGTCAAACCGTTCTTGTCTGTCAGTCATATTATGCAGGTCTATGGTCACGGTCTCAAAGAGCATGCACAGAGTCCAAATTAAAACAATTCCCCATCGTCCAAATTAAACAATTTCCCATCGTAAGTACACATTGATGGCCTAAGACACGAAACGAGCGGTTTGTGTGAGAAAACGAACAGTATTTATATCGTTTTTACATCTTGTAAAACAGCCACGTCCAAGTGATCTGAGGGCGCGGGCGCTTCCTATTGTGTGACGTGTGCGCAGACTGGTGCATAGATATATACACTAGATGTCGCCTCGTTCCAATGAACTGCCGTAGCCAAGGCGGAATCTAGTGTATATATCTATGGACCAGTCTACGCACACGACACACAATAGGAAGCGCCCGCGCCCTCAGATCACTTGGACGTGGCTGTTTTACAAGACTAAAAACGATATAAATACTGTTCGTTTTCTCACACAAACCGCTCGTTTCGTGTCTTAGGCCATCAATGTGTACTTACGATGGGGAATTGTTTAATTTGGACGATGGGGAATTGTTTTAATTTGGACTTTGTGCATGCTCTTTGAGAACGTGACCATAGACCTGCATAATATGACTGACAGACAAGAACGGTTTGACCTAAAAATATCAAAATTGAAACTACTGCGGAAAAAAAGACACCTACATCTTGGATGCCCTTGAGGTAAGCTAAAACATACCAAAATTTAATTTCAAAGTGAACTATCCCTTTAAGTGGACTAAATGATTGGAGAAGTCCTTCATAGAGAGAAGTTTGCCGTTTTCACTGGAAGGTCCAGTTATGACATTTTGATTTACAGGACAAGTTCGGTATTTTACACTTAAAGCCCTGTTTACAGATCGTTTCTGATGAAATAGAAAGGTTAAGATTAAAATTTGGACACATGCTGCTGTCCCGAGAATTTTAGGTTTATTTCGCTCCCCCCCCCCCCCCCACCTACACAATGACAACATAGGTGCACTGGAACAATCCTTCCTAAAACGCATTAAACTTTCGATTACAAAGACGTGAAACTCACCGAGTGGTCAGGGGTGTTCACTGATATGCTCACACAAAAATCGCTGCAAAAGATGCTTTCCAACAGGTTTTATCGTAGTTTTTGTCCAACTCCATTGACTTGTATTGGGTGAGCTGTGTGAGGTACGGTATTACTCCGCCGCTTCTTCTTCTGCTTCTTCTGTGTATTCAATGAAATGCCAGTGGTTTGCTTGCAATTGGCAAAGGTGCATTATCGCCACCAACTGGGCTGGAGTGTCTATTATTCAAGCTCTCAACGGAAGAATCTACGGGTGTGAGACGTTTGGAAAAATAGATCCACAGTTTTACAACGAATGGTAAAACACCTGTTGGAAAGCATCTTTTGCAGCGATTTTTGTGTGAGCATATCAGTGAACACCCCTGACCACTCAGTGAGTTTCACGTCTTTGTAAACGAAAGTTTAATGCGTTTTATGAAGGATTGTTCCAGTGCCCATAGGCTGCCATTGTGAAGGTGGGGGGGAAAGCGAAATCAACCTAAAATTCTCGGGACAGCAGCATGTGTCCAAATTTTAATCTTAACCGTTCTATTTCATCAGAAACGATCTGTAAACAGGGCTTTAAGTGTAAAATACCGAACTTGTCCTTTAAAATTATGAGGTCAAAATATTTTTAAAAATGAAACATGCTCTTATTAATTGTTTACAATATAATCTATAACACACATTTAGAAAATAGATTGAGTGAGTTTTCATGTCATTTAATAGATCAATTTTAGATACATTCAGTTTTGTGTGAACTATTCCCTTAAAAGAACTGAAATACAACTAAAGTCCAAAAATAATTGGCATAATCAATCAACTATTCTTTCCCATCAGAAAGCAAAATAAAAACTACATTATATCTGACAAATTGTTTGTTGAGCAAATTTGACTGCTTGTGTTTTTTCCTGATATACAGTGATTTGTATATTCAGGGCTAATCAAGACTTCAGCCTTAAGTCTCCAAAGTCTATTTCATAAGCCACGGGGACGCACAGGCATGAATAAGCCATAGAATCATAGACAATCCATTAAACAAAGAATCCTTATGCCTGACAGCTTGTTACTACAGGCTAGAGTTACTCAGTCAGCGGCTGTTTCTGTGCTCATAAATCAACAGTGATCAACAACATTCAGTCTCTACAGCAACCATGAGAGACAGACACATAGGGTAACAGAAGCCTGTTTAGCAGTACAGCTCCTGACTCACATACAGAGAGATACGTGATTTGGAAACAGAAAGAAATAAACTAAATAATAAATTAGCTACAGCTGTTATTGTCAAGCCCAGCCTTTTCTGCCAAGTCCAGAAATATAACAGTCCTGGCAGCCAAAACTAATTAACAATGAACACATCAGCAAAGGAGCTTAAATATTATTAAGAATTAATTATTGGTAGGCCTATGCTAACGCAAGCTTTGCTACAACTGCTCAGGGTTAAGTTTGAACGAAACTTGAACAAACGCCTAACTTTAAGTATTAAACTTCGGTGCATGACCTGTCCCACAGTAGCTACATTTACATGCAACCAAATGATCCATTTATAATCGGATTGATGGCTAAATCAGACTGTAAAAGCCTTTATGTAAACATCTCATTCAATACGATTGAGCTCGAACCCAATGAAGTTTTGATCTAATTGAAAGGGGTGGTGTAGACCTGAAATAATCTGATCAACAAGAAAAAATAAGCATTTTGTGAATCCACCTATATTTTCTTATAGGCCAATTTAACAAGCAACCAAAAAAAAAAAAAATCTTACAAATACTTCTCGAATACAAGTATATTGTACAAGGGACCCACAAGGGGACATAAACCAGGTGGACTATTTAGATTTTGTCAACATACCAAAAAAAAAAAAAAAAAAAAAAACCATAACAACAACAAAACATCAAACGAAAACTTCCCGAATACAAGTATATTGTAAAAGGGACCCAAGGGGACATAAAACAGGAAGACTATTTAGATTTCGTCAACATACCAATGAAACTGTTATGGGAGAGTGCAAAAATAATCCTTCTGTCATTTTCTTAATTTGTTTTAAGGCTTGAACACCCTTAAAAAAACAAAAAGTTCCTAAAAAGGAACTTTTTTTTAATGTACTATATAAGTAGCTAATATAAGTTTGAATGGATTTCAAACAGTTTTAGTAACCACAAAACATCACATATCACGTCAATAAATTTGTGTGCACGAGTAGGCCGCTCAAGTAAGCTTCCATAAAATTCTCTCCCAATCAAGTAAATGTATAAATCACACACTCACAGAAAATTATCCCCTCAGAACTGGACTTTATAACTTGCAATTACGAGTTTATAACTCAATTCTGAGAAAAAAAGTGAGAATTGCGAGATAGCTATAGGCCTAAACTCAGAATTGCGAGAAATAAGTCATAATTTGCGAGATATAAACTTGCAATCGTGAGAAAAAAGTGAGAATTGCGAGATTATATCTTAAAATTCTGACTTTATAACTTGCAATTGCAAGTTTATATCCCGCAATTCTGAGAAAAATGTCAGAATTACGAGATGTAAACTTGCAATTGTGAGAAAAAAGTCAGAATTGTGAGTTTATATCTTGCAACTCTGACTTTATTACTTGCAATTGCGAGTTTATATCACACAATTCTAAGAAAAGAAAAAAAAAAGTCAGAATTGCAAGATGTAAACTTGCAATTGCGAGAAAAACTGCGAGTTTATATCTCACAATTCTGACTTTATAACTCGGAATTTCGACGCGATTCTGAGAAAAAAGTTCAGAATTGCGAGAAATTGCAATTGCGAGAAAAAAATAAGAATTGTGAGATAAAAAGTCGCAGTTACCTCTTTTATTTTTTATTCGATGGAGGAAACAAGCTTCCATAAAATTATTTTCCAATCAAGTCAATGTTTAAATCGCACACTCGTTGTATATCTGTAACAAAAACATTGAAGGAGAATGCTGTTGTTTTGACTAGCCCAGATATGGTTACTATATGGTCATTTCAACTTAAGAAACATGATGGTAGAATCAATCATAACAAACATTAATCCAACACAGCGTATCTTTCACAGATGAAACAGCCTGCAATCCGACTATATCGACTCTTCATTTGACTTTGACTAGGTTTTGACGTGATGTCATGTCGGAGTAACATGACAGCAAATAGGACCCAGCAGAGCTCTCCGGCGAACCTCACCTGTCCCCAAACGCACTTTTACTTTTCCACCTGAAGTCGCCTGCAGAATCCAGACATCTGACAGTCTTAAAGATAACGGCATGTTTTGTGCATTGCTCTGCAGTTTGTTGCTCCTGCACGGCTCGGTCGGGGAGATCGTGTTCCGCTGCCCGAGCTGCACCGCGGAGCGCCAGGCGGCGTGTCCCAAGACCACCACCTCTTGCGAGATTGTCAGGGAACCGGGTTGCGGTTGCTGTCCGGTTTGCGCACGGCAGAAGGGCGAGCTGTGCGGCGTCTATACGCCGAGATGCGGGAGCGGTTTAAGGTGTTACCCCAGCGCGAATTCAGAGTTACCACTGGAACAGCTGATACAGGGACTAGGACGATGCGAGAACAAAGTGGACCTGGAGCCCACCATGACTAACCAGGAGTCAGGACACAGTGGTGAGTCTCAAGACTTTGTGAACTTGTAATGATGCACAGCCGCTGACAAAATGTACGCAATACAAGTATATCACACGGATGATGTTGCACTTTGATGTCTCCTCTTTTCTCCATGTGCCAGGACTTGGGGAATCAACAAAAATCAGTGCAGGGTCTTTGTTCTGGCACCCCTTTCTCCACCATCTTGTTTGATTGTTTATACAGCCCCTTTGTTAGATCACCAACTTCTGTCTGAACTGCTTCTGGTGCATCTGCTCATACATGCTTGATTTAGTTTATATCAGGGTTCTCACAGTCATGGAAAACATGGTAATGTCAGACATTGTCAAAATTTAGATTCCTTTGGGAAAGTCATGGGAACTAATGCAATATTAAAAAGTCATGGACATTTCTGGACAGTTGTTCAAATATTTCATCTTCTAGAAATTGATAAATAAATGAATATTAAATATGAAAAAAAAAATATTTAATTCTTATAAGCACTCTACTTATGTATCTTGGAAGAAATCCAACAGTATATATATATATATATATATATATATATATATATATATATATATATATATATATATATATATACATATACATATACATATACATATATATATATATATATATATATATATATATATACATATACATATACATATGTATGTATGTGTGTGTGTATACTGGGTTAATTTCTTTCGTTGCTGCAGGTTGTAGCCGATGGGAATGTGGCTGGAAAAATAATGGACATTTCTGTAGTCACTGCAGGCCCAAATTCTTCTAAGCTTATCTAGTAGTCACAAACAACCGGAAAACATGGAAATTCATTGTAAAAATCTGTGGGAACTCTGTTATATTTACTTAGGTTAGATGGTGCTTTATCCATGCTTTTATTGTTATGGTCCTTAGGGTTTAATACAGATTAGATCAGTAAGCAACAGCAGCCTTAGACTTTTGAGGTCTGCTTCTTTTACCTGCTTTAAAAGCCATTGGAGATATATAACATTGTTTTTGAAACCATGGTGCAATGGTATGACCAGTGTTGAAATTCAGTTGACCATGGGTCCACTGATCTCCTCAGTAAGCAAACAAATCACCTGTTAAACTGTTGACACTGTGACGTTTTTGCCATTCTTTCTCATTTTATTCGTATCAGCCTCTCTCTCTGTGTCTTTTTTTAATCCAGTAGTCCCCAGAGAAGCAAATCTTTTTTTTAAATATATTTTTTCCAGGGTTTTGATTGACCAACAACATGGATCACTAAACACATTGAGTTAACCAGAAAACATGTAGTTTCATCCCTCCTTTCTTTACAAGGTTGTACGAGGAAAAAAAGACATTTCTTTGAAACTGAAACTTTCTCAGGGACAACTAGTACTTTCTGAATATGGCTGTAGGAACATAGTCCTAATGTATCTTGCACAATGCTGCCTTTTGCCTTGATAATATAATTTGTCAGATCTCATTTGGGTATCATCAGAGGCCGTCTCTTTTGCTCTAGAGGCCAGGATGAGCACTTCCAAACCTTTGCCATACAACTGAAATATGTGACCTAGATTTCTAATAAAATAAAGAATTTTCAAATTGATGTCTAAACTGTGCCAAATGCCTCTGCTTTGAAACAAATTGGCAGCCATTGCTGTTGTGTTGTTGAGATTTCCAAGAAATCAGGGGTTAAAGGCTAATGTCTCCCTGCACAAATTGGACTTTTGCAAGCACCATTGTGAATGTGCCCCTCTATACTGTCTGAGCATTGTCTGAATGGTGTATTTTGGGATACCAAAAGCAACAAGGTTGCCCAGCACCGGCAATTAATTTGCAGCCCTTTCCAATGCAGGTTTCTAATGAAGAGAAAATACTGCCAGCTCTAAAGATAGTTCAAATTAAAATTCACCTTTACTCCCCTTCATGTTTTTCTGGCCCTGTATTATTTCTTTGGGCCTGTTTATACCTGGTCACTTCATGCATTTTCACTGATCCGATAGCTACTGTATCTGATTGTGAAAACACCAGGTGTAAATGCCCTCCGAAGCGCATTCGAGATGGCTTTTTCTTTCCTATTTCTCCCCTTGATCTTGAAACTAGCTGATGACAAATAAAATGTAGCTCATATCTGTTGCTTCCGCTGACATGAACTCTGTTAAATTTGCATATAGCACAGGAACTGAAGATCAGATATATATTCGTTTTGCGGACACACATTTATGTATCTATCTATTATAGCTATCTGGTTAGTAAAAACACATGAACTGGCGATTAGGTGATTATAGGCTGAATGTCCAGTTTGAAGGGTGATTTTTGCAACAACAACAAAAAAGCTATCATAATAGTCCATATGTCTCATACAAAATATTCCATGTGTTCTGAATCTGAAGCCACAGCTTTGTGTGAGGAAAAAACTTCACTGTAACATTTTCTTCATCCAGAGCAGTCAAATCTCATTTGCGCTTAAATTCGAAAGTTTTGTGTCGCATATCGTGACTGATTGTCACGATTAAATGAACACGTTTATAAAATTTTGGGAGTTTTTTTTGGGGGTCTATTTTTCACAAAAAACTATTGTATGGCTTTTGAAGACAATCAAAAGCATATCATAAACATATCAGATAAGTCAAGCATTTTTTTATGATACTTTTATGTTATGTTTATGTTGTGGTTGCGGTATAAATCAACGTCTACTGTCATTGTGTGGAAATCAGAAGCTCAGGCATCCTGCGTTAGATCTCCTTAACGTTTTCTGGAAGAAACCAGGTCAAGCCATTGGACCATGACAAAATGTTCATTTTTGGTGAACAAATCATTTTAAAACCCTAATTGGCAGATCACGGAGTGAGCTACAGTATGGCTTCATATTCAGAACACATTGAATATAGTGTATGAGTCGTATGGACTATTATGATACCTTTTTTTTTTTTTTGTTCAAAAATCCCCCTTCAACTTGGACATTCAGCCTATAATCACCTAATAGCCAGTTCACAGTGGGTCACTTCATGTGTTTTTACTGACCAGATAGCTATCTGATTTGTTACAACTGGTCCATTTCCACTGGGCCACATAAATGTGTCCGATCTTCAGTTCCTGCATTTGTTACGGTCAGTAATAAGCACATTTGTCTTTCTTTTCTCACTGTTTTCTGTGGGAAGAATTACTGAAAGTCATGTGGAAATCTTGTTAGCAAAGGCTAGACCCGTTCTGGCCCAGTACTTTTGTTTCTGCTGAAAAGAAAACACAAATTAATGCTGATCTAATGAATAGCGATTATGCTGTCTATTAAGGCTAATTAATGCAGTGAACTCTGAATGAATGCTGCAATTATGAAAACGCAATAGTAGGTGCTGCATGCAGGACCTCTGATCCTCATCTTTGTGTTTGCAACATGCCGAGAGGTATTAATTTTGTGTTACTGCATTAGTGTGCACTCATCAGTGTAGCTTTAACTAACTGTGGTGATTTGGCACAATGCATCTCAAAAAGAAAGGTCATTCTGCACTGAGTCTGTTGAATTCGATTCAGAATCATCTGGCATCATTGCACTGTGTGTAGGTTTGTGCATGGCCTCAACTGTGAGCATATTGCACCACCTGTAGTTAGCGTTGTTCATATGTCGAACGGCTCCCTCAGACATGATCCAGCAGCATGCTGGACCTGATGAGAGGAACATCTTTGGTAATGACACTTAAGCGGTGCACAGATGCTGACTTGCATAATGCTCCCTTGGCTTTAACTTAGAATCTGCTGCAAGAAGTTTTGAATATGTTTAGTCAATATGGATTTTGAAAATAACTATTTTGCAATGTGTGTGAATGACCATTATTCATCTAATATGTTCCTAGTACACATCTGAGGACCTCTATCATTGTGACCTTTAGCATGGCACTTAAAAGGGGCCTATTATGCAAAATTCACTTTTATAAGGTGTTTGAACACAGATGTGTGTCCACAGTGTGTGTAAACCAGCCTATAATGGTAAAAATCCACCCACTCCTTTTTATAATCCCCATAAATCATAAATAGTCTCTCCAAACGAGCGGTTCCAGATTTCCCTGCTAATCTTACGTAAGAGAGTAGGGGGAAGCTCCGCCCATGACTGGTGACGATCTGCTTTATTAGCATAGATCCCGCCCTGTGTGAGCCATATCTGTTTCCTCGCTGTAGCAGCTGGAGACAATGTCTGCGCCAAAAACATTACAATTGTTCTGTTAATGGATGTACCAATGAACACAATATCTCTTAAGACTCCTGGCATCTGAGCCACTGAGGACACCGTGGCTGAATTTTTTTTTATGAAGGAAATGTGGCGAAGAAATTCGTTAGTGTTATATATTTGCACAAATCATTTTAGGCCAGATTGCTTCACAAACGAGTGTCAGTTCAACTCTGGATTTGCACAAAAGTTGTTTCTGAAAGATTTTTATATTAACATGATGGTAGATGCTAGTCGTTGAGTTGAATCGACTTAACTCCACAACAACAACATAAATGTATCCACTAACCACTCAGAAACTTCCAGTTTCATTCTAAAAGTTGTAACTTCTTCCTGAGTCTCTCCATCTGTGTCCGACTCTGGTTCGTACATGTAAGGCTGAACACCGCTACTGACAATTTCTGACATTTAGGCTGCGGGACTTTCGCCGGTTTTGTTGTTGTATTCGAAGGATGAGCTGTAAAGGCTCTGCCCTCTTCTGGAAAAGGGGCCAGGATATATATCCATCCATCCATCCATCCATCCATCCATCCATCCATCCATCCATCCATCCATCCATCCATCCATCCATCCATCCATCCATCCATCCATCCATCCATCCATCCATCCATCCATCCATCCATCCATCCATCCATCCATCCATCCATCCATCCATCCATCCATCCATCCATCCATCCATCCATCGTGAAGAACAGACTGAAATTTAAGCTGTTATTCAATAATCCACCCCTCAACAAAAGTTAGATTTTTTTTAGTCCAGCTTGTGTTTTATTACAAAATGGCGTAATTATGTGTGTCACACAAGAAAGATTAGATGGAAAACGACTTATCATCGGTCATGTGCCCTTTTACACTGTTTGAAAAACATTCAACTACACATAAAAATTTCAAAGCTATAGCTGAAGGAAATGTAATAATATTGCTTCAGATGACTTGGAATATTTGTGAACTCAGATAATCAGTGGACATCTTAATTTTTAGTCTGTGCTTCTCACAAAATTATCATATGACTTCAGAATACTCAAAATATTGTATAGAAATATTGTGAGTTGTATAGACTACTTTTATGATACTTTTTTGGGGCTTGGTGATAAAAATTCTTCGTGTGGCATAAAAAGCAGCGTCGACATTCAGCCTAACTTCATCTATTGTGCTTCATGGAGAATGAAAATCATAATGGTTTGGTAAAACATGAGGGTGAGTAAATAATGACTTATTAAATACAGCTACAGCTTTATACAGCTTTAACAGCAGGTTTGCTACAAGATGGTGTTATTGTAGTATAATTTATATACTTACAAGATGGTGTTATTTTAGTATTATTTATATACTATTATATTATTTATTACTATTTTGAACTAGCAATTATTTTTACACTGCTCATTGCGGGCATCAGTCAATGTACTTTAAGTTGCTTCTAATAAAATGACACAAAACCTGGAAACATTGGTCTGATAAATAAGTCTGATAAATCTGAAATTATACTGATCAATATACTTTAAAATAAAATGGACACTGGGATTGCAAAGACAGCCATGGGTCATTAGATAAAAGCAAGTAGAAAGATGCAAATGTAAACTTTTTGCACTGATTCTCTCCAGAAAATCCAGCCTCCTCGCCACCATAATAAAATATATATCAAAGTTTATTCAAGCTAGCGGTTTATATCTCATGTTTGTTTTTCAGTCTTTTCCTCTTTCTCCTTGTATCGCGTGTTTTGCCCTCGGAACCCTCCGGGGTCTGATATGCAGAGACACGCTCTCTTCAACACCTTTCCAGTGCCTTGGGTGGCGGCGGCTTGTCGAGACCTGTGACACCAGAAAGGCTCCATGTAGGCGCCATGACTTTACTTTTACCCCGGGGCATCTGGAGTGTCATGGGTGTCAAACAAGCAATTGGAATAACAAAAAAACTCCTGGGCTCTTTTTACCTCAGGCCATCCCAGACAACCCACCCCACAGACTGGAGAGACGATGAAGCGTCAGCAAAAATACACAGTCTGACACATCCAGCTATCTTTCACTACTTGCTATAAATCTGGCTGCCTGCTTGACTGATACACAATTAAAAATGTCAATATCGACTGCGACAGGTATATTCACTCTAAAATAACTGCCAAAAAAAAAAAAAAAACATTCATGGAAGGAGGACATTATTTCTGTAAACTAATGGTAGCTCACATAGCAAAGCATATTCCTGAGACCCAAGCTTAGCACTGTGCTTAGTTTCATAAGTTTGTTGCTCAACCACTTGTCAAATGCTCAAGCTCAGGCAGACACTCAGGAGGCTGTAGTTGCTATGGTGCCAAGTGAAGATAGAAGATCAACACTACATGAATCCAAGGCATTTCCTGAGGAAAACTTTGACTTCAAGCTGTTTCCTCAAAGTCTAAAATTTTAATGCTATTTTTTAAATTCTAACTGATTATATATATATATATATACTGTATATATAAAGATACAGGTTTGAAATTACATGAAGATGAGTAAATGTTAACAGAATTTTCAAAAATCATTCATATTAAAGCATATAACATATTAACCCGTCACTGTTTTCAACTAAAAATTGTATGCGTTTTGGCCGTTCATTTACACGACAACAGCGTTTTGTGGGCAAGCTTCAGAAAACGGATTTCAAAGTGTCTCATCCTCTCCGTGTAAAGTATTCAAAAACACGAATTTGTGAAAACTGTGACGTCATGCGCATGTGTTTTACATGATCAGTCTGTAGGCGCATAGTGTTTCTTTACAAAGTAACATCGCCACCTACTAGCCTGGAAGCATAATACAGTCATAATACATAATGCGTGTGAACGGGATTGTTTTGACGATGTTGTCGTCTGTACGCGGAAAAAAAACAAAGGAAAAACGTTCCTGTTTTTAGTATATCATTGTCATATAAACGTACCCTAAATTTGGATATGCATATTAGTGAAAGAGAAAGTTTTGTTACGCTTTGCACTATTGAACATGTCAGTGTTATGAAATTGAAATAACACTTAATCACAATATATTGATATTTTCTTGTAATATGAGCATGTTGTGTTATGTACATTTATATGTTGTTTGTTATTATAAAAAGTGGATATAGGATTGTTTAAATGCTGTGATGGTATATTTTCACTGATTTCAGTTATTGAGTTCTTGTTCAGTATATTTACGTGCAACACCTTTGAATGCCTGCATGAAACCTACTGTATAGCAGTGCTTCATTTACCGGCATCTCATACTACATTTTTTGTTGTTGTTGTTGTTGTTGTTGTTGTTGTTGTTGAAATCTCTGTTTAGTATATAGAAACGATCAGAAGAAGCACATACACTCAGAATCAGAATCAAGGACTGAATCTCATTCGTCTACTGAGAACATTTCCTTTGTGCACAGTGGCTGTTGAATCATCGAGGCTCCCTCAGTAGGCCTCTGATTTATGACCGAACAACATTGCTGTTTAGTCTTTGCATATGCAATTACAGAAAAGATAAAAGAGAGAGAGAGGGAGAGTTGAAGAGAAAGACAGAGAAATGTGCTGGCACGATCCACTGCATATTGAGAAGAGGCTCAGGGAGGCTAGTTTAGGTTGAATTAAATCGTAAATGCTTTTTCATCAAATGGGGGGAGTAAAAAAACGGGGAAGTGCTCCCAGAGGATGGTGACAAATTACTTCTCAGAACGATTTTCTTAAGTGGAATCAGAGAGAGTGCGAAATACTAAGACACCGAACAGATGTTTCAATGATGTAGAGGACAGATAGAGGACACCAGTGAAAGTTCCTGTAGGACAGAACAGTAAAAGAAGTGGTAAGTGGAAAAAAGAAGTGGAAATAAGTCAACTAGCTCTTACAGTTATTTTCACACTTTGTTTGGACCAAACCCAAGCTCTCTTCCAATGTTATTTTAGTATTGTTTATAGGCCTATAGTTTATTCATATTTTAAATGATCTTTTATATTTATATTATCAGTTTAATTTAAAGGGATAGTTTACCCAAAAATTTAAATTCTGTCATTTATTACTCACCCTCATGCCGTTCCAAACCCGTAAGACTTTTGTTCATCTCAAGAACACAAATGAAGATCTTTGTTGAAATCTGAGAACTTTTTTTGTCCCTCCATTGACAGCTACGCAACTGACACTTTGATGCTTCAAAAAGTTCATAAAGAGATCGTAAAGATACACGATCGCTTTATATGATGAACAGATTGAATTTAGGCTTTTATTCGCATTCATTAACTCACACATCAGTTGTGGTAAATGGAAGCTCAAGCATGTTTGCTTCACGTGTGAGAACCAATGAGGTTCATTCTCGCAGCACGTTTGAGCTTCAGCAAGAGCCAATGAGGTTTGATGAGCCGTTGTGCTCTATAATGCGTTTCTCCTCCATTTTGTGTTAAAATATAGCATTCTTTGCAGAATTCAAATGGGTCCGATACGTTTTCTGGTATGCGCTGACTCGCACATCTGCTCTCAAGTCTCTGGACCGCAGCAGACACGTGACATTAACGTGAAACAAGACTTCATTCGCCCCAATGGAAAACATATTTACACTGTCTGAATCATTCCCTGTCCCCTATATAGTGCAGAGTGCGCCATGTGTGAACAAGTGACCAATTTCAGCCGCAGCTTCTACGTCTGTAGTGCAGAGTGCGCCATGTGTGAACAAGTGACCAATTTCAGCCGCAGCTTCTACGTCTGTTTATAGTGTAGGGAGCGGGATGCTTCAGATACTACAGTAGAGAGCATTTGATTGGACAGAAAATCTGATGAGAAGTTGAAGTGCAGAGTGATGATGTCATCCAAATCATTGATCCATATTGGCAGAAGAGAGAAACTGTGAATTTTGAATGCTTATATCCTCTAAATGGGAATTTTGTCATTGTTTTGGAGCACACTAGCTTATAGATTACAGGAAGGCTAACATATTCATACCAAAAGCCAAAAAACTTTGATTCGATTTTGATTTCAGGGGGACTTTAAACTCTATTGCAAGTAATCGTACGACGTGCCAGGCCAAATAAAAGCTGCATCAAATTTGAACTCCAAAAACCTCTTGTACATGCCCAAGGGAAGCCATTCTGCACCAACCAAAACCAACAATTAGTTTTTTGCAAAACTCTCCCACACCTGGTCCTGCTTTGCCGGACACTGGCATAGCTTTCCTGTGAGTCGTGTAGTTCCACAGAAGAAAGGAAATTAAATTACATTCTACACTGTTATTTCGTGCCGCCGTGGTACAGCAAGTCCTTGAAGTTACAACCTTTACAAAAGGCCACATGGTTATGCAAGTAAGAAAAGGCGCCAAATACAAGCCGGCTTCTCTGGCATCACAGCTGCTTATGTTTTTTTTGCATTACTTTTTCATGCAGACACATTCTGAGAGCCAGCGTGCTCACTGCAGCCTGTTTGGAAAAACAACATCGCTGCTCAGCTCCCTCTTCATAGCCGTGTGGGTTGAAAGAGCATTTTCTGTAAATGTTTAACCAGATGGGTAAACTGCGAACAGGTTTCAATCAATGTCAGTGTCTTTGGGTTGATTTCCCAGCATGCAGTGGGCCTCAGTTCATCCACAAATTGACCATAGCTTACTGGTTACAAGAGCTTCATGTTGCATGTCACAGAGTGCATGTTTGTATATATCAGTAGATTGTGTAATGTAAACCAATACAACCAGTTATAATCCTGCCGTCAGACCTCTGCATTTCGATAAATCCTGGAGAGAGCCTGCCGTTTAAGCTCATTAAAGAAGTATGCATAGATTAAACCAAATCAGTGGTGAAAGAGAAGATTTGAAGTGTTTGATTATGGGTGGTAACATACAACCAGAGCAGAAATGACCTTGAGTTGTTGTTTTTTTCTTTTCAGTTTTCCTTCTACTAGATGATAAATGTAATGATTATTCTATCTGTATAATTTTTTTACAGATTTTTATCATGATTATAATGATCACATTTCGTATTAAATTAAATGGTTTTACTTGTCAGAAAATTAAGTGGTAACTAAAAAATTTAAATTCTGTCATTAAATACTCATCCTCATATCGTTCCAAACTCGTAAGACTTTTGTTCATCTTTTTGAAGAATTCTGAGATATTTCTGTTATTGACAGCTACGCAACCACTACTTTGACGCTTCAAAAAGTTCATAAAAGATCGTAAAACTAATCCAGATGAATTGAGCGGTTTAGTCCAAATTATTTGAAGAGACACGATCGCTTTATATGATGAACAGATTTAATTTGAGTTTGGATTCTAGTCAAGTGAAGGTCTTTTTAAAAATAAATTAGCTCCTGTTTAAAGGGTAAAATATTGGTCTATAATAGCGGTTCAGAAATGTTATGTTAGTATATGATGTTGCTGCTGTTGTTGTAAAGTACTTCAAAATTATAAATAATACTAATTATTAGCATTAAAATGTCTTAATGTTTCCAAGGTCTTAAAAATCCAGCCTAACCAACACCGCAGGATACATTATCTTACAGATTTTGATTCGAGGGAAGTTTTTTTTCCTGTTTAAAGAGTAAACTATTAGTTATAAATATTGGTCCAGAAATGTAATGTTGGTCCGCCCTTTTTTTTTTTTTTTTGGTACTGAATCCATTGCGTTTGTTTTTTGGCATTTTGCTTTGTCCACCATAATTAGATGTTTTTTTTCCCCACTGAGCTCAATACATTATGCGATTGCCTGTGTTTTTGAAAATCGACACAAATCTTCTTGTTGGAACAGGTTTTGTGCCGGAAGTGTGTCAGTGATGCCTCAAAATGCCTCTACATAGACCCTACATAGATATCTCACTAGGTTTTGGATCAGAGTCGGTATGTAAATTCACAAGTGGCACTTGACTTTTCAACAGCATGTCATGCTTCCTTGGGAGAAGCGAGAGAGAAACCGGCCCAAGCCCTGAAAAGAGTTCCTGTCCACTCCCCAACCGCACAGCCCACACACTAAGCCTTTGGAAAGAGAGAGGAACTGTGAGTGGGAAGTGTTGCTGGTGTAGGCCCAGGGATGAGAGTGTGGAACAGGGATGCTTCTGAGGATATGTAATGGCAGGTGTCTGCTGAAGCACGCCCGCCAATAATGTCTTCAATGAGGCAAACTCTGGCAAAGTCACCCGCTATTTCAGACACTATTCTTAGGTCTGTTCCTCACAATTGGGCTTGAAACTTTAGACCACAGTATTCAGTGCTGGACAATGCTCAGAGCGATCACCCTCCTTCAGATCTCTAGGCTCATACTCACCCTACGCTGACATCATGCGAGCCGCTCTGGGCTCATTGCCTGAGTTTCTGCTTTTTAATGTCGATGGGCCAGACACAGAACACATCTGAATGCAGGCGAGAGTTTCAAAGGGCCAGCTAGAGTCCAAATGACCCGCTTTGTGCAAGTGATGTTACCAAGAGGTACATGTAAAGCCTGCGATGAAAGCTGACTGTTGTCACCTCTCCTTGGCTGTGTCTCGGCCAAAAAGCTGCACTTGAACACACCTAAAGGACTAAAGGTTAGGTGACTGTCAGCTAGCATGTGCGTTCTGCGTCTGTGTGCAAGTATCCGTCTATATCAGCAGTATCAATAGTCTATTTTTGTCGTTCAAAAAAGGGAAACCAAAACTAGGACTGCATTCAAAATCGCAAACAAAGCAGCGCTGCTTACCATTTTGAATATCAGTCACGCTGATCACTTTTTTCATTCTAGTCGGCTCATGTTATTATGAAAATATTCATGCATTCAATTGCTCAGGTAAGATTATAACAGCCTTCTATCTGTACTGTCGTGACTTCTTTGCTCGCTTTCATCACTTTCACTTTTATTCTCGTGCACTGACTCGTTCGCGAAGTTGAACAGCCAATCAGAGTGCTCTCTCTCTCGATTCAACATGCTGAATCGGCTCAAAAAACCTGATGGCGTCAGACTAGAGCCAACGGTGCGGAAGATTATACCGAAGATTAAACCTCAAAAACAGCCTGACGTCCGGCTTAGTGTGTCCCGGCCTTAACCCATGTAAAAAAATATTTGTAAAAGAACAGTTGCGTTATTACTATATATACTCATTTCGTTCCAAACCTATATACCTTCTTCTTTTTTTTTCTTTTTTTTTCTTTTTTTTTGCAGAAGAACGCAGAAGATCAAAATCATTTCTCACCCTCATGCCATTCCAAATCTGTATGGTTTTCTTTCTTCTGTGCAACACAAAAGAATATATTCGGAAAATATCTTTTATTTTCATACGATGAAAGTCATTTTTGGGTAAACTATACTCTTAAATAAGGATAAAAGTCTGCTTTTGTTATTAGTAGTTCACTTGTGATTTCCCAGGCATGGTTTGACTTAAAAGGCACGTATCTCTTCACAGGCCTCTGTGCCTATCGGAATCAAGAGCTGTCATTAATCCCAGCCTTTAACTTTCTCTCTCTGCCATGCTTTGATGCACTGCCAGGACACTGATCCAGGGTTTGTTTTTATTGACTAAAAAGATTGCTTGCGGTCTTTGACCTGAGAACAATAATACAAATTTCTATGAATAATATGCCAATTTGTTAAGCAACATCTAACCTGTGCAGTTGTGCAGCATTCAGAATGTAATTGAAAATTACTTTTAAAAAGCAATTGCATTTCTGATTATTTCACTTTTCAGTATGAATTACATACAGTATGTACTTTAAAGTTATACAGTGTATGTGTGTGTGAGTGCATGCATATGTGTGTATGTATATATATATATATATAGAGAGAGAGAGAGAGATTAAATTCTGAATTTTGACCAACTCCTGTAACCTACTCTTCCCTCCATCAGAAGAAGTAAATAGCACGCGCTCCCCTCTGATGAAGAAGACCAGCAAAGAAAACAACTACCAACACTACAAGGAAATGGCTGTGAGGCAGCATCACAACAGTAAGAGGAACAGGATGTTCAGCCCCCTGGATGATCTCAAAACGCTTCTCCCCAAACAGGTGAGTGTCCCTCTGTAAAGAAGTCACAGCACTCTTGAGTACTGGCGAACACTAAAGCAAGTCGTATATGAAAGGGCCTTTAGATTAACACAGAGAATGATAGACCTATTGAAATAAAGACCTGTATTCACCTTGAATGTCATTGTGTTCAGTACGGCAGTGCCCTCTTCTGGTTATCAGACTAATACACCACATACACAACAGTGTGGGCTTACACAACACACACACACATGCATGCACGCACAGACATACGTTTACGTAGCTATCTAAATGGGGACATTCCATAGACGTAATGGTTTTTATACAGTTCAAACTGTATATTCTATCCCCTTACACTAACCCTACCCCTAAACCTACCCATCACACAAAACTTTCTGCATTTTTAAATTTTTAAAAACCTTTAATTAGATTTACAAATGAGGACATCCGTAAAGGGAGGTTTTTGGAGATTTTGTCAGGTTTTGGTCACTTCTGGGTACAAATTTGTCCCCAAAATATAGTTAAGTATGTACACACACACACACACACACACACACACACACACACACACACACACACACAGACACACACACACACTGTCTCTCACTATGACATAGAAATGCTCTTTTCTGTATCAGCTAAACATTAATTATCCTCACACAGTTTTCTGAGGTTCAGATTTACGGTATGTCCTTTGTACAACCCTCTAAATTTGATGTCGCTATAATTCTGTGGTCTGAGGTTGTTTGTCAATGTATAATTTATTGCTCCAGTATGTTATTTTCATGATTGGAACTGTGCAAAAACAGCTGTAAGCTGTTTTTCGCGTGTTTTTCATATCAAGGCTGTTTCTGGTGCCACTTTTGCTATGTTTTCAGTTGAAAACATAATTTCCTTAGTTACCTAATTAACCAGCGATTTCTGATGTCTAAAACACTGCCCGGTGATAGCAAACAGTCACAATCGGATTGCCAAGACAGAACAAACGGCTCCCGCCTCTGCTGAAACAAGGAATGGGCCAGTGCTTGTCGAATTTGGCCATCACACAAATCCACAGAGTTAATTAACTTTTCTTGGAATTGTACCATGCTTTACCTGGACCCTTAAATCCTTAGCCAAGTGACCACTACAACAGGACCTCACCCCAATCAGCATTTCTATCAGGCATCATCTACTGTTCTTAGCCAATAGACACATTTTCTAGCTAATTTACTTTAGTTGTCAAGTCGTTTTTCTTTTTTCATAACTTTTTAGGCAGTTGTGGGCTAATGGTTAGAGAGTCAGACTTGTAACCAGAAGGTCATGGGTTGAATTCTCAATACCGACAGGAAACAACTGAGGTGCCCTTGAGCAAGGCACCTAACCCCCAATCGCTCCCCGGGTGCCGCAGTGAATGGGTGTGTCTGCGGTTTGCAGTGTGTGTGTGTGTTCACTACTCACTGCTCCTAATCTGTGTTCACTAACTTGGATAGGTTAAATGCAGAGGACAAATACCGAGTATGGGTTACCATACGGCCTTCACTTGATTTGAGTGAAGTAAAACTTGCTGAAGTAAATGGTAGGTCTGGTAGTTTTCGTAGTAACTCAAATGTTGTAGGACATGCTTTGAATGGGGCCTAAAATGAATACTCGCGAAATCCCAAATGCGAGTTAAAATCGGCATTGACAGGTATATGACACAGTGTCAATTGCCAGTTGGCCAGTAACATTTTTATGAATTCTAACAATATTGTGTGAACAACTCTCTAGACATTTGAAGGACCAGCGCTGAAAGTTTAAGCCTTGCTAATTTAAATATTCGACCGCAAGAAGACGCAAAATGGAACTCAATTCATTACTGGTGCGCTGCATTTTGAAGTTTTCTGTGCGCAAACATCCGAAGCACGCTCAGAAAGTCACATCTCAGACAACGTGTAAATACTGAATTGAGCTCTCTTTCACATCTTCTTGCGCTTGAACAGACACATTATGTCAAAACACCTGACAAGTATCCTCATATACATAGTCAGTTATAACTTAATTGTTTGTAAACAATTGGGAAATAAAATGCATCTGTATCCTGTTAGGATTTATTGGATCCATGTATTAGCTCTTAAAGTGACAGCAGCCTAATAGTCCTGCTGCTGTCTGTTAATGTTAATCAAACAACAAAAGGCAAATAAAATCACTCACTGCTCTAGATGAAATAATTTGTAACATTTATTAGGATTAATCTGTTTCATGGCTGGTAAAAAAAATATTTGTGGCCAGTACATTTTCTGAAGTCACTGGGCCATTTGCAGGACTGGCAAAAATTGAGTTTTAGGCCCTGGTTTTGCATGCCAACTTATTTAGATCGAGCCTCCCCATTTACATTGTCATATCAGCATATCCTCACTATTTAAAGGACGCCTTAGGCGCATTGATAAAAACAGTCCTATATCCACTCACATTTTCGTATTCTATTGTGCAAGAAATAGTTTGAGGAAATACAATCGATGTGACCATCAACAAACAACAGCTAAGACAACATTTAGCTGTACTACAGTATGAAGCACACTGGCTCTGGTTTTGCTGACCTGAAAGCTATAGTAACTACAATAAAAACAGCTAAATGATATGTTGATAAAGCAAATGGATGTTGGAAAGTACTAAAATAAGGTAGATGCAATAAAAAGAAGAAGCCAAGGCAATAAAAATTCAAACCAGTGATAATGGTAGGGTAATAAAAGCCAAACCGAATAAACATCTTTTCTGTGGGGGTCATAAATCAGTAGTGTAACCATTACATATCCCAATGAAAAGCAGACATTCAAGGAGAATGTCAGGGTGACGGCATGTTCGATGACAGCAGGGGACTGTTCACTGCTTTGTGATGGAGCACTTTTCATCCGCACGGTACGGATAAGATCCCTGGCAGGCCCTCTTCCCCCAGTGCCCTCTTATCCCGGGCCAAGCAGGGAGCAGCCATCATGAGAGATACAGGGAAAAAGAGAAGGAACGGGAGACAGGAATGGTCTTTGATGCCGATGCCTGTCCTTGTTGAGAGGTGGGGAGGTAGAACCAAGCCAGAAAATTAGCTGGAGTACGAGATTAATATCAGCCACATAAATGTTTCATGAAGCCGCCGGCTTGCTGTTTATCTCACTCTCCTTCTTATGTGAGTGTTTCTTCGAGAATTTTTATTAAAACTAACTTTTTTTTTATATGAAGGTCAAATTAACTCTGTCCCTTCATCACATTTTTTTGCTACTTTGATGTTTATATTTGTGAATGCCTGTTTTGTTAATATTTGATTATATCATAAAAAAATATGAATTATAGTTTTTAAACTAGAATCATTTAAATAGAATGAAATCATCTTAAACCATTTCAATATTAATTGCTTGAAAATGATAAAGATTTAAGACGCAACGTGTGAAATATTTAATCAAGGTAAATCTCACACATCAACAGCATATTTTTTTTTTTATATTTACATTTGTTTTACGATTTACAAAGGAGATTTCTGATGTCTAAAACACTGCCCGGTAATAGCATAAACTCACAATCTATATTTCTTTTTTTTTTTTTTGCATTTCAAGCTGTAATCTTGTGCATTTATTATAAAAAGTGTGAAAATATTACTTAATTGTGTGTATTTAGGATACATAAAATGCTAACTATAAAATTAGCCTTAGCAAGACAAAAGAGATTGCCATTTTATTCCAAAAACGTCATGTTCATCATAGAATGCTATTAAACAATTTGAGATGTGGTGGAAATGTTAAATAAGAAAATATATAAAAATGACAGAGTTGCTCTGTATGTTTGTATATCCATTTCTGGACATTGTTAGTATACAAATTAAACTAGTGAGAGTGTAGAAAAAATGCGTTTTAGGCTGTTTTAAAGGAGAACTCCGGTCAATTTTAACATTGAGCTCGATTTCGGTCGAAGTCAACAGTAGTCGATTGTCAAGTTCACGCGCGTGATAACCTATGCGCGTGAACTCGACAATCGACTACTGTTGACTTCAACCGAAAACAGGAAGTAAATACAGGTATGTGCGCTGGCTGAATTAATATCATTTTTATTCATATCTTTCACATCTACTGCAGTCAGATTCACCCGTGATCACTCTGATGGCTGGGCACTTGTAATGACACATCAAGGATGTTAAGAGGCTAAAAGCAGGTTTAAAACTTGCCCCATTGAAGTCAACAGGGTGCAAATTTTAAAAAGAGGATAACACGGTGTAGGCAACACCGATTTTTGTCGTTGTTCTCTGTACTGACAGCACTCCAAATTTACAAAAAAATTAGCTCAATGTTAAAATTGACCGGAGTTCTCCTTTAAGAGTTGAAGAAATACTCAAATATGTGTTTGTGTGTCTGTGTTGTCTTACAGAGCCAGTGTCAGCTGGAGCTGGATAAAGTGTTAGAGAACATCTCCCGAATGGTTTTCCATGACAACAAGGGGCCTCTGGAAAATCTGTATGACCTGAAGTTTCCCAACTGTGACAAGACAGGACAGTACAACCTTAAGCAGGTGAAATGATCTACACTTGCCTCAATCTTTCGAAGACAGTGGTAGCTTGTCAATGCCCAATTTTACCAACCATTGAAATGCATTAGATAAGTTACAATGTTAACAAAATGAAAGTAGTTTATGAAGTCTTTTTGTCCTTTGTCAGTTTGAAATGTTTTACAGTTCACCTGGTACATTGGCCAGTAGATTAGAGCAAAACACTTTCACTATAGGGCAATAGGAATATGAGACATTGCACAACCTTTCAATCTGCAGCAGCCTGCTGTTTTATTATCCAATTCCACATGGAAGGTTCAACAATGACACAAAGATAGAGCCAAAGAGAAACTGTGTATAAAACATTCCCACATTCTCTACAGAAGGCTGTTTTATCAAAGCCAAGGCAACCGTATCTGAGCTGAGAGTTACAAGCTAATGAAAATTTTGCTGAATGACTAACCTGTCTGTGGGGTGGCTTGCCCTTCTTTGTAGTGACGTTCTCAGAGGAAAGAGAATCACTAATGAGAACTCTTTTGTAATCTCTTTTATATCTTAATGACCTCTCTTACACGTCCCTTACAGCCTGATGAGATAAAATGAGAAGCAAATAGATGGATACTGTTGAAGGTTCTTAGGTTCTTTAGAAAAAATGTCACGCATGTCCACTTTTTTTCAGAAGTCTCAACAATGTCTTTAAATGTGTTCAAATTTGCCAAGATACCAAAGTCTGCTATTAAAATTGATGAACAAATGATCTGATCTTTCCTACCTACATACATTCTTTAGCTCTAACTCTTACTGTATACTGTATAGTTACCATAGAGTTTATATATCTATATATTTACACACACACACACACACACACACACACACCAACCCAATTTGTACGAGGTGGATAATTCGTACAAATTCATACGACCTCACTCATACGAATTCGAATGATTTTTGCTAAATCGTACATATTTTACGAGTTGCCCAATTCGTACGAATGACCAACTCCTTACCCTGCCCCTAAACCGACCCATCACTGGGTTTAGACAAATCGTACGAATTCGTACGATTGTGGTCGTACAAATCTGCCACCGTTTATTCACTCCTTTTACTCACATTAATTGTGAGATAGTGTTGACACACACACACACACACACATATATATATATATATATAAAGCTATTGTCTAGGCTCTTTTTTATATCATTTTACTTTTATATTATACAATTTTATATTAGATTTAATATTTCTATGTCCTGACTTGACACATTGCAGCTTAAACCAGGACAAACGTGTTCCAGAGATGTAAATTGGAATGTTGTTTTGACGTGCAGACCCTGTTCCCAGGGCTCAAAACAGTGTACCTCACCATACTTAATTGTTTTGTAATCATCCTGTTCCTCTTGCGATTACTGTAACTGTCAGTTTTTGTTCTTTGCCATTGGAGGACAAAATTAAGAATCTGTTTTTTGCCTATTTTGGGTCTCAGCGTCAGCTATGTCCAGTTCAATTATGACCTCATTTTGGGAGTGCTCAGTAGGGGTCAATGAGACGTGCTGGGCCAAATGAGGCGGGAGGGCTGTTTTGGGGCAGTGCCTCCACCCTGTACTCGCCCAAGAGCTTCATTAAGCCCCCAACACCCACCGTTTCCCCACCCCTCTCATCATCTTCCCTCTCTTGTATTCCAGTGCCACATGTCCAACCACGGACAGAGGGGCGAGTGTTGGTGCGTCAACCCCTACACTGGTGTCCAGATACCCTCGTCCCCCAAAGTGAGGGGGGACCCCAACTGCAGCCAATTCTATGGCGGCCCCGACCTGGAACCGCCCACCGCCCAGCAGAAATAGACGCTCCATCAGGGAGATGCACCGGGTCACAAACAAGGAGAGTTAAAAGCGAGTGCAAGAGTGGTGTGCATGTGTGTAATTCTGTACTTGTATGTGTGTGTATTTTTGAAATAGTATGATCTGTATTGTCAATAGGAGTGTGGAAAGTCACATGCCAGCAAAGACAATTCAAGGACAGGTAGTTAAACTTCTCAAATCCAGATAACTGTACTCCAAATTTAACCCTGAGTGATTGTTTTTTTCTGCCTATTTATAGGCTCATCTGGTGCCTTTTAATCTTGTGACTGAATCTGGTTGCAGGGAGTCGCTTGTACAGCATTTGCAGCTGTTCGGTGTGAAGATGTGTCCGTTTAATTCTCTCTTTTGTCTTTGGAGACCCAATAAAAATAGTTGTGCATTTATTGCACCGTTGGTCACCAGAAACAGATTATAGACACTGCAAATGAACAACAGCAGGAGCTTGACTTCCCAAATTATGAAACCAAAAATTGTGACTCGCTGACAGAGAAAGCGGAGGGGTCGTGATTTGTTGGCTGATTTGAGAGGACCTGTGCTTGAGAGGCTTGAGGCCATTTTGACTACTTGAGTACCCGACTGATAAATCAACCTTGAGTACTCAAGTGCCGTTTGTAGATATGCATCAAACTGGCGTCTTTTCCGCATGAGTGTTGCATTAAGACCATGCATTTAAAACATTTTTAAAATGTGTCTCTAAACCACTACTTTTGTTTCCATTCAGTTGCCTCGGGCTGAAAGTCACCATGTACGCAAGTTGCTTTGCGGGGTCACCGCAAATTGCCGTCCCTCTAACCAATCAGAGTGCGAAGTTCTAAAGGCCTAAAATGTGACAGAAACAAAGGATCAATTGAAAATGAGGCCCCATTTTGGCACATTACTGAACTTCAATCAGCATCATAGGTTTTGAAGTTCACGCAATTAAGTGTGTTTTCATAATCGATAATTGCTGTCGCTTCCAGGTACTCAAGATCTGGCCATCCCTGTTCATGGCGGCTGATAGACTTCTGTTCTCGTGGTCTTTCGAACGTGCTAGAATGCAGGTGGTGTATGTGTGTGTTTGTAGAGTGGGGATCAGAGTTTACTAATGATGTGCTGACAGAGGGCTTGATTTGGACACAGGGCTGACATTGACAAATGTGATATAAAGTGGGATAAGTGCCTATAAATAAACACAGGTTTGCCTGCAGTGCCAGTGGGCTGTGCCTCACTTTGCTTCACTCTCATCTGCAGAGGGATGTATTTTGCCCAGTATAATGTTTGAATGTGGAGTTGAAAAGTTCTTGAAAGGAATGTGAAAAAAAAAACTTGTGGGGAACTGCAGGGTTAGGCTCAGTCGGTCCAATAGAAAATTGCAAACAATAAAGTAACATACAGTGGAGTACAAAAGTCTGAACCTTGAACCTATCCATCCATCCAATTAAATCTGAAAAATAAATTCTTAAATGACCAGGATGTTTATTTGATAAAAAAAAAAAAAAAGTATAAAAGCATTGTGAAATATTATTACAATTTAAAATAACTGTTTTCCATTTTAATATATTATAAATTAATTATTTCTGTGATGGACAAGCTGAATTATACTGACTTATAAGACCAGTCTTCAGTGTCACATGATCCTTCAGAAATCATTCCAATATGCTGATTTGCTGCTCAAGAATCATTCATTATTATCAATTGAATTTTTTTTTCATTTTTTTTTAATTAAATTTTTTTTCAGAATTCTTTGTTGAATAAAAAGTAAAAACAAACAAAACAAAAAATTGAATTTATTTTAAATTGAAATCTTTTGTCACTTTTCATCAATATAATGCATCCTCGCTGCATAAAAATATCATATTTCTTTAAAAAAGTCTTAATGACCCCAAGCATTTTTCAAATCAAAACTAAATGGATAGGGGCAGTGGGATTTAATGGGTTAAATTGCTCTGTTAGCAGCCTGTTCACACGAACAGTGGTTTTATTGCTGGAGGTCCCCAGATCAATGATTGTTCTGGACGGTCCTACGTCTGCATGTTCTCTGACGTCATTGGTGGCCTGTGTAAATAGCCATAGCTTTTGAAAATCTGAACACAAATTAAACAAGTATCCAGGTGCTGCTCATAAATGTAAACTTTTTCATTTTCTATTGTCAATGTAGCCTCGCATCAGACTTTTGTGTGCCACTGTACTGTATGTGACCTTATTGTCATGTCGCTGGAAACCGACATCATTATCAATGTGAACAACAGTTAAGGGTTGTTAAAGGGCGGCAGCTGTAACATCCCTTGATTAAGTTATATTTTCATTTAGTACCCATATCTCTTACTCTTTTATCTCTTCCCCATCTGTCTCTCTCTTTCCCATCATCTCCCTTGCTGTGAGAGTTGAATTGAACAGCTCAATCTGGAAATAGAGGTCGATTGCGCTTTAGCATTGATCCTAACGTGTTAGACAGTGTTCAGCCCAGCGTTTGCTTTTGTAGCTTAGTCTTTATGATACATTAACACATTAACCTCCAGTAACTTCCACAGTATTACCACATCTCGCTCGCCTTTAGTAGTTGCTTACATGTATTTACTTTAACTAGTTAGCATTGTGCTAACTGCCGCTACAGACTGCCCCTCGTGTGATTTTGGTGCCTCATAGATAGATTTGCTGAGACACAGGTTACGAGTTTTCCGTTTTGGTTTGTTTCCAAAATAGATTGCTGCCTACCCTCCGGTGGTACAGTAAATTTTACGGTAGCTCGAGTTTGGCCTAGTTTGAAAACAGTGCGAAACCAATCCCTGTGGTTTTCGGGCATATTGATTTGCCAGAGCGGGTTCCGATGGGATGGAAGTGTTCATGTATGTGTGTGTGTGTGTGTGTTTGTGTGTACTTGTGTGAACGTTTCGATGCTGTGCCATGCCTGGAGCCAGTGTGACGGTGGGAAGGATTGCTTGCCATCTGGTGCAGTGTAAAACTGTCAGAGCCGGTCTCTGCATTTGGAGAGTCTTAAACAAATGACAGGGGGAATTTCTTGAGCAAATCCAAAGCCATGTACCATGCCAGCATCTCACATGTTTTTCTTTTTCTGTATTTCATTGCGTATCCTGTGTGTCACGAGATGCGGTGGTTTTAAATAACGTACATTACTCAAAGCATGCTCTTTGTGTCCACTGTCATGCGAATGGTGCATGAACTGAGTTTTCTGTACAACTGCAATGGAAAAAGCCATAAATGCATGCACAAATAGACATTGGTTTTAAATTCTTGTAATAAAATCCAGCATGATTAAATGTATTATCTTTCAGACACATGATTCATTTGTCGAGTTTTCATTTTATGAATTTTCTTTATGATTTCTTTGTTGGGTTTTGAGTTGTCTTGTTAATGTTTTCCATGCACATAAATCATAAGCCCGTCCTGAATTATTATATATATATATATATATATATATATATATATATATATATATATATATATATATATATATATATATATATTTTTTTTTTTTTTTTGTAAGTGGTGATTACCTTTTCAGGGTTCCCATGGTCATAAAGCATTCAATAATATTATGGAATTTTAAAATGGTGATTTCCAGGCATGAAAAAGCCAAGGAATGAAAAAGAAGTCAAGATCTTGGTTTGACTACGCAAGAGTCAAGCACTCTGTTAAGTCTACTCCAGCACATCCCAAATACTATAAAATCATATTTTTTTATATAGATTTAAAATTAGTTTGTATTAATAGAATTAGACCACAAATTAAAATGATTCAAAAACGTTATTATGGTAGACAAGAAATTCATTGAATTGATGTTACAACAGTGTTTTATTTGCTTGTCTCTGATTTCTTAAATATATAATTATATAGATTGTTCATTTTTCTAAATGCTCTGCTATACAATCATTTTTTCAGCTGGAAATTGATGTAAGTAAAATGATTTTTAAGGGCTTTATTCAGTAAAAGCAAGCAAATTGAAAAGGTTTGGAAATTCATTGGCCAGATTATCCTCTTGATGACTGAGTATTATCAAGGTCATTGTCTCTCTATGTTTTTTATTTTATTTTTATCTCTTATTTTCATTTTATCTGTTTAAAGATAGAGCCTTATGTACTTTAGCAGTGCACATTATTTTATTTATTTTTGATCTACGGAGAGATTGTAAGGTAAGAGATCCACCTTAAGCTTCCCCTGGTGTACAGTAGTTTATCTGATTTTATCACATCTGTGCTGGCATTCCTTCCTTAAAACAGAAAGCAGAATGTGAATCTCAAAAATATTACAGGAGCGAACAGCAGCGGCGTGCCTCACGCAGGGACCGGCCGAGGATGAAAAGCTAAACTCTAATCATTGTGTTCTCAGGCGAAAGAGCGGTGTGGAGAGCCACATGTTGTGATAAGATGCAGCCATCTATAGTTGTTCAACTAATTGCGCGATAAAAGGGACGTGAGTGCTTTGAAGTCTAAAACGCAGTTGTCAGTTTCTTTGAAGGCTATAGTAATTGTCATGTTCACTGCCCCACAAATCAAATCGCCGACACGTGTTCCTCTCCAGGTCTGCTTCGTTTCCCCATCCATCTGTCTCTTACAAAAGTCCTGATACATCACATCTGGAGTCCGTAAACCTGAGTTATCCCAGGAAGAACTTCACCTGTATGTCTGCATTAGCCATTACCTTGAGGCGGCTAAAGTCTCAGACCCCAAACACTATCCAGTACTTATTTCACACCATAGATTTAAATAAAATCCACTTATTTTGTAATTTTGCCATCCATTTGCATAGAAGTAGCGGCACTGCTAGAGGTTTGGCTCTGAACTCACAAGAAAACATGATAGAAATACCCGCTTAATCCATTTATCAACAATGTTTTGCAATATAGGCTCTTATCAGTGGCACTTTTGCCTCTTTGGCTTGATCCTCGAGTCCAAGCAGTCATGAAATGTTGTGCTAACTTGCCCTGGAGCTTTGTGATAAAACATGGCTCCACATAATCTATCCGTACTGTTGGTTTCCCCACTTATTTGAATGGAGAAGTTGGGACTCCTTTCTGTCGGTCAGAGATCCCCCCCCTTGATGTTGGTGCTCTTGGTAAATGACTTCCTTGTTCCTGAGCAATCTCTTTGACTTCTCTGGAAAGCCAGGTGCCTTGCCTCTGGGCAGAGTTTAAATGCAGCAAGTCTTCACCCAAAATAAACCTGTATCCTGTAACGCTCTGTTTCTCTGGGCTCGTCTGTTAATCACCCAAATCCTGGTTCAGCAATGAAGACAATTGAATTAGCAGATGAACAATGACTGCATGTGTCACAGATTCCCGATGGATTGGTGTGACTCTTTGTGTGTATTACACACACACACACACACACACACACACACACACACACACACACACACACACACACACATATATACAGGGGTGTAACAGTATATAGTGTCACAATGTATCGCAATACAAAAATGCATCAATATGTATCGTAGATATAGTGATAATATGTATTGTGTATAATTCACCCAAAATGAACATTTCTGTGTGAGAAAAAAATTCAAGTTTACAGAGTTTTAGTGTCAGTACTACATTAAACTAGTATATATATTGTTGAATATAATGCATAATAATAATGGGGGGAAATTTGTGGGTCAGGATAATGCCAAATGTCTTATGTTGTTAACCGTAAAAAGTCATACATTATTTTAAATATATCCAGCCAGTGACAGAGTGCAAGCATGTTCGTCTAAAATAATTCTGTATTTTCAGCTTCAGAATCATCAATGTTTTTATTCATGTGACACCATTGTCCTGTGCATTGGGTTACCAGCATCAAGTCCAACCCTATTCATTTACACCCACAATGTAAAAACCAAATTTAGCATTTTAATCAACAGCATATTTTTTGTTAACCTTTTACCATTTGTCTTTAAGTATCGCAATAATATCGTATCGTGAGTTCAGTATTGTGATATGAATCGAATTGTGACATGAGGGTATCGATACACCCCTACACTATATATATATATATATATATATATATATATATATATATATATATATATATATATATATATATATGTATAATTTTATTTTAATGATTACAGTATGACACTCACCATCAAAGTAAATTGGGCCAGCATGGGTTTACATGAAAAAATTTGTTTTTTAAGCGCTTGAATTAGTCAGTGAAATCATGTTTGTTTGATCTGTTAAAATCTCTAAATCATCATTTTTCAGATGTAACTACATTTCTAGGTGAATGATAATCTGGTTATGCATTAATTCAATCGTACAGCATATTTGTAAACCCCTTTAATAATGTTTAAAAGTCCTGTATCTCATGAAGCTAAAATAACCTGAAGTGTGTAGTGTAGCTAAATATCTCTGATATTTAAATTTGATTGGTTACTAAATATTTCCCATACTTCCATTTATGCTGTTGTTTTGATGACTTTAATACTATAATAAAATGTGGAAAATGTATCCTGCTAAAGTTACTGGCATTATATTCTCATGACATTGATGATGGAAGATTGACATGAAGTGGCGCTGCGCAGACCGATCAGTGTAAAAAAATATCACGTGGAACATTAACATATGCCAACATGATGATTTATAAGCAGCAGTGTATGTGCTTGGTAAGTGTTATGATCATATCAAGATTGCACTATTGAAATGTCACAGTGTTTGTTGTCTTTATATTTGCATGCAGTGTGTGATAATGGTGTGACATCTGGAAAAATCCTGTGGTTACTGCCGTGGCTAGTGATAAAACTTTATTTAAATTGTTCTCATAAACAAGATCAAATTCATGTCATGTACAAATAAATTTATTGCACAAGCTTAAATGAATACATAACTTTATTTAAATAAATGCTTTGTCATAACAAAAAAAGACAAAGGTTAAAAGAGTACATAAATTACAAGTTGAATAAATATTACACAGTGATATTCACTTTCTTAATAATTTGAGTTTTTTTTTTTTTTTTTTTTTTTTTCATTTTATTGGTTTTTAATAAGAGTTCCAAATGCTGAACATTTTTAGAGTCCTCCAGCCACTAATGGGTCTTTTTCACATGCCAGTTTAAGCCACATTTAGGTGGTCAATCATCAAGTCTTTTCTCATCCACAAAAAAAAAGAAATCAATAAAGAAAAAACTGTTATGCATTCAGAGAAAGAAAACCTGTCGTTTCTACTGTAGTGTGAGTTATGAACACTGCTGTCTACCCAAGTAGGAGATTCGGAATCTGATGAAAGCAGATAAGCACAAAAGCAACATGCTGCGTCCTGGCAATCGATAGTCTTTTACCTCTAATTACAAATCAGAACGGATCAGAATCACATTAATGACATTTCTTTCCCATTCTCACAATAACACCCAGATGGATTCTACGACCTGGGGAAACTTAATTTCAGCCACAGTGCATCGTCTTATAACATTCAGGGCCCTATTTTAACGATCTGAAACGCAAGTGTCAAAGCGCAAAGCGCAAGTAACTGTGTGGGCGGGTCTTGGCGCTGTTGCTATTTTCCCGGCGGGATAAATGACTCTTGCGCCAGGCGCAAATCTAAAATGGGTTGGTCTGAAGTAGCTTCATTATTCATAGGTGTGGTTTGGGCGTAACGTGAAATAAACCAATCAGAGCATCATCTCACATTCCCTTTAAGAGCAGACGCGTTTGTTCTAAATCGGATTCCTGTTGTAACGGTGGATTTGCCAGGCGCGCACCAGGAGCGGTTCACAGCCGAGGAGACCGACGTTCTCGTCAGGGACGTTGGGGATGGAGAAACCCACCCAAATTAACTTCGGTTAAAAAGGCGTATGATAATTTGGGTAAATGTGTAAGCTAGATGTATGCTTTTATAATAAATTGTCTATCTATCTATCTATCTATCTATCTATCTATCTATCTATCTATCTATCTATCTATCTATCTATCTATCTATCTATCTATCTATCTATCTATCTATCGTAATAATGTAGGCTATGATTTGCAAAAATGAAAACTGCTGCTTCTGTGTAGATGAGAGAATCAAAGTGCATTCACGTTGTGCACACGCTACATTGATTATGGCCAAGCATGCGCCCTTAAAATAGCTTATGAATAACATGCGCAACGCGCCACTGACTTTAAACTATTTTTTCCTGGTTAGTGGCGCAATTGTTTTCTAAACCTGCAAAATAGCATGAAGGAACGTTTGCGCTGGAACACGCCTCCTCTTTGCGCTGAACCGCCCCGGGGAGCGCAAGTGTATTTCTTAATTAACCGACGTGCTTCTGTGGAGGGAAAAGCGCGCTTTGCGCGGGTGCAAAATAGGAATGATACATGCGTCGGTGTACAAAGTCAATTGCGCTGGGTGCAAGATAGGGCCCTCAGGGTTTTCATATAAACACTTTATTTTATTTTATTTTTTTACTCGTGACCAAAGCTGTTGCGTGCCTGCTTATCAGATTCCGAGACAGTCTACCTAAAAATTCTACTATGAAGTGTGAAGCACTGCAAAAATTTGTATTTTTGTCTGTTTTTTCCAGTAAAAATATCTAGACGTTTTTAAAACAAGATCAATTGACTTGAGAAGCAACACTTTGGAATAAAGTAATGCTTATTCTCATTGAATATGTCTTGAATTATCACCTTTATAATGTTCTTTCTTCCATGGAACACAAAAGAAGATATCTGCAGCTGCGTATTAACAAGTGAATGGTGAACACGGCTGTCAAGCAAGATTTTCAGGGCAAGATTTTAAATTAACAGCTATTTTTTGCACAAAGCTCTCATACAACTTTCTATGATTTGTATGGTGCTTCGTTTGTTCATTTTGAAGCTTGACAAACTATAGAAGTGAGCAGCTCGGACATTATGCTAAACTTCTCCTTCGGTGTTCCACAGGAGCAAGTAAGTCAAACTGGTTTGAAACATATGCTAGTTTGTTTTTCTTTCCCTAAAACTCGAATGCAATTCAAGATATGATTTTGCTTTTCAAGTAAATTCTACTACTTTTTAAAGTCGTTCAGATGATTTTACCTGGAAAACAAGACACAAATACTGATTAAGAAAACGATTTTTGCAGTATGCATTGTTGTGTGTTGTGAAGGGAGGCCCAGCACAAGATCACCGCTTAAGGCTCTCACCCGCTCTCCTTCTCCCCGGATATCACTGAGACGCAAAGTCTATTAAGAGTAGATGGAGAATAGACTGTGATTGGTAGAGTTGTATTACTGGTAAACCCACTGAATGATGATGCGGGTCTCAGGCTTGGGCTTGCGAAGCCCCTGTCAAAGGTGCTCAGGCAGGGTATCTGTCCGAGGCCTGCTCCTGCTCCTATACCTGAACTGAGATTCACTTTGAGACGGCACTAAACGTGTGGCAAGGTAAGGAATTAAGTGCAAGCTGCTGTCTTTAAATGGGAGAGGGGGCTTTCGGCATGGATCAGGACCTGGATGACTCTGATTACTGATTTCGCCCTGTGGTAAAGACACCTACGAGGCGAATTGTGCAATAACGGCCGCGACTACGCCTCCACGACGTACTCGAGACACCTGCGAAAGTCTGGTTAACCCGCACGCCCTGAACTCACTCTTTCTCTCACTCTCCACCACCTCCTATTTGAGAGCCAACTGTCATTCGCAATTCTTTTTTGATAACCTGTGGTTATTTAAAATTACAGCCAGGCCCACACGGAATCGTTGTGCATGGAATTCTATGCAGCGTTCTCTGGCTAATTTGATTGTGCTTTCAGCTACCAATAAGAACGTAGTTTTCTCAACTCCACGTCTGAATATGGAATATGCAGACGGGCGGATTCCGTCTGGGCCTGGTTATGATGGGTATTTATATGATTGGGATCTGGATAGATTAGTGACTACTTTTACAGCCCCCTCCCAGCAGTGAAACTATGATCATTCGGGCCCTGAAATAAGATCCGGATGGACCCATTGTGGCAGGGAATGGCTTCACTTACTCTTCAAGAGCTGAACGGTGAGTATCCCTGTTTGATGTATAGCTTGATTGAAAATACTCTCGTCAGCAATTACACACATTTGCAGTCTCTGTCAAATCAATCGTCAGCTTATTCGTAAGAGAAATAACAGTAAATGAGCTAGCGCTAGCTGGACTACGATCTCCCTATCTTAGCCTCGGTGCAGGGAGCGATTTCTGATAGCTGCTTGACATACAATGTAGTGTAACGGATTTCGTATCTGATCTGATGCAATATTTGAACGCAATTGAGGTCCTTCGTCAATATGAAAAGGTTGTTTCGTTCCCCTTGGCTATTGTGTAACGTTCACGTCACCATTCAAATGTATTTGCATGTAGGAAGGCACTGAGACTCGCACACAGAAACTCACACTGAACGTCGCTGTAGTGAAACACACCTTCTGTTTCCACCGTGCCTTGTGGTTAGATGAAATACAGAAATACAAATTAAATGTGTCATCATGCTAACCAAAAGAGCTATTACCGATTTGTGAACAGTCAAAGTGGGCGGATCCTAAAAAGTGGTCCGACCTGCATTCAAATGAGCAAGTTGTCACTGTGACAGGTCAGATGGAAATATGCAAATTGATAATGCTAAAACTCCTTTGTTGAGCACCAGATCGTTGTGGTTGTTTGTTAAGGACAACAAAACAAAAAAGAAAACATTCAATAATCTAGAGTTAAAGGTAATATACCAAGGTTGCACCTATTTTCAGTGAAACCAAATGGTCGAGGAACATGGCTCATAAGTGGACTTTCATTACCTCCATGAAGTCAAAGGAAACAGCACATAAAAAAAAAAAAAAAATCAAACATTACAGACAGAAAGAAACTACCGCTCTGCACGGTGAACGTCCGTCAAAGTTCAAACGCAAATGCTGGGAGCGTTTAAGGGTTACAGCATCTGTCTCGATTTTAACTCAGCCCAGATGCCACAATATCTGATACAAAACTATTCCAGAGTGGCCCTTTCTTTTCTAGGCGTGGACACCGATTGATTCTCTGTGTGGACTTTATTTCTCGTTCGGGATTGCTCTGCTCACCCGTGTAAAAATGCTGTCTGTTTACATAGGCACGGTTGGCATGTTAGGTAAGCTACAAAGTCTGGAGCCACTGAAACAGATTTGTCTAATGGGATCCTGGTTTTCACTACGTTCTGGGTGGGATATGCCACAAAGACAAAAAAAACATTCTTTTTTTGAAAGCTATCGCCGTATTTCATTTCTCACGCGGGTGTGCACGCAAACGCACACTCGTACACACACACGCGCATACACTGAACTTGGTGAAGTTACACATTTCCAAGCAGGTTCCCCAATGAATAAGTGCTCTGACATGACCAAAAAAGCCAGATAGAGATGACTGTATAAGCAGATCTCTAACATGTGTTTTCCTTCTTCTTCTTTTTTTTTTTGGAAAACAAATGTTTTTTTTTGTTTTTTTTGTTTTTTTTTCAAATAGTAAGAGTTCCTGCTATCTCCTTTGATACCTTGACAACAAAAGATGTAAAAGACCAAGATAGCCCTGTTAATATTCAACATGCCATATATTCTTTTTTTTGTAGTTTTTTGTTTTATGTTAACTTAAAAACAAAACAGTATGGTGCTCAAACCCCAGCTTCTATAAAAATATATAATTGTATGTATATATTTTTAACATTTTTTTTTGTTGTTGCCGGGACTCAGCTCTAGCAGGGGACTCCTCTGATTGGCTGAGTCCAGTGAGATAGAGATGAGCGCTCAGTCAAAACGATTCCTGTGGATTATCTCACTTTAACATTTTCTTTTTAGTCTGATTGTTCATATTTGTAATAGCTGTTGTGTTTCTTTGTCGTTTTGCATCAAAATCTCAAAGTGACTGGCGGGTAGACTGGTGGGACAGGACAAGGAGGGTGGGCCCTAGGTCTGGTGATCAGGGTGGGTTGATTCTCACTCGTTGTTGTTACTGTTCTCCAAATCCTTGCACTGGATGTTACCGCCGCTGTAGTCAGTGCCGGGCAGCTGCACGCCATATTTGTCCACACACCAGCAGATGCCTCGTTTCCGGCCGCGGGAGGGCTTGCACTGCAGGGTGGACAAGGGACAAAGGGTCATATAACTGCAAGTAGTCCAACTCAATGAGAATGCCTCAACTAGGACTGGTATGCATTCACAAAATATTCGTGGTGTGATGTAATCAGAAAAAGACGGTCAATTCAAGTGTACAAGAATGTGTTGATTATAATGGGAGTGATTTAGTTTTGAAACTACATATTTTTAAATGCAACTAGTTGACTAATTTTCTTAAGTAGACTTTAAAGAAAAAACAAAAACATTACAGCTACAGCTGTACAGATGTATGGACATGGGGGTAGTAGTAATGGTCTTTTTAATTATTTATTAATTAAGTAAAGTATTTAAAGGGATAGTTCACCCAAAACTTTGAAAAAGTACTATCTCGCGATCAGGGACTTTCGGAGGGGGAAATATTTACCCGGAACTTCATTTAGACCCTGGTTCCTGCGGTGTAAACACACCGAGTATCAACACAAAGTTCCTAGTTCCTGGGGAAAGTTCCTGCGGTGGAAACACGGCTATAGACGCTTCAAAAAGTTCATAAGGAGATCGCAAAACTAATCCATATGAATTGAGCGGTTTAGTCCAAATTTTCTGAAAAGACTCGATCGCTTTATACTGTATGATGAACAGATTGAATTTAGGCTTTTGAATTCAGAAGCTCGCTTGATGTGCGAGAACAAAACTCATTGGTTCTTGCAGAAGCTCAAACTTCCTGCGTAACACGAGAATGAACCTCATTGGCTTCCGCAGGTCAATCTTTAAACATGCTTGAGCTTCCGTTTACCACAATTGATGTGTGAGTTGATGAATGTTTATATGTGAATATAAAAACCGAAATTCAATCTGTTCATCATAAAAAGCAATCGTGTCTCTTCAGAAAATTTGGACTAAACTGCTCATTTGTTTTCCGAAGATTTGGTTTGGAACGATGGGTAAGTACTTAATGACAGAATTTTCATTTGTGGGTGAACTATCCCTTAAAGGGGATTTAAGGGAATAAAGAAAAACAAAGAACAGAAAAAGAGCTAAAATTCAGTTTGCAAATATTATATATTATTTTAGATATGCATGCATTCACTCTTAATAATATGCCGAAAATGGCTCCGGTTTTGTTTTCATCATATTCAAGTATTACATGAATCACGTAAATGATAGCCTATAACTTTGAATTAAAAGGGTGACATTTGACAAAAAGGTTGAGTAGTTTGCATCACTAATTACATTCTACCTCACACTTTCTCCCAACTAAAACTGAAGCTTTTCACTTCAATTCATGTTTAACTTCCGTAAACTGTAATGCCCTTCTTTGATTTGATTGGCCATCTCAATCATTTATGAAATTGGTGAAGACTGTAAGACCACTGAGGAAGACCAGCCTAAAAATGTAACTTTTAAATCTTTTATCACCCTCACAACAAGCAGAGGCTGTGCATAATGTAGCCCAGCAGAGCAGAAAATGTAAATAAACGAGTGGACCTCACGAATAGACTACTTGATTAGATGACTGGTGTGATATGGTGTATTTTAAGTTGCAAAGTTTACAAATTTGGTTAATCATTTGGTTTGGGTTCATGTTGCCCAAAAATAAAAAGAATCGCATGGTATACAAGAGACAATATTATTATTATTATTATTATTATTATTTTTATTTTTTTTAGTGGTAGGGATTTTTCAGTGACTATGCAAATGACATCAATACACCAGTTGGTTTTGACTATCTGTGTGAGTTATTTGAATTATTGACTGATCCGATTTGTTCAAAACAGATATACTCAGGAAAGGTTAATGAGAGCGGTTCTGCAATGAGTTTGTGGTTCTGCAATGAGTTTGTGGTTCTGCAATGAGTTTGTTTCTAACTATTTTTGTTGACGGCATTAAAATCGACTGATTTTAATGATAAAAAAATCTATCATATTAAATTGAAACATCCATGTCATACAATAAAAGAAACAACAGTCTTACCTGCTTGCGCTTGAAGAAGCCCTTCCTGTCACAGTTAGGCAGGTAGAGGGAAAGAGCCATGATGCGTGAGGTGTCTTTCATACTTTGAATGATTCCATCCAGCTTCCTTCTGCAGGGACCCTGCGTCAGACCAACACATTGTGAGTTACATCATCACCTCAGTGTTTACGGCTAGCTATCATTTTACTGCAGCTGCTGCGTCACACAACTTACAAATTCAGGCTCATGCTTGTCAATGGGAAGGGGGGAGTAATCCATCGTCCCCAGTGTGCGAAGCTTCTCCTGTTGTTTCTTCTTGTCCTTGCGCACGGCAGCCTGCTTCTTGCTGTTGATTACATCTGGAATTTTAAGGGGAATTTTAGGACTCTGGTCTTCAGTTGTGTCTGGCTTCACTGTATCATCATGCTCTATTGATTCACGATCTAAGACAAAGAGAATCAAACAATAAGCGTTAACTAGGCTTTTACTGCAAGAAAATGTGAGTGCACATGCAAAACTCACAGCCATGATGCTAAAGTGGTTGCCAGGGCGTTGCTATTGTTTTTAGTATATTATTCTCTGTTATATTCTTGACTCTGAAATTTTCAGGTACTATGATGTAAATCTATGGGATTTTTTTCACACCCTTTATCATCCGCCCAGCTAAAAAATGCATTAGCAAACCTTAATAAGCCGCGCAATTTGGTATCATTCAAATTATAGTGATTGTCAACATTGTTTGATTGGTCATCTCAGTCATTTTGACAGTGATGAGCGCTGTAAGACCACTGAGACATGCCAGCATAAAAATGTTACTTTTAAAACGTTGGTTACACTTTATTTTAAGGTGATGTAGTTACATTGTACTTACTAAAATAAGAACTGATTAATATTAATTAACTACATGTATTTACTATATAGTTATGGTTAGAGTTTGGTTTAGGGTTAGTTGCTTGTTGTAATTATGCATAATTTGCTGTTATTACTATAATGTCTACGTCAACAACTACGTCACCTTAAAATAAATTGTTACCAAAACTTTTTGTCATCCTAACAACAGACAAAGTGGTGTGTAATGGAGTCGGTGGTTAGACAACTGGTCGACTATTGTGATATGTTGTGTTTTAGGTTGTTTACAGTTGCAAAGCAACATTGCTACAAATTTGATTTATAAAAACAAGACATATGTGAGAAAAATCTCCCCCCTCAAAAGGCTTTTTTCTTACACACCCTGGTTGCTAATGAGTGTCTGTAAACATTAAAGCAACTGTTTTTCCACCAAATGTTTCCTATGCATTTGTTTACAGAGGGAAGGGGCAGGATCAACAGCTGATGACCCCCCCCCCAACCTATCACACCCTCTACAACTTGACAAAAACCCCAAAATCCTAAAAATTCTAATGCTATTAGATGGGATTTTTCTAAAATGCACTTAGGTGTACTGCCTAAACATTGAATGCGCTTCTGTTTTTACAACTGAATAATTCCTTTGATTACATTGTAGCGCATGTGCATGAGTGAGAACAGAAACGGCTTTTCAAAGGACCCTTAACAGCCCAGAGAAGTACTTGAAGAACTTTGAAGTCACAATAACCATAACACCATGACAACCACAACCTTCTTCTTCAAGAATCTAAGGCTGTGTATGTAGTAACTGTCAAAATGTGTCCAGGGAAAATGTGGAGATATTGCAAAACAAGTAGTTCAAGCACATATAGCTTGATAGTAAAACTCCACAGGATACATGCCTCTACTTATAAATTGTCTTTCCACTGAAGGCAAATACTTTGGATGCAGAGCGAAGCCAAACATAGTACATCCAGAGGAGATTATCAGATCATTAACACTAAGCATACAATATCAGGAGATAAAATTACATTGACATTTAGTCATTCAAACCAGTAAAATCCTCTAATAAATTAATATTTATCATATTTGCAATACCAAATGCCATTTTTAATAGGTGTTATTATAGGAAGTGTATTTGCCTGATGCCAGCCTGATGCCAGCATGCGATGCAAATTTGTGTAGCAATTGTAAATTCTGATAAATGCCCTCCTGTTTTTGCATGTTCTATATGAACACACCGAGCTGTTTTATTCAAATTGCTAATTTGTAGAGTATTTCATTAGTAAATACTTGAGTAAAGGATCGTGTTAGGCACAACACAAAGCGATTATTAAAACATATAGATTGATATTATAGTATTTTGTTGATATTGCATCTTATTGTGGCTTCATTCGAGAACATATGGATTCAGGCCTGAACATCAAGGCTGTTGGGGGTGCCAAGTATTTTTTCTGCGCATACAGCCAAGAGGGCATTATCAGACAGCTGAGGCAGCCAGCAGAAATGACTGAGATAACTGCCTTCGCAGTCCCTCAGTCAGACTGGGGCAGGCTGTTCTGGAGCGGGCCGGTGGTGAAAGAGTCTGTCTGACCTGGAGACGCATGGGGCGGGTGCCTGGTCATTACAGGAATTGGTTTCCTGGCTTCTGAAGTTACAATCAGAGCATGGTGCTGTCTCTTTGAAATCAATCCTGCAACCCATGACTTGGCAGACTGAAATTTCTGTACAGATTTCCCCGCAGGTCTGGGCTCCTGAAGCCACCGAATTTGAGATCACCTCATGGAAATGTCATAGGGAAGTTTGCCTAGAGGGAGATTTACATGGCTTAGAAATGTAGACTTAAAAGGGAGGGTGCAGGATGACTGGGTTGGCAAAAACAATTCCTTACGGTTGTTTTCGTGATTTTACTCCTTGCGCACGGTCCAAAAGCATCGCGTTTATGAAATCAGCAATGACTAGAGTTTGTAAACCACTAAATTCGTCTTTTCAGTTGCAGGCTTTTCGGAGTGAGGATCAAAATCACTTTTTCCATGCTCGTGGTCCCCAGCTTGTAAAGGTTTAGCGGGTCTGTGTTTAACATCTGACACACAGCCAAGATCCTGGAGCCAGGCCAAACCAGACGTATCACGTGTAGCCTGTCTATTCAAATGAGCTTTGGAAAGAATGCTCAAGAGGTATTGGTGTCTCTCCTCTTGGTCTTGCAAAACTTTTCATTAAGATAAAGGGACCCGAGCCTGGCCAAAAGAGATGCATCTGATAGGGCTCTGTTTAATAATTTACATGTGCGCTGGGCAATTATACTTCATGAATATCCACAGTTTCTTACAGCTTGGGGGCTAATGATGAAAGCAGATCCCCGTTTGAGTTGCGTTGTCACCTAGTCTGATTTCTTTTTGCAGCCAAACAAGCCGAGAAATGCAAATACAAGGTGCTTCTGAAATCCTCAGGGGCCTCAAACCATGTCCTTTACTCTCTTATTAGCATGCACGGTTAGAATTAGGTCTTGCTATTGTTAAATATTCAGACTAGCTCTCCTTTGAAAGTCGTTCTTGAAGCAGGCCATTCTGCTGGGCTTGTCTTTGTCTTGGATTCATTGTCACAGACCAACCATGGCATCCCTGGCAAGACTCCACTGCTAAATATTTAAAGCCTGGACCGTGTCCACAACATGCTTGGGCTGCTGTAGCAGAGAAGCATGCTAGATTACCAGAAAGAATACCAAGAAACGCAACTGTGCACTAATGCGAGTTGAAGTCGGGGTAATTGCAAAGTGCAAAGTAACATTAAAAGCTACACTTTGGGATAACAGTTTCCATGTTGCAATATGCTATCAGTTACAACCAAGAAAGTCATCATATAACTTACTATTCAAACAAGTCCCCTGTAATTCAGGACAATGCAAAGTGATGACACCTGTCGATGCCTTTAAGGCTGAAAGCACATGTGCGCACCTCTTCATCGCCTGACCGTGTCTCATGTCATCAACACTCCGAAACATGAACTCAAGAGGTGCTCTTCAGGACATCAGTGGATCACTCGAAGTCGCTGATTTCAATTAGCTCAGACAATGGCAAGAGAGCGATACTGTCTATAAGCTCAAGGCATCTTTCCGTCAAGAGTATCTAGGTACAATCTTTCCTCTCCTAAACTATCTTTTATTTATTAACTTGTTTATTCTTAAGATTCTATAAAACATCATTTAAATGGGATATGCAATTGTTCATGTGCGGCTGAGGAAGTGGAAAAACACCTTCGTATTTTCTACAGGTAAAATGGGCCTTAAAAAAACGATTTTTAACTGACACTGAAAAGCCAAAAATGACGAAATGCCCACGAAAAGGATTCATTGTAGGATATATATTGAAGGTTTTAAACTGTAGGAAGTACGACTGGGTGTTATGATGGCAGAACTGTGTCAGCCAGAGATTTTGCTGTACCTTTTAAACTGTGGTAGATATATTTGCATGACTGTCAGTGGACAGGACTGCTTTACATTGTTTACACATGAGAGCGACAAAGAAACAAGCAGTAATGTGAAAATGCGGCGCGAGGTGTGTCCCAAACAAGTCAAGAAATTATAATAAAATAAATGCTTTTTACATAAATTTACTTGCCTTGGCTTCATTTGCGGCTCAGAATTTAGCGTCATAACTACTCGTTGTATATGTTTAGTAAGTAATAGTAGACATTTTGAGTGTTATATGATGTGAGACTACTATAGTACACATAATAGTACACAGCAGTTAGAGTGTTAGCATGATATAAATTAACATAATATCAAACTTGGGTAATTTCACCCACTTATAGTACAGTAGTAAGTAGACCTATGCACACAACAAGTGTGTTTTACTCATAGAATGAGCTTTATCAAATCATTTTCGAATCATTTTCGAATAAATCGGCTATTCTGAGCAAGCAAAATTTTGGGTCCAAGCTCCAAATCACCTTTCCCATGATCCTCAACAACCAAATGTAACAACTGTAACAGAGCTACTGCAAAGTAATGATTGTCTTGTGCTGTATCTTATCTATCCTCTCAAGAATCCTGCAGGGCACAAAATTTGAGGCAGCACTTTGGAACCACATCTGAACCTGTGCTGCAGGCAAGAAATTAGGCACCTTTTGTTCTCCTTCCCTAAAGAAACGTGACACTGCGGCTCCCCCTCCACCACCCCGAAGCACATGACAGGAGGTTTCAACAGGTCGGCGTCTTCTGCTAAACCACATGGTTCAGCCCTGCCGTCTGCTTACATTCTGTATGTTTAATTTTCTAAATGTGAGCTGTAAACCCATAGATTAAATAGATTGTTTTCGTGCGTTCACTGTTTTGGTCAGCCTAACATGTGTTCTTATTTAAGCAGGGCCCAGCGTGAGGATGTCGCAGCCTGGGAATCACGTTTCTGACAGAGACGAGACTACTGTGCAAGCTGATTTTCTTCACAGCTGTTACTCACTAGCTTTCCAGGTGCCAATGACAAATACACGCTGGGCAGATTGCTGTTAAACTTTACTGGAAGAAGTCATTCAAGCATGCTAAATAGGTTCCCTACTTGCATACCTCTGCAAAGGATGACAGGGCACTTGATATACGAGTGCTGTAGACTTATGGTAAAAAAAAAAAGTGGTTAAAAGTAACCAATGTGCAGATTATACTAAGTTTCAAAAGCTGGGCACCACTTTCAAAAAGTGCAAGAGATCTATTCAGGCTTTTTTCAGTGAAGCAAGCCGTTTATCTGTCAATGTCAGTCTGCTGTTGCAAGCAAGTATACGTTTCTGTGAGTTTGGCCTGTGGCATAATATAAAAATTTGATGACAGACAAGCAATAGAAGAACAACTGCGTCCCAATCCCTTGTAATCATTGTTTAGTTATGGCTACGTCTCTGGTGGGTAAATAAAACGCATAAATCAGAGATACAGAAGTAACCGAATACAACAGCCAACTTCTTTTGGCCCGATTCTTTACGTTTGCACGCTCTTAGATTCAGACCGTGGTGTGCAATCGTTGCTAACACAGACTTAACGGGCAAGTAGCCTGTAGTCATATCTGTTGGCAACTGCTTCCAAGATCCACATGGCATGTCCAAACAGAAAGTCTCCCATGTGATCATTGACACATTTGCAGATTTTGCCAATCCATCAATGGCGACGGCATAACCTTTTGTACTTGGCTCAAAACATTCGATCTTTAAATTGTGAGCGCCAGCATTCAAGGCCATGAAGGTATAAGACTATTCACGTTATGTTCCTTGAGTGAGAAATTATTCCATTTTAAACTTGTATTTCAATTTTATGTTTGCATAACTGTGAAACTGGGGGGGAATAAAAATGGATCAGGAAGACACGAGCCAAAAAGCTCTGAATCCTAATGCGGGCAAGGACGCTTGACCCCCCCCCCCCTCCCTCTCTCTCTCTCTCTCTCTCTCTCTCTCTCTCTCTCTCTCTCTCTGTCTGTCCTGCCCAGCTAGTAAAACCAGGCTGAAACCGAATACCACGGGAGGCTAGAAGCGTTCCTCTAAATTCATCCCCATGCTTGACGAACAGCTCTTGATAGATCGGCTCCACAGACATTTTGCTGAATCACAAGGGCTCGACTGTGTGCCCACTGCAATCACAGAAGGGGTAAACCAGTAACCACACTCATCAGCGGACTTCAGATAGAGACAAACGGGTTTCTGATGTGCACCTGTGTGTGAGGGGGTTGTATTTGTGTACAAACACCCACGGCTGAATTAAGCCTCATCTGTTTTACAAAATTTGTGCTGTCTTGGAGAATAAAGCTAATTGTCTCCGTTTCATGCATTGCTGTTGTCTAAAATATATAGTTCTGAAACCACAACCATTTTTGTTCATGTAGTTCAACTGTTAGAGTTTTGCACTAACAACACAAAGGTTGGGGGTTCGATTTCAGGGAAAAGCATGACTTGAACGCACTGAATAAAACCATTTGCCAAATACATAAATATAAATAAATATGCATGCTGTGCATGGTTATTCTTTATAAACATGCGATTTTTGCAGATGGGAGGGCTTGTGGACACACTACAGCTACCCCCCTTCCCATGGATTTAATCTTTGAACGGTAATCCATCCCTCAACACCACCCACAGACTTTAGACCTAAATTCAGAGCAACCTAGAATCTCAATCAAGAATATCATGAGACGTGGGTACACCATACAATGATGAGAGGTGTGATGATAACAATGGAGGAGTCACTAATGTCAATAGAGCACCACTGCCAAATCAAACACTAACTATGCACAAAGCAAGACTGTATGGAGTTATGCATCTTTCTCGAGGCTCTTTACACAGTTCTGAGCAGCATACTAAATTATGCAGTTCTGGTGAGTCTGATGCTGCTTTGCTTCTGTGCCAATGAAATGCAGCATCAGAGCAGCCTTGAACTTTGTCATGATAGAATATATATTAGTTTATCTTTTATAGTTTAATGGTTTTATTCACAATCAGATTTTTCATACATTTCAGCGCAAATTATTTCTGCGCACATACATTATATAGGCTACACAAGTAGCTTTTTTTAACAATATTTCTTACAAAAAAAAAGTACTGTGGCAGTAATGCCATTATATGAGACTCCAACCATGGCACTTTTTGGGTACTCCAAGTTCGTCCAAAACAATACTATGATGCTACTATGGTAAATGCCAAAAAACATGGTAGTTCCATGACCAAAATACCATGGTAGACCCATGGTACCATGGCAAAAAACATGGTACTTTTAGTTGTAGGCTAGTGTTTGTTGATATTGGCTTTGAATAAAATAATCTACACTAATACTTATAATGCGCAGCACTCAAATGTGGAAGTACCAGATTATAATACAATGGTAACGGAATGGTATTTACATTATAGGCAACGTACAATAATACCACGGTAGCCTACATTTCCATAAAACGCGGTACTACCACGGTACTATTTTTGTTAATGCCTTTGCAGCACAAAGATTGCATTGAAAATCGTTTGTTAATGATTGGCTTTGGATGAAACACAAACAGGTTTCACTAATCCTAACAATATGCAGCGCTGGAATATGATGCAAAACAGCAGTGAGGAGCGCAGACCGGCCACAACACAGAAAAGCTCATGCAGAAACATACGCACGCAATAAAACTGGATCAGCGCAAGCCACAAAGTTCCCACCAGATACACGATCTCAACGCAACAATGCCTCCGTGCAACAAAGGCGCACTGCTTTCCAGTTAACTTACCAATTGGTGGGTGCGGTGGTTTGTATCCCTTCTCGTTCGTACACACTCCCCTGCCGTGCAGCAGGGCGTGAAGCGGCTTCTCCTCACCGTTGCGCGGCAGGCAGCGCAGCCCGTGTGTGCATGTACCGGTGTACACCCCGCATGCCTGCCCCTCCGCCAGCGCGCAAGTCAAGCAGCAGCCGCAGCCGGGCTCCTTCACCAGCTGACAGCCCATCGGGACCGGAGGACACATGGAGAGCGCCTTCTGATCGCACGGCTCGCACGGCACATAAGAGCCTCCGCTGATGGACAACGCCGTCAGAAATGTACCCAGCACAAGAAGAGCCATACTTCGTGTCAAAGTGAATGAGGTCCGATGGCGAAAAAAAAAAAAAAAAAAAAAAAAAAAAACAAGAACTAGATATGAGAACGCATGAACGTTTGGCTCAGATTCGACTCAAAGGAAAAGTCCGCATGCAAAGTGAAAGCACTGGTTGTGGTGTTTTAAAAACGATTCAATTAAAAATAGTCTCTTAAAAAGATGATAAAGAACAATCCGGTGGATTTTCATGTAAATACATATAAAATAAATGAATCACATAGGTATTCTCCAATAGTCCAGTTTGTGCGCAATTGGTTGCGCACTGAAATTCTGGACTTTCCGATTCCAAAACACTTTCCCCTCTGGAAGTTTTCTGAGCAGACTGATCAACTTCACAGCAGTGCTTGCCTTTTTAAAAACAGCCAAACCCAAACCCCTAACTATGAATAAGCCAAACAGCGGTGAAGGGAGGCGCACTTGCCAGATCGTGGCGCAGCGCCAGCGCCTTTTCCCCCCCTCGGCAATAGGATCAGTCTTTTACGCAGTGATGCCAAGAGCGCAGAGCAAAACACAAATCCATGCAAAATCGAAGATATGCTCCTCTGAGATCGTCCGTGCACTTTGTGGCTGGTAAAGCGTCAGATTCGTTCGCGAAGCTCAGCGGCTTTTCAACAGATTCAAGACAAAACGCGACAAAAGGCAACATGGATGTGACATGATAAAGACGCTTCCTCGCATATATATTTGTGAGAATACACACAAAAGAGCACGATTAGAAGCGCTCTGCTGCAGGCACCACCTGTATATTAGTGAGCGCAGATAACATGTACCTACGAGTAGGGGAGAACGGGGAGTGTTTTGTTTCAACGTCTGTAACTCTTTATTGTTTTGCTGTATGTGTCTCAGACAGTTTTATATTATTCCCATGTTTGGCTTCTACAAATTCAAGTCGTTTTGAAATCTAATACGTATCCTCAAACTGTTCAAATTAGTGTGAAGTACAGCGTGTGCTGTTTATACAACCTACCGGTAGCACTAGAAAACGAATCAAATTTACTTATATAAATAACGATGCCCTTGTTCAATCTCCACCATTTGCTCATTTGAAGCATTTTAGTTCAAAACAGTGAACATTTAGGACATATTTTCATTCTAACCATATAAAGCAAAGATAAAAGTCTAACAAGTGTCAGTCACACAGGGAATCTTTTAGAGTGGTTTTGAAGATGTCACAACTCTCCAAAGATAGAGAGTTTGTTTGAGTGCTATATCAAATTTGACAAGAGAAGCTGCTGATTCAGATAATATGTCATGCAATCTTCATCAGCGTGATCACAAATCGAATTAAAAGCCAGATGTGAAAGTATACCTTCCAACCCTTCTCTTTAGAGTGGCAATCATCAATAGTGATTCATCCATGTAACTTGTTTCTAAATGGTTAAACTAACAGGGTAACAGTTCACCTTGGTCTCCCCTAGAAACTTATAAGCAACATTCACATGCGCAGGAATAGCTACTGACTGCAGCCATGAAGACAAATCACTGCAGTGCACAATTAAAACCAGCTGAGGTGTGTGGTAAATACTGTGGTAAATGCCTAGAGTCTCTTTTCTCTCATGCAGAGAGGCTTTCGTTGAGTTGCCAAGTCTCGTTTGAGCTTTAATTACAGTGGTCTTGGTGGTAGTTGAAGAATAGGCAATCTACACCCACCTGTTCCAAACTTTGAACTACTGAAACCACACTTTGAAAAGATGAGATTTAACAGACACGATTGTTTCCAAGTGGATCTCTGCTGTTTACATGTCCCTGGTTTGCCTTATCGAGTGCTCCAAAATGGCATTTGCACATGTCCCATGTGTAAAGTTCATCACTGCGGCAAAACGAGTTGCTCTGTTTTGCTTAAAAATGGCTTTGTCAGATGTGTGATACCAAGTTTAAAGGACTGCACATGATATTTTGATTTCTTTTGATTGTTCTGTGTTTTTCATACATGCATGCTGTCTCTTGTTTTGCCCAGCTGTACAGGGCTGAGTGTCGGTTGTGGGCCTTGCTGTTGGATTTACTTCACCTCTGAGATTTTGACCACTAGAAGGAGCTGTTAGCAATGGTAAGAGGAATGAACGCTGGCCCGCAGAGACGCTGATGTTTCATTACCAGAGATTTATACAGTGCTGCTGTACACATCTCACACTCAGGAGTCAAAGAGACAAACATCAGCCGTCAAGAATGCACATGGTTTTGATACGTGAAGTTTAGCGCCCTGTTGTCTCTGTATGTACATTTAGAAAACATTATCTGTATAGGCCTATAGGCTAGATATGGTTTTGATAATCATATTTCAAGTAAGTCTGAATTGTTTGACTGATGTCATCTTTACACTAATGGGTCCACAGTGCCCGTCTTCCTGACATTGGTTGCTCCGCAAAGATGTTTTGCTGTTCATTTAATTATGCCTGTTTTCATTTTAGTTCCTGTAGGCCTATGATCTACCATTCTGGACCTGAACCGGGACTGTTTTCAAGTCGTATAAGATATCAGATTGCCCCGGTTCACTCACAGTGTATTTATCCCTGCCTGGATATAAAACAAACTTAATGGATGCAGAGTGCACAAGTTACTGGAAACAAGCTGGAACTGTTATACGCTCGCTAATGAGGAGATAAACTGTTGCAAATTACTGGTATGAACACTACCATAACCGCCACAGTATCACGTGGATGTGGTTTATTGATGATATTGAGTCATTTATGTTAGGCAGCTCTTTTTTCTTGTGCTTACCAATAAATTGGAGAAAATATTATCTAAAAAATAAGTCATTTTTATTTGAAAAGATATTCAAAATATTATTGTATACATTTGAAAACTAGGTTTTATTTTGTACAAATATTGTGCATATTATGTTTTAATATAAAGATAAAGCATTGTCTCAAAAATAAGTCTTTTTTTTAATATATTGCAAATATTTTTTTTAAACTAACCCAATTTTTTATTTTATAAAAAATGTGCATATCTTGTTTTAATATATTGGATAACATATTATTATTATTATTATTATTATTATTTACAATATATTAAAAACATTTTATGAATTGTAAATCTGTTTTATATTGTATAAAGATAATATTTATACAATGTTATTAAATGTAATACAATAAAAAATGTTGTTTTTCTTTTATCACAATGACACAGTTAATGATATCACTGTATTTCACATAAATTATTTCATTTTATTTTGGTCTGAGCAGATGAACTTTAACATTGACAATTTATTTAGAAAAAATCATTCAGAATATTATTTTTCATTCAAGTGTTTCTTTCTCAAATCAGTATGCTTAAAATAACGTGTTCCTACCTTCTCAGAAATGTTGTCATAATTGATCATCTATTTTTAAGTTTTTCCCGTCCTCAATATTACATTCCATCCTGTTTGTCTTTTATCCTTTTAAATAACAACAGTCACTTCCCTCATGACGTCATCCAAACAGGAAGTGACTTTATTTTGGAGGGAAAGCAACAGCACAAGCCTCTGTGAGTATGAGCAGCTGTGGTTTGCTGTGTTTATAGCACTCAAAAACATTTAATCTTCTTTGATATGATAATACCAATGTTTCAAAATATTAAAATGCACTAAAAGTTAAGTGAACTCTCTATCCCTCAACAAGAAATTGCTAATCGTAACGCTTTATTTTTAAGTGTTTAAGTGTTTGGTACTTGACGTGTATTTAGTTGAGCGAGAGCACTGACGGTTATTATCATTAAGTTTTTGTGGACTTGTGTAAAGTATGTTTCTGCCTTACTACTTTGTGTGTTTATCTCAAAATATCTAGTAGTAGGCTACAGGTCCAGTTTAAATATAAAATATATATTTTTTAAATGTATTATTATTATTTTTTTAAATGGCTTAATGACATATCTTGTTGGTTGTTTGCGTTTGTATCATAGTTACAATGTTCTGTCAGTGATGGCAAAAAGAGGAATGTATTGTCACCTTTTCTCAATCTCAATCACGTTTTAATTGTGTTGTCTGGGTGTTTGAATATTTACGATGCTTGAAAATGATTCTTCAGCTTGGAAATGTAGTCGCCCACATGGTGAAAAATCGATGGAAAAATGTTGTCAGTGGAAGAAAGGTGTCTATGTACAAATATTTTGAGTAGGATGTGGTCTGTGAACATCAGTGTAGGAATTTTCTCGCACTCCATCACCTCTGCGTCACAATGAAAAACGCCTTAATTGGTAAATTAATGTCTCTCGTCGTGTAATGCTTCCATCTGTCTTTTATTCAGTCAGCCTTGTGGGCGTCGTACTGTTTACACAAACTAATGATTTCAAGCGTTAACATGTATGTTAATATGTAGCTGTGAGACTGTACAATGCTGTTTTGTGTGGGAAGCTGTCTTATTTTAGAATGTTTTATATACTACTTGTATAGTATTTATTCATTTTTTGAAATAGCTTTTATTTTTATACTTGTTTTGTTTTTAATTTAGGTTTAAGTAATTTTGTGCTTTTTTTTATTAGTTTCAAATATGTATTAAACGTCTACTTGGCTTTAAATGTCTATCTTTTAGTAATTTTAGTAAAATTCTTTTATTTCAGTTAGTTGCCAAGGCAACATTTCATTTTTTTTCATGTACTATTTATATTTTCTTTCAGCTTTATTTTAATTAAAGAAAATATATTTTTATAGGGTTTGTTCTCCTAAAAATTCTGCCATTATTTACTTACCCTCATGTCATTCCAAACCTTTAAGACTTTCGTCCATCTTCGGAACACAAATTAAGAGGATATTTTTGATGAAATCTGAGCGCTTTCTGTCCCTCCATTGACAGCTACGCAACTACCACTTTTAAGCCCCAGAAAGGTAGTGAAGACATCATAAAAGTAATCCAGTGGTTTAACATCAATTTTATGAAGCGACACGAAAACGTTGTTTGCAAAAAAAATAATAATAATAATAATTTACCACTTTATTTAAAACACGCGTTCACACAACAACGTCTGCTTTCATAACACCCATGCGTTGTGGTACTCTCATGAACGAGCGTTGAAGATTCATATTTTGTAAATAAAGTGGTAAATTATTATATATATTTTTTTCTGACACAAAGAAAGTACTTGCGTCGCTTCATAAAATTAAGGTTAAACTATTTGGGTCACGGTTATTTTTATGATGTCTTTAATACCTTTTCTGGGGCTTGAAAGTGGTAGTTGCATCGTAGACTGTCAATGGAGAGACAGGAAGCTCAGAAAGATTTCATTAAAAAGATCATCTTAATTTGTGTTTAGAAAATGAACGAATGTCTTATGGGTTTGATTGACACAAGAGAGTAATTAATGACATAATTTTTATTTTGGGGTGAACTAACCCTTTAATAGTTTCAGTTAATAATAAGGTCACTGAACATCTCTCATAAATGGTACATTTCCTTAAAGAAACTCTCTCAGCTCAGACAGATGTTTTTTGATTGTATGCTGCCTTCAAGCCGACACCGACAAACTAGCGCTAATGAAAGCTGGGCTATTATTATTTGCTATTATTCTCGTGCACTGACTCGTTCACTAAGCTGAACAGCCTATCAGAGTTCCCTCTCTCATCGACGGCCCGACGCCGATTCAACATGTCCGACCGTCGGCTTGGTGTGTTCCGGGCTTTACAGGTTTCCTGTTGCTATATCTAGCCATTTAAATTTGAGTATTTTCTGCACCACTAGCAATAGCAAAATAATGAATTGTCAAAAAGTGCCGACTTCGGCACCAAGTCAAAATTTAAAAAATGTGATTCTTTGAACGCTGTTTAGCGGAATCGTAAACACCACTGATTGGCCATTGTGTTCACAAGCTCATCGAATATGTCTGTGATTGGTTACAATGATCACCGCTTCAAAAACATATTGTAAAAATACATCACTGACGCTCTTCGCCGAGCGCTTACACAGATCCAGACGGGAGCGTTTGCTCCAGCTCCCGTTTTTTAAAAACACTTTCAAACACTTCTGTCTGCTCTCAAACGCTCCTGTGCTTTGATCATTATAGCCAATCACAGACATATCCGATGAGCTCGTGAATACAATGGCCAATCAGAGGTGTTTACGATTCCGCTCAAAGGGTCACAATTAAAAAAAAAAAATTGTTTCTAGTTTGAACTAGTTTCCTGAACACTTTCATCGGTTGGTCAAACAGATAGTAGGCTATGCCCCACTGGTTGAGTCTGTGTTGGTTGAATCACTATAGGCTGAGGTGCTGTCAGCTTTTCTTTAAGTTTAGTTCTACACAAAAAGTAAGTGTAGAATTGAGGCATAGTTTGTGTCCAGATGTTTTAAGATTGGCCAGTAGTACTGGTCACAGTGATCCATCTTTCCATAGTTCATCTCGGCCTAATTCCTGGGATTACAAGGCTTTCCTGATGAATAGAAGCAGCATCAGAGAGACAATGAGGCCGATGGATGTCTTGAACTCACACAGCTAATTCTTTTCTAAAGCTCTCCCTCATGTTCAGCCACCCAGTAAAGCCCTCAGGTATATGTATGTGTATATATAACATAAATAAACATGCACTTTATGTGAGAAGTGCTATTTGTATGATGCACATATGTTCCAAATCGGGAATTTATGATGTTTCATTTTGTTTAGGATGTTGTGTTGGATGCTACGTATGGCAGCACACTAAACTTTGAAACAGTAATGGTGATCAAAGTTGGGGAATAATAAAAATGAATTATAGCTAGTAATAACATCTTTAGCAGTGTAATTATTTTACTGTACTAATTGCTCTCAAAAAGTATTGCACTTATTACATTCTAAATCCCATATCAACTTCGACCAGTACAATACAAGGATACATGAAACTGCTCTTTTAATTCTTTCAAATAAATATAGAATTTCATAAATTATTCTTTAACTGAAGTATTTAAACAAAGTTTACATTAAAAACATAAATTTTATCATTAGATGTTAAATTTCGATGTTAAATCCTCTAGTGTTTTAAATAGAATTGTTGGCATATAACATATTTAATGCAATTACACCAGAAGTAATTAAATTACAGAAAAATTAAGAGTAATCCCTTACTTTACTTTTTCAAGGGAAAAGTAATTCAATTACAGTAATTCATTTCTTAGTAATGCATTAAACCCCAAACCGATGGTGATCAAAGCAGGTTGCTTTCTGAGGGTGTCCAGCTAAAATGTTTAAGTTTATAGAAGTTTTGCTGATGCCCATTTATAGTTCATATTTTTTGTCCTTCTCTAGAAATGCTTTCATATGATCTTTCTGACCCTTTCCTCTCAACCATCATTTCCCACAATATCAGAGTACACAGAGACGTTAAAAGCAGCATGAGAAAAATATCATTAATTTAATGCAAAATCAGTATTGCATTGTTTGTCTTTCATTTGTATTTCTGATGTCTGTTGGAATGTTTGGCCCAGGAACCGTGCACATTCTTAGAGGTCAAAGCTGTGGCTTTTGCTGGCACAATATATTCTTCCAGACAACGCATGTAGAATTTGTTCTCAGCTAACCCACGTTTCCTGACCTTAAAAAAGCACAGGGTTGTCTAAATCATTCCTGACTGAATATTATCCTAGATTATCCAGAAGATTTTTTTAAAGGACGTTATAAGATGGATAGCTGTGACTGGACCCAGATGGAATTTGCAGACTTTTCTTGGCAAAATCAGTGGATTTCTATGGAACAGGTTTTATACATGTTTTAGAATTTTTTTTTTTTTTTTTTTGTGTGTGGAATATTTCAATATTTAGCAAGAATGCATTAAATAACAGTAAAGACATTACAGTATAATGTTACAAAATAGTTATATTTTAAATAAATACTGTTCTTATGAACTTTCTATTCATCAAAAAAATTCTGATTTTTTTTTATCATGGTTTCCACAAAAATATTAAGCAGCACAACTGTTTCCAAAACTTATAATGATAAAAAAATACTGTATATTGAGCAGCATATCAGCATATTAGAATGATTTCTGAAATATCACGCGACACTGATTACTGGAGTTGGAAATTCAGGAATAAATGGAATAAACATTTTAAAATCGAAAAGTTATTTTAAATTGTAATAATAGTTCACATAGGGCTGCACGATTAATCGCAATTTACATGTAATCGCACTTAAATCAAGTTGGCTTATTGTGATTTTGAAATCGCAAAGTTTTTTTATGCGCAGCTTGTCATTGATGTACGGCTCTGTAAACGCTGCTCCATCTGAAAGCACTGAGTTTGAGTCTCTTATAATGTGAATTTGAAAAAGCAACCCGTCAAACATCTTTCCAAACATGATAAGCATTTATGAACCTCTTGTCCAACGAAAGACAACATTTAATAACATGCTTTTACTCAACTCACTTCATAACGACAGTTTAGCATCCTTCGTTAGATGATGTGGCTTCTTACTCAGAAAAAGGCAGTTGTGTATTTATTAGTCATGTTTAATCAAAGCGTTTCAATCTTCTGTTTATTCAGCTTAGCGATAGTATGATGCCCATAGGGATTTCCTGGAATGATGTGTGCTATTGTACTTCTGCGGCGTGTGTGTGTGTGAGAGCGCATTCTGGCATTCAGATGGAGCAGCATTTACTACCGATCAGCCGTCCTGCACTGACAAACTGCGCATAAAATAATCGCAGCCTTTGCCTTTTTCAAAAACAAAACAAAACAAAAAAATCGCAATGTGCTCTGATTGGTCGGCTGGACCAGTTTGTTTTGATTGGTCAACCAATTTTGGAAATGTCACATCCCTTTCCATAACCACGTTTTTCAACACACTACTAATGCCAATTCTCAACCAAGCCTCGTCCCCTTTATTTGCATATACCTTGTAAGGGAATTATTTAAATGAAAAAGAAAATTCAAGACTACAATCGGGGCGTTTCAGGGAGTTCAGAAACAGTGCTTTCTGATATAGAGAATAACTCTTTGGACTGGATTTTGCACTTTGTAACTTTGCAGAACTTTTCACGCTCAAATGCAGCAATGTTAAAGGAAAACTCCGACTTTTTGGGACTTTAGCTTATTCACAGTATCCCCCAGAGTTAGATAAGTCCATACATACCCTTTTCATTTCTGTGCGTTCTGTAAGTGTTATTTGACGCACCCACCGCTAGCCTAGCTTAGCACAAAGACTGGATGTAAATGGATAATGGTAGCATACTAATCCCAATAAGTGACAAAATAATGCAAACATTTTCCTATTTACATGTTGTGATCTGTATAGTCACAGCGTGTACAAATAACAAGGCTATATGAGACAGAGACCATTTTTAATCGTATAAATACTGGGAACTATATTCTCACTAGGCGTAGGAGCACAGCTAAATCAACAACAGGGCGTCTCGTGTGCTGCGCTAATCACTCCGCCCAAGTAGCCACTCCGCCCAAGTAGCTGTGCTCCTACGCCTAGTGAGAATATAGTTCCCAGTATTTATACGATTAAAATGGTCTCTGTCTCATATAGCCTTGTTATTTGTACACGCTGTGACTATACAGATCACAACATGTAAATAGGAAAATGTTTGCATTATTTTGTCACTTATTGGGATTAGTATGCTACCATTATCCATTTACATCCAGTCTTTGTGCTAAGCTAGGCTAGCGGTGGGTGCGTCAAATAACACTTACAGAACGCACAGAAATGAAAAGGGTATGTATGGATTTATCTAACTCTGGGGGATACTGTGAATAAGCTAAAGTTCCAAAAAGTCGGAGTGTTCCTTTAAAGAGAGTTGAAAATGTAAAAAATCATAATAGCGCCTCTTTTAGTTAATCAGACAAAATAGTAAGGGATTTTAATATTAGTGCCTCTGTGGTGTAGACTAATGATCTATCATTGAACATTGGTATCCTTTATCCTATTACTGATGCCATTTATATTGCTCATTGTAACTTAAGACATGACCTCTCATGGCACTTGCTGCTCATCTTGAGTCTTCATTTCCCCAAGGAGGAACAAACCAGGTGACTGTGCCCTGGATTCTTGCTCGTTTCTTTCCTCTAGGCCTGTCAGACTCCTGGCCTGCACAAACCGATGCATGTTTGACATGCTCTGCTGTCCTTCATAATGTCGTCACTATTTCAGCGCAATTGCTTTTTCTTCTAGCAATCTGTCTTCTCTGACACTATACCCCACCAAAGATATGCACCATGCACACACTACAATGGATGTATTGTTAGAGTCTTCTCCCATTCAGAAAGGTGGCTGCGCTTTGACCACAATGAGGCCACACCAGTGGTATGTTCTGTTTTCTCTTTCACTGACCCAGCCAAGAGGAATGCTGGGACTTGTGTCGAACATGGCAGCCATTTGTAGGGGAATCGTCTGTTTCTTGGTTTTTAGTTTATGACCAGTCGGTGGGTAAGAATTGCAGTTTGGTCGTGGATCCCAACTGCGTCTACAGCTCTGCAGAGACTCTCAAATAGTTCTAGAGAGGACACGGAGGCTTTACAGAGTATATAATTATGTTGCAAATTTTCCTGTGGTAAGAAAGATGTTTATCAAGGGCCCTCATTTTCGAACCCGCATACGAGAGGCTCCCGTCTCTGCAAAGGGTTAAGGCAAATTCTTGACCAAACTTTGTCAACCATAAACCTGGCAGTGACCCGTTTCTTCCTCTAGCTTGTCTTAATGGAACAGGTTTAATTATGGTGTAATTATAAAGACAAACCTTGCTGCGACAGAACTGATAAGCAAGTAAACATTAAGGCCACTTAAATGCACTCGTTTCACAATGGCTCTATCTCAGCCGTGGAGAAAGTTCACTAAGCATGAGATTTTATTTGGAAGAGGATACGGTTTCTCTCATTACCATTTTTATTTTCCGATTTTAGTATGCTGCTAGAGTTGCCAGCCAGGGTGGAACCAGAGAAACACAGTCAAGGAGAGCATGAAGCACTTCAAGGTAATTTATGTGCAATTTCAGCTTGGTGAATGAAACTCTTTGGCTCCCAGTTCAGCTCACAGGGAAGATGTCTCGGCGCTACTGTCAAAGCTGTTTGTTATTTTTGCAACCTGAGCAATATATTCACCCGACCATCCCAGTTCTGAACTATTAGCCCTCACATCTTTAATTTGTGAGTGTTTAAAGTCAACATGAAAATGATCCTTTTTACTTTTCCTGGTCTTAGTGCGCTTGGTTCATTGGTGCATATTATTTAAAACAATAGAAAACAGTTAGTCTTTTCCCCCTTCAGTAACCTGGCTCCATTTTGATATGTAAGGATCAGTTTTCAATAACCAAAATCAGTTTTATTTATAAATATGTCAAATTGCAAAAATGGATTCTTATTGAGTTTTCAAATGTAAAAAATCTTTTCCCTCTTTTTCCATTTAATAATATTTATATAAAGCCTTGAAATGAAATACATTTTTTTTGTATTACAAAAATGTGTGCCGTCTGTGGTGGGTTGTTGGTTTTAAGCTGGTTTAAGATGGCCTAGCAGGTCTCAGCTCACTTGATTTAGTTCTCCCACCAGTTAACAAATGACCCAAATCAGTCTAAAACAAGCAAAATATATTCTTTAAACATGGTTTCTTCAGCTGGGTTTAAGGCATCTAGAGCGACTTTCAGATATTTTAGCTTCACAACAAACTGTTACTTTTGTTTTGATATTATCAGTAGTTTAAGTGTATTTTGCAGCTAGTTTAAACAGTTACTGCTATTCAGGTACTGCTTTCATATGAGCAGATATAGACCTTGAACTCCTGGAAAATTCAAAGCCAAAATGAACATGTGCTAGACATACCTCTCCTTGAAAAGCTTAGCTAACAGCCCCATTCAGAAACCCAGGGTTGAGCTCGGCCCTGAATGGGCTTTCAGAGATTTCGAAGGCATAGATTTAATCTGGCTTCCCTGTTGGTTGCTTTTGCCCTCTTCCCACCAGGAGAATGTGTAAGCTTTGGGAAGCAAACTGCATCCAGGCAGTTCCTATAGGGGCACGGCCTACCGTAGGAAGGGAGCTTTTGTACTCATTGACTGTAGCCATAGTCACTGATGTTTGTCACTAAGGTCTTTGCCAACGTATTTTGGCATGTTTTTGTATTAATTTAGCCGTGGCCATGGTGACAAGTTTTTGTTACTATGGCAATAGCAGACAGGAATTATGTTTCTGACAAATCAGGTTCTAAAGGGCCACAGAAAAAACTAACTCTGAATTCACTCTTCTCTCTCTCACCATCTCCAGGTGATGTGGAAATTGTGGTCAATGCCATCTTTTTAAAGCCCATTGATTTACCATTTAAATATTTTGCTAGTGTATTCCAATTCTCAGCTGATGCATATGCCACGATTGGCATGCATTAGTCAACCTGAATAGCCGTTTCTGATTTGTAAAAGTTAATTGCGCATAAAAAGCTGTGGCTGGTCAGTTCACCTATAGGTGTAAAGTAAGCTGCAGTGTGGACCATTGCTAGCCTGGGTTTCCCCATGCTGCCTTGAGCGCAGCGCGATTTTATTCACGCTGTTAGGCAGCCTGGATACCATGGACCAGATTTTCGCCTCAGCGAGGGGACCAATCACAGAACGGGGAGGGAGCAGCAAGACGATGACGACGTCTATGCGACACACCGGAGCAGTTTGTTTATATCTATGGATCCAACATGGCAGCAGACGCGAAGTTACCTTTCGATGCAGCCTTAGATATTGTTCTAAGTAGTTTAGAACGCAAGTTTATTTAGTCTTCTTCCCCGTCGAATTTCTGTCGCTCTACATACGTCATCTGGTATAATTGAAACGATTGGCTATGAGCTTACGTACAGGCGCATTTGATAGACATTCGTAGCGCCCAATAAACGGCTCTGGGCATTCGTAAACCATGCCTCAAATACGAGAAAATGAACATGTGGTTCCCAGACCACGTCTCAATGAGAAAGAGGTCTGACGTTAGCCTGGCCAGACCATTGCATGGTTGTTTATTGAATATTTTGACTAATTAGAATATGCATTCCAATGCTCTAATTTCCATTTGACCAATCCGTTGAACTCCTTTTACTATCTTTAAATGGATTTCTCCTCTAAATCAGCATAGAAAATGCAAAAAAGTTTCACTTAGCAACTATTTACATCTTTGGCCCATTTGAGTAGTGTGAGTGCTTACATTTAGGAGGTATTGTTAGCAAATAAAATGTTAAGTTATTCTTTCTAGGCTCCAAAACATCTGGAATATTGAGATTTAAATAGTTTGAGGTTATATCCCTGCTTCTTTGGTCTGCTCCTGACATAGCTCAGAGTTCATCGGCATATTGTGCATGATTTATGTCATGTGAAGGATAATTCCTACAAAACGTTTGAAGTTACATTCACCTTGAAAGAAATGGGATTGCATTGGCATACTGTGCTGGAAAACCTGACAAGTGATCAGCATTCTTGTGAGAGAGAAGCAACATCTGTCTGTCAGTTGTACATTGGAAGAAAAAGCATGATAGAATGTAATGCTCTGGCAAGTCATCCCAACATTATATTCATATTATTTACTCTGTCTCAGGGCATAAATTTTAAGGCTTTGGGAATTTACAAAGGCCTATTCAAAAAAAAAAAAAAAAAAGGCTAGTTTTAATTTCTTTAACCTTTGCTAAGCTCCTCCCCTTGGTTTCTGTTGCTAACTCAGACAAGCTAAAATAAATAATGAATTGGAAATTTCTGTGAAGTGGTAAAAACTGATTGGATTGTGATTATTCTATTTGAATTGATAATAATAAATTGATGCTTTTGAGGTGATGCAGAATTTGTATGTAACAAATTAAAATTAATCGAAATTCATGTACACTAAATTTTACTGTTTTTTATTTATACAGTCTAAGTTTGTCAAGCTTTAAATGTTTGCCTTTTTTTGAAAGAAAAAAAAAGTATAAAAAGCTTTAAGGTTTGAAGGTCTTGTGTACACAGACAAGGATGGATGGATGGATGGATGGATGGATGGATAGATGGATGTTTGAAATGCCACATTTAGAAATTTGTGTTCCTTTATATATTTGAGCATATTTAGAAACTTATTTTTCAGCGTGGAAGAACACTACAATTTCCTAGAAAATTCAATAAATTAAAAAAAATCCTCTTCCTGTCATTCCAATTCCACCTCCTGTGGGATTTGGCTAATTCAATTCAAATTCCAAATTCTAAACCCTATACCCAGTGTGCGAATTATACATTGATTTTCAGGGGGTTCAGCTTTTTTCAGGTTACCTAGTTTAAAGCCAAGCTCATCAAATTTAATTCAATTAGATCTAATTTATTCAACAAAAGTATGCAGTTAATATCCAAAGAAAAACATTCCTCCATTCAGTATGAACTCTACACAATAGCTACTAAAACTGCTTAACAGTTTCACCTATATTTCAAAACATTGTAAATAAGAAACTATATACAGCAGGCAGTATACTGTAGTAAAATACTGCATTATGTCTGTTGCTGTTCTCTTACTCATGACATCATCAGTGTTAAATGAAATCTGAGTGGGAAAAAAGGCCTCTGCTATTTATATGTGAAAAGGTCACTCCATTTACTTTCAGTTTATGACCAACATAAACTATACATGGATAAATCATATCATGTAACATATATAGCGGCCTGTATTTAATATGAAATTGGTATGAACAATTTAGAAAAAAAAAGAAAAAAAAGATTCTATCTATGATACACCATCTCGGTAAGTGATTCCTTACCATTTCACAGATAAATGGATGATCATGAAGGAATGCACTCACATACTGTTACTACTGTATCGTTACAGCGATAGTTCACCCCACAATGAATTGTCATCATTTACTCACCCTCAAGTTGTTCCAAACCTGTATGAATTTCTTTCTTCTGCTGAACACAAAAGAAGATAACCAAAGATTTGACTTCCATATGGCAAACCCCCAACAAACCCCCTGTAATTCGCACCATGTCTTTACCGTGTTATGGTTTGCAATAATCTTGGATTAGAAAAGTTTGTCTGCTAATATGGCAGACGGCAACAGTTGCTACGGCTGGACCGGTCAGGAACGTTTTTGAGGCGCGGCCTTGCGAAGGGTCAATTGTTTTAAATAAATGTCTCATTTGGGATACAAATCTAAACTAGCTTGTCTAACATGTCTTTGCAGAACTCTTTATCATTTAGCCTTGGCCGTGTGAGCGTCGCCTGGGCCTTGTAAATCCTACATTGCACAAGAAACTTTACAAATCCTAAACACTATTGCCTACAAAGGATCAATTTGCAACTGGGTGCAATCAAAACATCCCAGAAAATATACATGGTCCATGTGGTCACAGCTCATGTGTTGATGTTACTGATTCAGGACTGCTTCAGTAAGGTTGGATTGTCTTGGATTGTTTACAGCGCATCTGTTCTCTCTCAGAGCTGAGCTGTTGTGAAAGATTTATGTTGCAGATCTGACATTAGCTAAGCTTGTGATGAGTTGCCATGGAGATTCCAATTAGTGGTTACACATCATCTTGCCTCAGATACGGTAAGATAATGGATGTCGTCCACGGTGAAATCACTGTACGGGCTAGTTTTCTCTCCAAGTATTACTACATTTTTTAGCGCGCTTCAGAATAAATGTGTCCGTTGCATGTAATTGTATGCATGCAGCGATGATATCAGCACGGCGCACAGCCGAGCCAAAATCAAGAGCAATTTATCTTCATATTCCCTTTTCTGTCTTTTTAATTTACTTTCTCACAGCAATGCACACAAGTAAGCAGAGCAATCGCTAAACTAGATCTGCATTTCCTGAAGGAAGCAATGGTACATGCAAGGCAGGAAGTGAATAGTGTTAAACGGGTTGTGCTAACCAGCCAAACCACTTAATTCAGTATGCAAATATCATGATGACACCCAGCCTTTTTTGATGGGATTGAAAAATGTTGATATCAAATATAAGACTGAAAAATGATGGTGACTGCTAAGCTTTAAATTTAATTTAATTGCAGAAATGTGTGGCAAAGACGAAGATGGGATCTTTAAATTTTCTGAAAAAGCTCACCACAAGATGCTAGGGATTTGTGAGTGGTTGCTAAGGTTTTTTGTGTGGATTTAGTGTGCTGCTATGTGGTTGCTAGGTAGTGATCGACCGATATATCGGTCGGCCGATAAATCGGGCCGATATTTGCGGGTTTGACGTGTATCGGCATCGGCCGATACGCGGCTGCTGTGTTCGCCGATAGTTTTTTCCCGGCATTATTTACAGACAGGCGTCCGCGCGCAGGCAGCTCTGTGTTGCTGGAGACGCTGCAGTTCACGTGCAGCCCATGCACTGCCCCTCCCACACTAGCAGAGTGCTGGAAGCCTCTTCAAGACAACGGCAAGTTTGAAACTTTCAAAGCATCTTTTAACTGTTTGACTTAGCTGAAATATTGCCATACACTTTTACACCATAAAAGTGGAAACACGTTGCTCTATATGTGCGTGCAACTAAGCAAGTTTGTGGGTCCAAATGGAAAACGCGAATGCCTATAAAAATGCTTGTCATTGTATTTAGGGAGCTGCAAATAGCTAAGTTTGAGGCTATCCATATGCATACGGCAGCTGTTACGAACACTGGTCATAGGATTAAATAATGCCGACGTTGTTCTGTGATATTTGTGGGAGTTTTATTCAGCGACCACCTGGCTGAGGTTTGGACGTGTGCTCATAAAAGAAGCGTCGCGGTTGCGACACGCATGCGATGCAGCGCGCTCGTTTGTCCAGGCGCTCCTATGCCGTGTTGAGATGAAAACAAATACATTTTTTAGGGCCTGTTCACATATCGCGTCTTTTGCGCGCTCAAGTTCATTAATTCAAATGTAGGCGCGCGGTATGCGCGCTCATAATGGAAGCGACGCGCTTGTTTTTTCCAAGCGCGTCCGCGCCGCATCGAGATAAAAACATCTCAACTTTTCAGAATGCCGCAAGCGTGGTGGAATAATACGACAGCATCGAATACTCGGCCGAACAGCTGATCATAGCTGGACAGGGCGGGTTTTTATTTCTCATCTCCAGAAATATATGTAGTCGTAAAGGGCAGGAAATAAATTAATCCTTCCTCCATGTCATCATGGAGAGCGCAGTTCATGGCTGCATAGCAAAGACAGTTTATTATGCTGCTTGCTTGTTGCTACTGTGTGCAATAGTGTAATTATTTTATTCATGCTTAAATATTTATTTCAGAATTTACTTAAAGAATTTGAATTATGCTTAAATATTTATTTTCAGTAATTTTAGCACTGAAGTTTTTTTTACTTGTTCTACCTCACGTTTTTAATATTTGTCAAATATTGTTTTTTTTTTTTAAGTTCAATAAATGTTCCTTTTTTAAATTGAGACTTGTAACATTTGTTATCATCGTGTCATTTTTATGATTTAAATTGAGTGAGCAAATGCAGTATCGGCTCCAAATATCGGCCCAAGAAAATCGGCAGCCCGTATCGGTCATCGGCTAATGCTGATGAAAAAAAATCGGTATCGGCATCGGCACTAAAAAATCCATATCGGTCGATCTCTATTGCTAGGGCCTTGCTGCATGGTTGTTTGCTAGCACCACTAATAAGATAGCCTGGGAAAACCCAGACAACTTACGGCAAATTTAGATTTGCTCTGCAAGTAGTTTGGCAAAGAGCTCATTCAAGCCCATTTCTAATCCGTCGAAATCGCGGCACCAATCAGAAACGTTGAGGCGGGCTTTACACGATGACGATCGCTCTGATTGGTTTTAGGTCCATCCAATTGCACCCAGAGGCATTTGAGCGATGTCCATTGGTGAAGCGCATCAACTTTTAAATGCATTATTATATTCAAAATGCAAACACATGCGGACAGTCTCCATGAAAGACCTACTGGCAAATGAACGTGCTACTACATTTCTCTCCGAAACTGTAGGAAATTAAATTAGATTTAATAGAGGATTTTAACTGTGACAAGATGATTGACAGGGCAGTTTACGTGACGGGATGCACGCGACAGATCCGTCCAATAAAGATGACGAAGTAGTATGTCCCAAAGCGTGCCTACTTTTTTGCTACACATTCAAAAGTAAATACCTTTTCTTCACAAAAAGAGTCATACTTTTATGGCGTAGTGTAACTTGGGTGAATTGGGATGCAGCATATGGCTTTACACGATGACGATCGCTCTGATTGGTTTTAGGTCTATCCAATTGCGCCCAGAGGCATTTGAGCGACGTCCGTTGGTGACGTCCCTTTGGAAATGAGTTATTAATGAAGCTTTGCCAGACCATAACTCAGTTACTACGGAGAATGGTCTGGTTTTAACCAGGCTACTAATAAGAAGTAGGCTGCAATGCAATGCAGTGATTTACAGTGCACATTGTAAAAGAACTTAACTGCTAACTTGACTATATTTTTCAGTAGCATGGCAGCGTCTCAGCTGTTTTCAGAATAGTGTAGCTTTCCCACTTTCCACTAGAGCTGCACAATTCTGGATAAATTGAGAATCACAATTTTTTTTTGCTTCAAAAAAAGATCATGATTCTCCCACAATACTGAACAAATTAACATGTAATTTACAAGAGGTTCTGACAAAATGTTAATTGCTGCAGTCTATTTAAAATGTAAAAAAATAACGGTTTGGGTGAATGATTCAGTGACTATTTGTTATTTGAAGCATCAAGTATTTTCTAAAAGACGCTACTACCTTAGACAACAGTCAGTGTTGCCAAGTTCACAGTTTTCCCGCAGAATTAGGCTTCTTTTACACTGCTGCGGGTTTTTTTTTTTTTGTCCGTGGGTTGAAGTGTTTTTTGTTTTTTTGTTTTTTTTTTGACTGTGATTGGGTGGGTTTTGCAATTGGGCTGGCTTTGTCTGCAAACCTGGCACTGTTTAAATCCAAACTATAAACTTTTATCCCGTTACTTCTGTGATAACAACCCTCTACAATGCAAGTAAATCACTCGCATATGCGACCAAATTTCATGAGGCGACACGTTTTTTAAATTAATTAGCCAATGTCTAGTAAATTGTATGATTACAGTCGCCTGTAATTGATTTAGAGACCAAAAAAATAAAACGCAGATATAATTTCATTGCATGCTGAGCTTTACGCACTGTTGCTTGGCTGAGAGTGCCCTCTGTCGCTTTCTCTCACACACGCGCACTCACAATGAGAGAAAGAGAGCGCACATGCAGGGCTTGTTGACAGAACTATCGGATCAGTGCTGCGTAGTCATGAAAGTTTATCATTTGCTCGCCTTTTAAGCCTTTCCAGTTAAAACATTCAAGCGCAAGAATATGCTAAATAACTCGCATGCACTGTTTGAGAAGTTTTGTGTGCAAACTGCGCATCTTAAAGGAGAACTCCGTTCAATTTTAACATTGAGCTCGTTTTTTTTGTACATTTGGAGTGCTGTCAGTACAGAGAACAACGACAAAAAACGGTGTTGCCTACACCGTGTTATCCTCTTTTTAAAATTTGCACCCTGTTGACTGAATTTGCACGATTGTCGAGTTGACGCGCATAGGTTTAGTACGTACGATCATGCGCCCGAACTCGACAATCGACTACTGTGGACTTCAACCGAAAACAGGATGTAAATACAGGTATGTGCGCTGGCTTAAATAACATCATTTTTATTCATATCTTGCACATCTACTGCAGTCAGATTCACCCATGATCACTCTGAAGGAATCACTCACATTAGCTGTGCACTTGTAATGACACATCAAGGATGTTAAGAGGCTAAAAGCAGGTTTAAAACTTGCCCCATTGAAGTCAACAGGGTGCGAATTTTAAAAAGAGGATAACACGGTGTAGGCAACACTGATTTTTGTCGTTGTTCTCTGACAGCACTCCAAATTTACAAAAAAATGAGCTCAATGTTAAAATTGACCGGAGTTCTCTTAAGCATACTAAATTGAGCTCTATTTTACGTCGTCTTGCGCTTGAACGGACAATTGCGAGTATCCTTGTAAACACAGTCGGTTACGTGAACGTAAACAGTCGAGAAATTAAGTGCTTTGTACAGTATCAGTGAATTGGATCTGTACATCATAAAGTGACAGCAGCCTAATATCCCTGCTGCTGTGTTTTTCATGTTAATCAAACATCAGACTTACTGCAAATAAATCTCTCAATGCTGTTGACTGAATAACTTTATTGATTTCATTAATGATTCATCTGTATTTATTTGATACAGTGAAGACTGTGCACTATGTTTTACATTTGATTACTTTATTTAATTTCTGTACATAATCTACTGAATCTGTATCTAACTACTGTTAGACATGAAAAGCACTGTTTATTTCATATACATTTTTGTTCTGTTGTTTAATTGGGCTAATGCTTGTAGTTTGATTATTTGTTTATTTTATTGCAGACTGTTTACTTGACTTTAATAGTGTTTGAAATTTATATTTTATATTATATTTATGTAGATTTTAGACACTGCCGAACACTAATGGCTCAAGTGCCTTGATCATAGATCAGGATTGTGTTGTCAGTAAGAGCAGGTTTTGCTTCATCCAGGCTAAGATTGATTTGAAAGCTTTTTGTCACCAGCACAGATCCTTAACTATTTAGCTATGGACACCCCTAAGGCTAACACCTTAGTTCTAATGACCTATATTCTTCATGGATGATTAAACTTTTGGACGGTCTCTGGGAGAAAAGCCTTGCTGCAATAGCTTCAGCTCTCCCAAGCCACTTGGAATTGACAAATACATTTTGGACCAGAGAACAGAAAGCGACATTACTCAAAGATCTGGCTTTCATAAAACCTCTGTCATTACCAGCGTGACTTGCAATTCCAAGCTCTTGCCACAGTTTCTCTTAATAACTCGGCCCGTGCAACGGCCATGTGTCTTTTTGTATTAGACGGGTGTCAATGTACCCACATGTCAGCACTCTGGAGGTCAGAAAGCGTTAGTCAAGCCTCACGCCTGACCCCAACATGTGACCATTAACCCTAGAGTCACATAACCTTGCAGTTATTTAAAAGGTCATGACAGGGGGCCCCTAATGCCGTTTGCCACTCCTGACCCCTCACCTTGCGAGACACTTGCTCAGTCTTATAATAAACATTTGTGCCCGTGCAGCTGGTCACCTGCAGGACATCTGCTTCTGAAGGCTGGCAATTGCTTTTGAGGTTCGGGGATTTTAAGAGGCTTTTGGAATTCATTAACGGAGCTGAATGCATTGATTGTGTATTGTGAGCAGCAGTGATGGGGAGTGACTGACTGAAACTTGGAGATGTTAATCATTTAAACTACATTTTTCAGTAGCGTGACAGTTCAGCTTTCAAACTAGAGCTTGTCCAGTAATGAGCAACTTTTGGTAGTGGAGGCGTAGCGTGACTAGAAGCTGCATTGCTGTCTTTTGTCATTGTTTTGCGCATGCAACCGGGCGATTTGGTAATAATCATCAGTTACAGCAACTTAGCTACCACCTCATAGACTATTAGTTGTGTAAAGTGAACACTAACATGCCAAAAGTCTTCAAGCATGCGTTGTGCAGCTTGTCTGGGTGTTTTGAATGCTCATGGAAATAAACACAATGGCTTACACAATATTAAGTGCTGTTGCTCATAGAAGCCTGGCTTTGGTTTTTGAAAAGAGATGAAAAGCAGGTTCGGTTTCTGACAGCACTTAACAATTTGGCATCATGACTTAGAGAAAAAGGGGTAGTTGGGCTGCGCAATAGAGGGTTAAAGATTCAGTGATGTTTATCATCAAATGATTCTTCTAAATAAGGAAACAGTTTAATACCTGAAGGTCATTCGATGCAGCCGTAAATGCCAGTTTTGTCTCAGACGTGGACTTCTCTGTATATATGGCTCCAGATGCACATGTGTGCCAGGCACTTCAGTCTTGAAAAATCATCCTGGCCTTGTGAACATCCTCGGCCAAGCTTCACTCACCAGCTTCAAAGTGCCTCGTGGGTAGTTTTATTTTAATGTGCTATTGTGATGCTCAGCAGTTTACGGGCATTATGGATGGAAGTCTCAGCTTGAGGGAGTCGATGGGAAACGGGCCATGACACGGTGAGATGAGTCACTGAGGAAAGCGCTGAGTCCCTCATTTTCGTCTTTAAAGTGTGAAGGATGAGATTGATTCCAACTGTAAAATGTGTCAACAAAGCATTAAAGTAAACCGCTATGTTTCCCTGTCACATCTTATGTGTGATATTTTTTTTTTTTTTTTTTTTGCAAACGCAAGCTTTGAGTACTGGGAAAAAATAATGTTTTTCAGTGATCGGCTTTGCACTTGCAAATATTAGCCATTTGGGAGTTCATTGCTTTGCCAATAGCTTTGATTTAAATATGAAGCAATAACTGATGGTAGCAAATCAATCCAAATCATTTTACCAAAAACATAATAAATGGTTTTGTCATGATATAATTCCCCTGGTAAGGAACATTTTTGGATCAACCATTACTTGAAAGATCTGTTCTCATGCAGAAAAGACCAGCTTGTGTTTCTATGCTTCATTGAGTTCACCAGTAAAACGTAGCTGATGAAAACTAGATAACTGGTTGGTAGCCAGCCATAATCGGCCTAGTTTTTTGAGCAAGGATATGTATATACACAGGTTTCGATGGGCATTGAATAAGATAATATTTGTCCAGCCAGGAAGTTTGTCTTCTCTATTTGATTTGAAGTGATCTTGGATTGGTGGGCCTTTGCAATAAACTGCTCATTGCTGCTCAGAGATTGAGATGCAGTTAGCTGAAGTCTTTTGTTAACACATTAAATATAGCATAATCTATTGCCACTTGTATATATTGTAAAAATACAATTCTGACCTTGGTTGAAACATTCTGTTAGTCAGAAATCACTAAACTACTGTTAGTTGTTTGTGAAGCAGCAAGTAGTTTGAGCACAAAAAAACTTTGTCGGCTGCACATCCATGATGCGAATCTCCCATTCCACCACATCCCAAGGTGCTCCATTGGATTGAGATTTGGCGGCTGTGGAGGCCATTTGGAAACTTTATTTGAGCTTTGAGCTTTGTGACATCCTGCGCGTTATCCTACTGGAAGTAGCCATCAGAAGATGGGTATACTGTGGTCATAAAGGCCTGAACAGGGGACAGGGTCAGAAACAATATTTGGGTATATATGTATATGTGTTTCTGTATGTGTTTGTATGTATGTATGTGTCTATATAATATATGTATGTGTGTATATTTTAGTTTTATATATATATATATATATATATATATATATATATATATATATATATATATATATATATATATATATATATATATATATATAAAAACTAAAATAAATATTTTATACACATTGCATTTGTCAAATATGTGTAAATTTATATAGTATACATTTTTTCTATTGATAAAGGCACAGAATATTTGCAAGTAATCTTATTAATCTTAATCTTAAGTAAGTGTATTTTTTATAATATACTTTTCAAGATTGGCATTCATTTTAGGATCCTGTATGTTAATCGAGTCATTTTCATCATTTGTACCCTCAAACACAGTTTAAGTTTTTCTTCCAGAGGTTTTAAGGATTTGGAACCCCCTTTGATGTTGATTTGTACAGGATGAAATGAAAATCAGCCAGGCCAAGGAAATGACAACACTGAAACATACACCATCACCCATTATAATCCTATAGTCTAGTGGTTCTCAACGGGGGCGTTCAGAGAACAACGGGGGGCGTTGGAAGCACGATTTTTGAAAGGGGGGCGGTCAGGTGTTCATAGAGTTTACACCAAAGATCCAGGCAAGACAAGATTAAACATGTAATTACTTGCAAAATAATTGCCTACAACATTCTAAAATCTGCCCGTTTAATGTGACATGTAAGCTATGTATCGTTTCTTTTGCAACGACTTTTTTTCAGTCATAGACCAGCGCTCAAGCACAGCATTCACATGCTCAAAAATGTGTTTCACGCTGACAACAATCCGGTGGTGGCTAGAATCCAGCGCGGACTAGAATCATGCAGCGGTGGAATGGAAAGTTGACAAGCTATTAAAAAAGTATTGACTTAAGAACCACTTATATATTTTCAAATATGTTCAATAAATCATGTTCCCATTAAATCCGTCGACGAATTTTAAAATGAATTAAACTAAATTCTATTTAGAAGGTCAAATTTTTACATTTTTAGGCATTAACTAATGCCAATGCCTAATGGCAAAATGTTTTCTTTGTTCACCAAGTAATTTACTGGTCAGACATTATTGTTAACTCGCAAGACTGTAAGGAGAAAATGACAGTTTTATGGATAATTTAAATATATTCTGTAATCATATTTTGGTAATGTATTAATTCCGCCGTCACATCGGAGTGCGAAATGCTGCTTGGATAGTTTCAAGATAGTTAAAAATAATTAATAATACTATAAAAATGTAATTGTTCATATGTGTTCATTCTTGTTAGATTTTTCTATTTTTTTTATTTATTTATTTATTTTTACTGATTATGAACACAAATTAATCATGACAAACCAAATTAATTGTAATTGTATTAATTATAGGCTACCATTGATGAAAACAAGCTGATAACATGGTATTTTAGGCCTACAATTCTAACATAATTTTTCATGAAAAATCATGATTTTATTTGTATTTTTTTCGAAAGTAAGGTTAATGTAAGCAGCTTCTTGCAATACTCTCCTAAATGCGAAACATGATCGCTTTAATGACCGTGGTTGTTTTTACTGTCCAATGACAGCCCATCTTATATCTACTTTGAGTGGCATGGGAGAGAGTCAGAAGTTCAGTTGTTGCCCCTATGAGTTTATAATAGCATATTTTAACAAGATTTTCAAATGCCAAAATGTTTTTAAATGTTGGCTTTATTAAACTGTTTTAAACATGTGAATAAACAGTCTCATATGTCTATTTATTTTTTAATATCGGCATACTATTTATTAATTTATTGTTCTATTTTTTTTACATTTTTACATTTAACATGAATAATCAAACATTTAACATAAAACAAGAATTGCACAACAATTTTAAATGTCGACTCATTTGTCCATTTTAAAATGATTTATTAATTTACATTTTATGTTTTAATTAAATTGATTTATGCTATTCCTTATTCTTTCGGTTTATAAGGTGTCACAACAAATCCTGCATTCCTAGTCTTCCATACATAATAGCCTCTGTGACATTCAGTCACTTACCAGTCACCAATCACAGTCCACAAATAGTGCTAATAAAAAAAAGAATGTAGGCGCGTGGTAAGCGCACTCATAATAGAAGCGATGTTGAAAACATCTCAACTTTTCAGAATGCCGCAAGCGCACAGCAGGTCATGTGACAAAAACCAACCAATCAGCTTTCCGTAACAACATGGAAAGCTTGGCCGAACAGTTGACCATAGCTGTACAGTGCGGGTTTTTATTTCTCATCTCCATAAATATATTTAGTTGTAAAGCTAATGCAAGGGCCACAAATCAATTAATGCTTTGCTAATACTTCCTTGTCATCATGTCATGGTGAGCGCAGTTCATGACCTGGATAATGGATAGGGGGCGCTGGCCCAAAAAAGGTTGAGAACCACTGCTATAGTATAGGAAACATAAAACCGCCAGTTTCCTCTGAAGATTGGACTTACAGTATTTCATAATTTTTAAATTTTTTTGCCTTTCCATAGAAATAAGGTAGTAAACGTACAACCCTCTGGATGTTTTGAGGATGATAGATTTATTGAGAGATCACAATTAAGACTGTGGTTATTTGTCGATCCAACAGTCTCATTGAATCATCATGGGAGGATTTTAAAAGTAGCTTAGATTACCCCTTTTCTGTCCTGGTTTGAATTCTACCCTGACTTTGGCCCATTCAGTTTCCCGTTTGCCATCTACTTGAGAAAGAATTCTCACACATTCCCAAACACGTGCCACGGATGTGTCTTTCCACTGGTGCGGAAGCCCTTTGTCTACCATATTTTCTTATAGGTTTCCATTTCAATAAGTGCAGGATCTATATCTCTGATGAGTGAGATGTGCAGACTAAAGAAAACAAATAAACATCCAAGGGTAGAGAAACTGAGAAAAGGCTATTGGAGAGTGCTAGAGGTGGGTAAGCCGGAGCCAAGGCCTTCATTGTAACCCAAGTACTGGGTATGTGGGTGCACTCTCCAGGTTTTGGGCAAGCTGCAAGCTAAAACATGTCGGGATATAATCTCTTCCATTGGCAGGACGGCGAAGGAAGACATGAAGATAAACAGATATGTCAGTTACAACACTGGCCAAGTGTACTTTTTTCCACCTCCGTTGCAGTTGGCAATGTCCTTGCGTTGGACCTACAGAACTTGAAATGTGAACACTGATATGGATGGCAATCATGTATCAGATAAGCCCGTTGGGTTCAGGCACGCCGCCGGCGAGTGAGAATTTGCACCCTTCAGTCACCTTTCTTCATGCGTCATTCAAGAGCTTTGACCACTTCGTGCGTCATTCAAGAGCTTTGAGAGCTTTGACCACACCTTGGGTTTTTGATTTGGATACCATCAAATATGATTTTTCTTGATATGCTCCACATTTTAGTGATACAATATGCAGTGCATTACAGCTGCATAGAGGGTTTGAGTGGGTGGAATGATGGCTTCCAGAGCATTTGAGACTTTGTGATGGATATCAATGTGAGCTAGTGTCAAATGTTGTTTACTGCATCATCTTTGTAACTGTTCTTATACTCTGGTTAAACAGGGCTTTTCAAACTGTGTGTGTGTGTGTGTGTGTTGGTTTTTTCTTTTTCTTTTTTTTTTCTTTTCACAGGTTGATATAGATAATTTCTCCTTTTTGCAATGTGTATAGTCTCTATCAAGGGAGTTTTGTCTATCCATTGTTGCCTTTAGCAAATACTTAAAGGGGCATTTCACCCATTTGAACATTGTTTTTTATTTAAAGTGGGTCATATATGTAGTCGAAATGTAAAAGAAATTTTGAATTTGGTGCCTTTGTGACCGAGAAAAGACAAAAAATAACTTCAGGACGCATTTGTATGAAAGACAACAACTCCCACAATGCACCACATTGCACAGCTCCGCAAGCCACTCCCACTAATCCAGAAAGCGCATATCTGCCTATAAGAGAAATCACTCTTCCGTCTACAAGGCTAGCTACCACCAGAGCTTGAAATTAATTTCACATTCACACAAAATGTCTAGTTAGTTGGCGAACTCATTAGTGCATTACTCCTCGTTTGTATTTCTTTCGAAAAGGTGAATTATTGCATGGTACCTGGATGTTCAGTCAGAACATTATGCGGTGCGAAACTAGGAAACTAGTTCACAACACAAATGTCCGTGTCCTCGTCTGATTCAGAGATTTCGTCCAGGAGAAATTGTCATCGTTGAAATTCTTTGCCGCAGACGGACTCTATCTCTGTGTTCGTAGCGGTTCGTAATTGCATAGTGAGATCACCGGCGCCACCAGTCCGCCCTAACTCGAGCCAGTCCGGGCTCCTCGTCCGCGGCAGGCAGGTCTTCTGCCTCGGCTGCTCTTCGCTATAATGCGGCTTGTAAAGGTAGCCACAAACACCTGATTCAAGCATCCGACTTCCGAAATCCTCTTCCTCTAGTCTATATCATATTGAGCACTCTCCTCCGCTATTGTCATAACTTTACATCTGTCTCCACAGCGCCTGTTAGCTTAGCTTCAAACAAGATGGAGGATATTGCTTTCAGTTTCAGAGAGTAAAGTCCCACCCACTGATCTGTAATAGGTCTGTAGCGTGAGCGGGTCCCGCCCCCTGGGAGAGATGAGGAACGAGTGCTTGTAGTCTCAACAGAAATCCCCCCCTCTTACACTTCCTCCTACAATGACGCAAAATGACGATTTTTGCGTCACTGTAGGAGGAAGTGTAAGAGGTAAATAACAGATTTCTCCCGTATCAGGGAAAAATGAAAGAGTGTTGCACGACCATTCAATAGTATGACTGGGTTTCTAACAATGCAAAGCTTAATGCAAATGGGTGAAGTGTCCCTTTAAATACAAATCACATTTATAAATATTTTCCAGATAATATATTAATCATTCACTTTAGCAATGATAACATATCGAAAACAGCTTGTCTTTTTGAACATTTTAACTTTTAATTTTTTTTTTTTTAATAAATGTGTTTTAATTTTTTTAATTAAGAAATATATAATTACCTTTTATATTAGGAAGGGAGTCCCATGCATAATCGTATATGAGGGTCCTTGGCATCAACTCCTGACTTAAAGGGATAGGTCACTTTGAAATCAAATTTTGGTATGTTTTAGCTTACCTCAAGCCAAGGGCATCCAAGATGTAGGTGTCTTTTTTTTCCGCAGTAGTTTCAATTTTGATATTTTTAGGTCAAACCGTTCTTGTCTGTCAGTCATATAATGATATATACACTAGATGTCGCCTTGTCTACGGCAGTTCATTGGAACGAATGTCTTTAAGGCGGCATCTAGTGTATATATCTATGCACCAGTCTGCGTACACGTCACACGATGCGCGCGCGCCCTCAGATCACTTGGACGTGGCTGTGTATAAGAGTTAAAAACAATATAAATACTGTTCGTTTTCTCACACAAACCGCTCGTTTCATGTCTTAGGCCATCAATGTGTACTTACGATGGGGAATTGTTTAATTTGGACGATGGGGAATTGTTTTAATTTGGACTTTGTGCATGCTCTTTGAGACCGTGACCATAGACCTGCATGAAATGACTGACAGACAAGAACGGTTTGACCTAAAAATATCAAAATTGAAACTACTGCAGAAAAAAAGACACCTACATCTTGGATGCCCTTGAGGTAAGCTAAAACATACCAAAATTTAATTTCAAAGTGAACTATCCCTTTAACCAAGAAGGCTTACCTGGTTAACCAGCTTCCACAAGGAAGACCATGCTTCTCGACCAGCGCCAAATCAGTACAAACCAGCCTAGAAAAACATTCGGGTCTAGGCTGTTTTTTTCAGCAACGTAGGCAAAATCCCAGAGTGATAGTCGCAGTGATTCTGTTTGCTTTGGCGTCTGCGTGTTATATGTCAGTCAGCTACGTCTACAGAGCATTTATGTGTTGGCCTTGGCTAATGCTTCTCTGACAGGCAACAGGATATTTCTGTTATTTTCTTTCTTGCAGAACTCGGATGCCTCAGGATTGGGTTTCCAGAGATGGCTACACTGACAAATCATTGTCAATGGTACGATACCACAATCGCATTATGAATGCAGAGAACAAGTCCTTTTGTGTCCAAGGAGGTTTGGAGACAATAGTTGAGAGGTGCATATTTATCTTTCATTTCATTATTCTTGAATCTAAAGCACCTCAAAAAGACACCTGGCTATATTATATCAGCTCCTCCAATCTGGAGAAGGTTCAAGTAAGACGTCTAACAAGCAAATTTTTATGACTACAGACTGCAGACCTTCATTTTAAAGTAGATGTTAAACCTGTGATAGTCCCAGTGAGTGGTTTCAGTAACCATCTCTGCTTGAGCTAAGTGAGACACAGTGTCTGTGGAGGTTCATGAATGGGTCAACAAAGGGGTTTTGGGGCATACGGGAAGAGAGCACAGTGTTTTGGCATTCAAACTGATGCCAGGGTCATGACTAACCTTCCCACACCTGACCTCTAATGACTCATGGATGAAACTGGGGAACAGTCATGGAAATATCAGTGTATCTTAATGGCGTAAATGGTCGTGGAAAAAACACTCGTGTTTTTCTCTACGGATGTAAGCGAATCTGACTCTTCCTTGTTATTGTTTAAGAAGAGGGTGTGTGTTCACCGTGATGATATAAAGCTTGAATGGTGTTGTATTTAATCATGATCACACCAAGGGTCCACCCTTCGCCTCCCCAAAGACGACATATGAGGAGTAGAGTTTGAGGGCCAGCGTTTCAAACTTTCTCTTAGCATTAAAAAACAGTACATCCTCTAAAATGGGTCTGATTTGGACAAGTTAACCTTTTGGTACTGTGGGTTCATTCATCTAGAGTTCAAAATAATACTAATTAAACATAATGGCTACATCATTAGCTTTGTATAAGTGTGCTCAAATGATTCTAGCTTGCAATGTCTTTCTCAGAAGGGTTGTAATCTGACACCAAACAGTAAGCCAACTCTTTTTGTAAATGTTTAGCAATTTGGGAATTACAAATTGTACGTTTTAAACATGACAACCCTGCTGAGTCAGTGTTTGACTTTTCTGACCTTGCCCCTGGCGGATGTTGAGTGATTCAGGCTAGAAAACAGTCAGCAAACACTTTTAGCTAATCAAAGCCATACTGTAACTTACAGGCCAAACAAACTTAACTATTTCTTTCTGATTAGGAAGGGTGGTATAATCTATCAAATTCATGCAGTTAGCTAGCTGGTAAATGTAAGCAATTTATTTGTTGTTAGCATTGTTAGCAGTTTCTTTATACATAAACTTTTGACATGGTGAGCGCCGAAGGAAACGACTGGTACACACGCCGTGGATGGTCCAGCACGTTCCGTCGGCGGCTCAACTGGCTGCGGAGCGTGGGAGAGATGAGGGTTCCTAGGGGGTTGGTTCCCCGAAGGAAGCGCGCTCACCGTAACCCTCAGGTCACCTGCACTACTGCCTGAAGTAACCCTCTTTGGAGGGTTAGAGTGCGGCAGAGGCGCAGGGACTCCGCCCCTTTGCAGGAACGAGAGTCTCGACTGCAGCTTTCGAGATGGTCATCTTCCCACAATGGGTGCATGACTCATCCACGATCGCTGCCTCAGCGTATTCAATGCCCAGACACGCGACACAACGCTCGAGACCATCCCGTGATCCCAGGTAACGACCGCATCCAGAAACACACAGGTAGAGTGACATCTTTAAAAAGATGCACTCTACCCGTAAAAGCTCTTTTAGGGACTGCTCACTACATATTGGGTCACTGATGATTTCCAGCTACATGACAACGCCCTCACTGATGAACAACAGCAGAACTGATATCTCTAATATTTTTTTTAATGTTATTTAAAGTATATTATGATAAATATTTTACTTGTCACGTAAATGTGCAACATTTCAGACACAAATAAATTATAAATGTAGCCATCTGATAATAAAGGCTTTTTAATTCGAGTGCCATGGTCATCCTAAAGTTTTCTTTTATAAATTATAAATGTTAGCTAGATTGTTCATTAATCATCTAGCCATGTATGTTTATGCTGAAATATAATTTAAGAATGGTTTGTATAAAAAAATATAAAAAAACGTATCGTTATTTGTAGTGAGTTGGCTCACATGATTTAAATGTTGCGCTTCAGAACTTGACTGGAAACAGAGGAAATTGCTTCCAAATAAGGAGTTCCTTTCTGTGGAGGTACTACAACACACCTAGTATCGAGGTGTTGTAAAGAAACGACCTCAGAGAAATTTCCATTGAAATGAGGAGACCCTGTGGGTGGGGTAATACATCACACCCGATTCCAATCTTGTGCCCTAACCAAGTTAAGAATATGGAAACATGTATACAAAACAGGATTCAGGCAGGCTCAACAGAAGTCTCAGGGTGCGTCTCAATCACTGCTTGAATCACTGCATCACTGCTCCCTGTTTTTCACTGTGCATTGTGGGACTTTTTAGAGAGCGAACATTTCATTTTAAAATGGCAGACTAACTGTTCAGTGCCCTGACTACTGAACTAGGGAGCTGATTGAGACGCACCCTGAGACTTCTGTTGAGCCCGCCTGAATCCTGTTTTGTGTTTCCATATTCTTAACTTGGTTAGGGCACAAGATTGGAAATCGGGTGTGATGTATTACCCCACCCACAGGGTCTCCTCATTTCAATGGAAATTTCTCTGAGGTCGTTTCTTTACAACACCTCGATACTAAGTGTGTTCTAGTACCTCCACAGAAAGGAACTCCTTATTTGGAAGCAATTTCCTCTGTTTCCAGTCAAGAAATTCCCCTGTTTCACACTTTTGGTTTGGTTTTGTGTAAGTAAGTTCCTGAGGGTATAGCAACACAGTTTTGTAATTAGGTGAAATCTCCCTTTCTCTGTCATGTCGTGTTTCTACCTCACTGATTGATTGTACCTCTGGAATAGTTGATGACGTACAATTGCGATCACTGAGAGTATGGGAGAGATGAGTGGGACAACCATGGTGGGCTTCCTCATGTCTCTGCAGCCTCGCTCTGATCAAGCAGATGACATCACTCCTTGTCCCTGGCGGAGAGAGGCATGCAGAATAGACGTTTACAAGGAGCGGCGCTGTGGTCCAATTGCGATCGGTAATGGAAGAGTTCTTCGTTACACAGAGCCAAACCACACAGCATCGAAATAATTTGCTAAAATGATTTAGATCAGACCACATCATGCAGGAATTAATCTTTTACATCATCCGGACAGCTTCCAGTTATCACTGAAGAGTTGCGCAAAATAGTGCCTTATGCATCGATGAGCACATTTTAAGTAATTTGAGATCAAATAAACAAGGCCTGTTTACTTTATCTTTTTTGTTTTGACATTTTTTATATATTTTTTTTTACTGATTTGATGCCAAGTGCTATCAAGGCCAGTATTGTCAATACCAGTACCTTTTAATGATTGATTTTTATTTTTCAATTTCTAAAGGAACAAAATGAGTAATTATACCCATTTAATATTATATTTAAAAGCAATATTTACAAGTTATAGGAAAAAATTTTTTAAAACTCTGTGAAAAACATTTATTTTTTTACCTATACATACAAATTGCTGCAGTTTCCAGCTGAAATGAACCACTAGTGGCAGTAAAACGCAGTCAACATTTATTCTTTTGAACACAATGATTTATGATTTTAAGGTCGATTATTGATTGATAAAGACTTATTTCTGCGTGGTTCCTTGCACAGTACTATGTAATGACCATAAAACACTTTTACCATATAGTGCATGATTTGTAACATAATACATTTTGACGTTTGCGTCACATAACCAGCTCCATGTATAGCTTTTCTGACTTGGTACACTTTGTCAGTAGCATTCAGAATCCCATGAGTCATGATAAAAGAGCTGAAAGCCTCATTGAAGCAAGCTGAAATGGCATGGTTGCTTTAGCAAATGCGTTTTTATCTGGCTTTTGTTAACACAATCAATTAAGTTTAGGGTAGGATTTAGCACAGGTGATACAATATGCTATTTTCAAACAAGATATTGCGAGAACATTAACCTTTTAGCACATTTTAACACATTTCATCTCTGTTTAAAAACCAATGTAATAAAACATTGCAATGTTCATCTGTTTTGAATAAAATTGAAAGTACTTTTAAAAGCAAAAATTTTGCTCCAGGCACTTTTTTTTTCTATGTAGCATTGTGTACAGTAATTTGCATGCTAAATAATACAATTTGTGAGAATTGTTTCTCTTAATATAATATAAGGATCTTAAGTATCAACTTCTGGCTCTTTTGAGATCATATTTGCTGGGATTTGTAAGTACAGACCATGTCCGCATAATTTTTTAGAATAGTAGTTGATTAAAATGGGTTTTCAGTAGCCAATTCTTAAACTTTTACATTTGGTCACCCGAAATCTCAGCAAGTTTGCTTACATGTATGTTAATGTGTTGATGCATGTTGATCAAGTTCTAAAACATTGACCAAATACATTGACATTTTCTTCTAACAACAAATGATGTTTTGTGCAGAATTAGCTGTTTTAGTGGAGTAATTGGATTAGCTGAACATTGGATTTGGTTCACTTTATGAAGTTGACAAATCTTTGTATTTATCAACATCCTGCTCCAAATATATTGTCTGAAATGGATAGCAAAACCTGGTGAAAATGGGTCTAATGTGCCAGCATAACCATGAATTAAATATCAAGAGGACATTGATTTGTCACAAACTCTGAGTTTGGGCAGTTGTGATTTCAGCTTGCTATATTTGCACAGGTGGATGATGCAAATCAGGGGAATGCTTCAACAGTTTTAAAATCTCTCATTTACAGTTGACCTGGTGTGGTATAAAGCCTCAGCTCTAACTAAACCCAAGGACAAACACTGACTATATTCAAGCCCGATTGTCTATGACAAAATAATGAATGCAACCGTCTCTGGTGTCTCTTTCTGTAAGGGGGTCAGAATAATAGAATAATGACGTAAGGAATGAGCAAACACATGTAAGGAAGCCATGGGTGATCCCACACTGTGCTTGTCAACACTTTGTCTTGGAGTGAGGAATGTTTTGCTCTATTGTATCAGTCTAATGGTGTGGCCATGTGTAACAGGTCTGGTGACGCCTCGAATATTAATGAATGTGCTTTGACTTGTGGAATTCAGGGAAAACAGCGTTTATTGTGCTCTTAAAAAGATTTATTTGGATCTTGGAAATTATAAGGTTTATGTTTTTCTTCTGGTCTTTAAGTATTGTGTATTGGCTAATGTTGTGTAATTTTGGGATGGATAGGACCTTTGATTGTCAGATTGATTTGAGTTTGAATTTTGAATTTTATTTATTTATTTTACATGCAATCTTTGGACATGGTGTTTTATGGATTTGCTATTTAAAATGTAATGATGAATGTGAGTTATCCTTTGTACAAATGGCTGTTGCTTAAGAAAACAACATAGCTTGCAATAAGATATATTATATATTATGGATAATTCATCCATAATTTATAAAAAGTTGGAAGAAAGCATCCTACATTTGAGTGGTTTTCAGAAACAGAAGTATTAGCAGTTTTGACACTCATGGATGCAGTAAATATGGTATTTGTCATAGCAATGGAAGTGTTTTCTCAGCTTTCTTAGTCAAGTTTTGTACACATTCCAAATCTATCCTTTTTTTTTTTTTTCTCTCTCTGAGCAATGGGCAATGAATATGAGCTGATGGTTGTCAATTCTAAGATGTAATTTGATCAATGAAGCAAGTTTTAGAGTTGGGAGACTGAATATTGGTCAAAATTGTAACAACATCACTGCATAAAGTTGATTTGATTTAATGCTGAGTTGGCTTTGAGATACAATATCAATCCACATTTGCATAAATATTTTTTACATTTTTATTATTAATAATTAGTCTGAAGAATGAGTCTGTAGTAGAGGTCATGTCTGAGATGTCAAAACTGAAATATCATCAATTTATCATTGAGATTACAAATTAGAAAAAAAAAAGTTTAAAAATAATAATTTGGTAACACTTCAGTTTAGGGCTGCATATTACTAGGATATTGGCTTCTTATTAGTACTTATAAAGCACATATTAATGCCTTATTCCCTCAATCCCTTAATCCTACCCAATACCTAAATTTTACAAATACCTTACTAACTATTAATAAGTAGTAGTTACGAGTTTATTGAGGCATATGTCATAATTAAGTTAGTTAATAGTGAGAATTGAACCCTAATATAAAGTGTGACCAATCATTTAAACAAAGTTGTCAGGGATGCATTCAATGACTAATTCACAACATAAATATAAGTTTGCTCTCTTAAAAGTGCTAATCTGTTTGGCGTTCATTCTTTTTGCTAAATTCATGACCACAAATGAGCATTGGTCCTATTGGGTATAAATATAGTATGTTGATAAATTCTTCTATAGTGAGACATCATAAACAATACTGGGATATTTGATTTTTCAATTATGAACACAGAAGTCAGTGAGTTAATTTCAACTTCCATTCAATAGCTTCCACTTCCTGCAGCTGGATTTTGTTAATGCTTCTTGCAGATATATTTAGTTTATTTTCACTAGCAACTTAGCCTAGAAAGATGCACCCTAGCACCTGTCGTCTAGCTACTCTCCGTTGGCTCACGAGCTGGAAAAACCAAACTCTAGTCAGGCCAATCACATCGTGTATAGAGTCAGTGGGCGGGCTTAACATAATTACGGCAGAGTTGTGATGGTTCCGCGTGAATTCCCTGCTACTTGAAAACAAAGAAGATGGCTTCTGCTGCTGGTGATCAGCGGTCTTTCGAATCGGCTTTGGCCGCGACTCTGGAAGACTTGCAGTTAAGCTGTAAAAAAGGAAAATGTGTTCAGAGTTTTGCCAACCGGATACAGCAAAAGTTTAATCTATCACCTAGCTCCGCTGGTGGGAAAATGCTTTGGTTGGTTATAGGGCTATCCCATTGCGTGCAGAGGGAATTTGAAAGACAACCGTTTATCCCGTCCTTCAGATTGAGCCCTGCCAATGGTGTTGTTCCCAGACCCAATATCTTGATGTGGGTCTGGCTTGTCAGGCTACTAGCAACTAGCAACTGAATTAAAAATCAAATGACAAGACTGAATGCAATAATCAAGTTCATGCAAAGAGATTGAGCAGGGAATATAATTCTCAGTGGCCTTCCTGCCAAGTTCCTTGTTATTGTACCATGTCCTTCAGGTTGGGCACTTGTCTGATAAGCCCAGGGTGGGCTTCATGAGGGTGAACGGAGCTGGAAAAGTCCCCATCCTTCCCGGGTGTCATCTGAATCACTGTTGCCTGGCATAAACTTGAAAAGGAAAAACCACTGACCAGGAGGGGAATTCTCAAATGTGACGAAGGAAGAATCCGATAATTGCTGCGGGGCATCAGATTTTCCTCAAATTGACATGAAGACAGACCAGTTTCTTAATTTGTGAAAAGGTGAGCTGTAATGGAACACAGCCTCCTAGTTAGTTGGAGGAAGTGAACAACAACTGGAAAGTCCCTGTGTGGGAATTAATGTGGAACTTTCCGGATGGGGAAAAAAATAGCTACAATACCGGTTTTGTTTGTTTTGACAATTTATTTTTAGTTTGAACTGAAGGTTTGCTATTTTAAATGAGAGTTACGTATTGTAGGTCAAAGATGAGTCATGTTAATCATGCACACTTTTTTGCCCGCATGTGGCAATCATTTATGTCTTCTTATTGAGCCTCTGCAAAAGCATGTCAACCAGATTCGTCTTGCCCCCTTCAAAGGTGAACAATTAAATTTTTTTCATTAAATGCTCATAATGTAAAAAAATAATAATAATAAAACATTGAATTTATCATTGATCATTCAAATATCATTGAAACCAGTTTAATGTGCAAAAACTACTGTAAGCCATTTGTAAGTTAACAACCCCAAAACATTTAAAAACAACATTGTTGATTGACCCAACACATATGGATTACCTGCTTGTTTGACCAATAAGTGACCTGTTTGAAAATAGTCATTATTTCTGTAATTCTGTATGGTGATGCTAATGGTGCAGAAATTACTCTATTCACCTTTAACCTAAAGAGGATGGCGAAATATTCTCTAGCTATGAATCTTGCAAAGATTGCATGGTCTCCCAATGGACCCTTCGCTTGTTGGGCTAGATGGTGTATTTAATTTAACAAGGCTGTGAGGGACAAGCATATAATCCCTTCTATGGGTGGCACTGCAGACTTTGTCTTAAGTCATGTCTGATTTTTAAAATCAATGACTTTCTGAATGTTTTGTCCATGTGAAGATATATTGGAATGATTTATGTTCAAAGTTTTTCTGGTTGACAACAAGGTAGCCAACAGTACAGCCAATTAAATGGACTTCTAGGTCAAATATGGCATCTATCCTGATGTATCACACAGCGAGTAGGATCGATATGTTTATAAGTACGTATATAACACACATCAGACCCAACTAGCCCTTTGCTCAAGGTTTTTCACTCCCACTGCACCTTAGCTATTTTCATGAGCTGCAGACACTGGGAGTGAATCTGTGAGATGAGTCAAAACAAATACCAGACTGTGTATCCGGAATGAAGAATGTCCTTGCAGGGAAAATCCTTGTGAAGACAACCATGCTAAAAAACAACCCAACTCGATGACTGTAAAGCACTTGTCTAATCCTAAGTAGTGATTTGCTTGAAGGTGTCCATATAGTCCCAGAATTAAGCAGGTTCTGTCTCGGAAAGTGGAAATCCTCAGTGTGTGTGTGCCTCGTGAAAAAGCCATGTGTCACTTTCCACCTGTCAGCCTGCAGATGATTGGATGTGTGTGCAGGAGGAGAGCGTGAATGAATACACAAACTGAGTTTAAATGAACATTTAAACGTGTATAAACGGGAAAGGAATGTGTTCCAATTACTCTAAAACTTGACAAGTGGATTTTAACCAGTTTCCACAGCACCTTACAGTTTGTTTTCTCTGGTCAACCGTTCATTGGTGGTAAAAAAAGATGATGTTATCTCCTCCCAGTGTGCATGTTTCCCGTCATGCTTGAATTGGCAGATAACGTACAATTGACACGTGGAATACATCACTTGAATGGAATTTGAATGTATCGCCTTGATTTCTCATAAACGACACCCTGTCCCTCTTTGACGTGTCAGTGGGGATTTTCTTTTTTTTTTTACCAGCCATTTTCCTCAATATCGTTTTCATGATGTAATGTTGATAAGATCCTGGTTTTTGCTGGATAATTGACATGCAGTGACTCACTTCTTTCACAAATAGCCTAATAGGAAATGGTAACGCTTGCAGACAGAATAGGTGCAGCCAAGGTCCAAAATGAACCCTCGCCAAAGTGCCAAATGAGAGGAAAAATTACTTTGTCATATGGCTGGTTTGAATGGTTTGAGATGAATTGTAAGAACAGTAGTCTGACCTTCAGTGATGTAACTGATGTGAACAATCCAAGTGAAAGGCATCTGCTAAAGAAGAACTGTAACCATAAAGTTCAATTCGTTAACATTAATGTTAAGTTGTCATAAATGAACATTGAACAATACTTAATCTCGGTTGATGTTACTAAATTAAAAAAAGCGAACCATCACAAACACTGAATATCGTTCGTTACAAATCATAATACTGTACATTATTCAAGGTAATGTATTATGAATGAAAATGAATGAACAATAATGTATAAAGTAGCATTAACCAAGATTAATAAATGCTGTGTGATAAATACTGTTCATGCAAATAATGTGAAATTTCATGGCTGCAAAGAAATATGTACATAGCTGGAAATTCTTCTCAGTTCACCCATCATTGACGGGTATAAAAAGTTAATTTGGGATTATGGGTGCAATCTTAAAGATTCAAGCATAAAGCCTGAAGGATTTCACAAAGCTTTAGTGTTTGTTTTCCATTGGTCAGCCAAGCAGGTAGCCTGCCCTAAACTCACACCATTGGTTGTGCCACAATTTGCTGCTCCAACAAACAAAGCAGAACTTTTCAGGAAATCAACCGTTAAATGACTCACTTGCATATGAGTAAGTATTTCAAAATCAAAACAGTGACATGCATCAGCTGTAATGAAGAGCAGCTGATTTGATTTGGAACTGTGGGCTGTATTAATATGACAGAGGGTTGGGTTGGACAGGATGTATCTCAGACGCAGCTTATTGACAAAACCACATAGCTGCAGGGATGAGATCAATACTCACTGCCCGATTTTCTCACACTGGCATGACCTGCTGAACTCTGCTGACCCCTCAAAACCACGTGCCTCATGAACAGGGTTCTGGAATGGTGCTTATTCGAGAAGCTCATGCATGAAAATATGCATACGTACGCGCGCACACACACACACACACACACACACACACACACACACACACAGCCTGGTTTCATGTGCTGTCTGGCAGTCTATTTGAATATTTTTTTTTAAGCAGTGTAGAGCTTGTAGTAGTTTCTATGAGTGCTTAGTGTTCTCTTTCACATACCTTGTTTGCATGATGTTCAACCATAGCCAATAAAAACATTATTATGGACAATGAAGCACTATATGCACATGAGTTATAGGCCTCATAATTATACACATGCCATGCAAAAAATAAATAAAAGAAAAAGTTCTTCACCTTAAACAATGCTTCTTTCTTTGTTTGTTACATGGTAATGTAAAAAAACACACACAAAAAAAACCACATAGGATACATAATATAATGACCTTTCGAATCAATAGTGGAGGTTTTATGTAAAGGCGGGGTCCAAAAGCCTGAATTAAAATGAAATATTTCTCATCGATTTTACATTATAAATGTTGCAATTTATTTTCAAAACTTTTATAAAACTTTTATAAAACCAACATTTTATATGCTGATTTTCACTGTACACTCCACATTGGTTCAGTTTTTTCTTTGTCTTTTCTACATGACGTGATTTAAGTCAGTCCTTGACATGTTGTACATTACTTAAATGGTGCAGAGTGGAGGGCAAACCCCACTCATGCCTCCATTATTAGTCTGCTGTGTGTTTTATGAGTCGAGTTTATAGAGCTGTGCCTGGGGCGGCTGTGAATTTCACTCGCTAATCCGACTGCAGGTACTGTAAAAGCTAAACTCGTGGCTCGAAACAAATTTATGTTTTGTGTAATCTGTTGCTGACTTAAGACATTACAGTGGTTGTTTTTTTCGCCCCTCGGCACGGTCAAGGTCGGGTTTATTTATATTACATTACGAAACACAAGAATGTTTCAAGACACACACAACAAATCTAATTCTATCCATCAGTCTTGCAAAGCTTAGCTTATAAATACATTGACAGAGATGAAAATCATCATGCAGTCCAAGAGCGGGATTGGACGTAACAATCCTATAAATATCACTAGCTCATCAATCGACCGTATATCATCCCGGTTTTGTCAGGAATAAATCCTTGCGGATTTATTTTGTTGTTTAAGGTCACAGGAGAGGAAGAGGAACAGGAGAGGAAATGACTAGCCTATTTTCAATCTCCACTCCTGTTGACTGATCCAACAAATTTGTTGTAATGTCTTGAGAACAGTGAATAACCTTGAGTTCTCAGGACAGTAGTTTGACCACTTCCAAAAATATTTCTCAGCATAACAGGGGATTTTAATCGTACTTTTGATAAAACGGTTGCCCACATAACATTCAAGGCCTTGGGACTTTAGCATATGAGGTCAAAGGGTTCGTTCTCAGAAGAGCAGTTATCATGTGTCAAATGAGGACCGCAACAATGATTCAAACTGAGATGCATAACAACAGGGATTGAGAAAAATACAGTTTTTTTTTTTTTTTTTTTTTATCACTCTGTAAATAACCTTTGGTGATTCTGTGGTTTCTCAGGCTGGGCTGGTTTAGCAAGTTCAGTGTTGATGGATCTCTGGGGTGTTTACCAAGAATATGTCTCCGTGAGGTTTGTAGTGATGTTTATCTACTTCAGCTGTGATGTTTTAATCTCCTAACCCGTGCATAATTCTCAGCAGTGGCTGTTTGTCTCAAGAGTCTGGAAGTCTTTCGAGGATCCTGAAATGTGTAAAATTAACTCTGTGTTGATGAGATGAGATATTACAAGTTTCGTATACATGGCAGCCAGTCAGTGTTGGAGAAGCTACTTTGAAACCGTAACTTACCACTGCAGTCAATCTATTTACACGGTAGTTAACTATGTTTAAGCTACTTAAGGGGGCAATTTGTTAAGTGTATAACTATTATATTACAGGTATATAATTCATCATTTTACATCACACTCTTAAAAGTAAAGGATCTGGCATTGATAGTTCCATGAAGAACCTTTAACATTCGTGTAAACTTTCCATTGCACCAAAGGTTCTTCATAAGGTGGGTACGCATTTTGGGAACAGGGACACGTTTACTTACTGAAGTAGAATTTTTCTCCATTTCTGGTAAGATAGCAATCACGATGATTAGTGTGTTCATTAATTATCAGGGGTGCAACGGATCGCAGTTGATCCGTGATCCGTACGGACCAGGCCCCACGGTTTAGCACGCATGTGATCTGATTAACTGCTAAGTTTAACCATCACAAGCTCCTTTTACACAGCGCGTTGATCCCGGGAAATTGCCGTAAAATTGCTAGAGTGCCTTCTGTGTGAACGCAAACACGTCCGGGGATTGATGCTGGGATGTGGACCTAGTAACATTGCCGGGATCAGTCCTGGAACGCGCCCTGTGTGAACAAAAGCCAGGACCAATGCCGTAAGGGGTGTGTCGTAGTGATGATGCATGTGCCATTGCGCGCCTTTCTACAACCTATGCTACAGCATATAGGGAAGGAGCCACTCAGCAAACCCAGTGGCGCTACTGGGGAGTATGGACTCGCCTCTGTGTAGAAATGATGAGTTATCATCAGAACTGACATCTGACAGGAGTTATCACACAAGACGTCACATGTCTTTACGTGATCTTTTGTGTGTGAAGGCACTGACAGATTCCGTAAAATCACTGGCAATGTGAATGAACCAAAATCAAACGATCCCGGGACACATTATCCGTGTATTTTCCGGAATCTCTGTGTGAAAGGGGCATTAGAGTTAAAGTTTATCATTTGGAGATGTTTTTTCTTTTTAAATGCGGAAGAATAGGTGAAAATCTGGACTTTCTCAGACTTCTCAATGCTTTATTTGAGAGACAGTTTAGGACAGTGTTTTGGATTATTACGTCAGCTGTAGATTTGCACGTACAATACAGTGCAATAAAAAGACATGCAACATTCTTGTTGGAAAATGTTTGGTAAAGCTACACTGTTGTAAAAGCAGCTGAACTACTAAAAAATGGATTGTGGCATCTCTACTGTAAGTTATTTAACACTGATGGCAGTTCAATACCAGTGTACTGCTATCCTGTGATCCATTTACAGCCAGTAACATTACAACAGTTCAACCTGTTTGACTGAACCCCCTTTTGAACTCCAGCACCAGAAATGACATACCCAAACTGAAATGGTTGCAGCTCACGAATGCTTTGTACTGCAGTCGCAATTGTGGTCTCTTCTGAAAGAAGACACGTGGGAGTGTGCTGTCCAAGAGTCGGGATTAATTAGTCACAAAGGAATATAGTTAGAAATGCTTAGAAATATTCACTGCAAAAAAGTTTTCCAGTACAAATATCTAAATGTTCTTCAATAAAGATACATTTACTTGAGATGCAAAATGGCTTAAGAAATTAAGTTATTATTGTGTTCTAAAAAGAAAAGTGAAAGAAAATATATCTGTCAGTGTGGGGTAAGAAAAATAATCTTGTTTTCTCTTTGAATTAATATTTCTCTCGGTTACACTTTTATTTTGATGGTCCACTTTAGACATTGTACTTACTAAAAGTAACTTTGCAACTACATGTCAACTAACTCTTATTAGAGTATTAGAAGACTGTAGTACATTGTTATGTTAGGGTTCGGCTAAGTAGAATATGTTGACTGTTTTTTTTTTTAAGCATAAATTCACTTTGAACTAAATCAACACTGAACTGACCTTTTCTGACACTTTGACACTTTTTTTTCTTCTTTTAGAGCTGCTTTACAGCAGAATTAAACCCTGTTTGCGTCATTGAATCATTATCCCTGTACAGTAGCTTTGAAACAATCTGTATTATATAAAGTGCTATATAAATAATGGTGACTTGACTTCATTTAGATTATTCTTTTCACAAAACAAGACTTAGGGCCAGATTTACTAACAGCTTGCACCAGCTCAAACCCTTTTTTTGGCATTAAAAAACTACTGTCAGGGTTTACTAAAAACACACTGTGAAAAGATGAGGACAGGGTTATTTTTGTGGATGACCTTATTGCGTTTGCATTTGTAGGAGCTTCCCTTTCAGACGCAAAATTTATGGGAGGAGAATATTTAAATGAATCATGCAAGGTGATGTTTACTAAAGTTTGCGCTAGTCATTTTACTGGTATTTGCACCATTATTTACCGCTCAGAAAAAGCAAGTCTTAAACCAGACACTAATTTGCGCTGCTCTTGGTAGATTGTGTTGGTTATTATGAAAATGATCTGTGTTCTTTAATTTGCACGTCGTCAGTAGATCTCTCCCATCTGCGCTTTTTTGGAATTGCGCTCTCATGCTAATTTGCCCTGTTTAGTACAGTAAATCTGGCTCTTAATTTCTTGTCATTAGCTTCTCAAATAAATGTATCTTAATTTAAGACTTTTTATATATTTGTACTAGAAAACATGACAAAAATATTTTTTCGCAGTGTTCACATTTATAATTTATAATACAATATTACTAATATTTTTGGTGTATTTTTCTATAATGGTACATAATGAATATAAGTGGTTCTAGTAGTTAGAAATGGGATATGTAAAATTTAAATTGGCACATTTTCATGTAGCCCTAAAGCGCAAATTGACAAATTAAATGTTTGACTCAATGTGTTTTAAATCGTGTTTGTGTGACAATGTAGAAACACCAAGTCAAAAAGCTAAAGAAACTGCTTTGCAAAATAGGTTTGTATATTGTGTTGTGATTTTGGGTTGTTATGGCAAATTTTAATAAGCAGAGCAAAAAACTTAAAGTTTGGTATTTCAACAAGTTCTTCTTGACTCCATTCTCGGCACATCATAGAAATGTTTTTTGAACAGGAATCCCAATGATTGAGCTGAACATGGCCCACTTGTTTCAAACAACCATGAAATTGTGTGGAGCCAGATAAGACCTGCTTAGACACGTCCTGGCTCTGAATACCCCTCTCCACCTGCATCTATACCGCTCTCATTCTAGTTTCTTCTGTAATTTCTCTTGTAGCCTGTACATAAACCTTATACTTTTGTACCCATTTCCTTTTGTAGTTTGAAGCGCATCAACCGTCCAACTATCGCTTAAGCCCGTTGTTTGTGTTTAAAACCTGTAACACAATGTTTACTGCATCAATAATCCCTTAATCCTCTTGATCCAATAATTCTTAGCGATTTCATTGTAAATGTGGCTACAAATGCCTAATTTAATCTGTACGTTTCATTTTGGTGCACGATTGTCAGAGCTTATTAGCATGAAAACTAAAGCTAACTACATGCTTTGCCTTGTGTAAGCACGACTGCTTCCAAGAGGCTGTGGAATCCGCAAGTTGTTATTCATTTTCTCAATTACAGCATACATGCAATTACTCCCATGGTTCTCCTCCTTCTCTTGGACAGAGTTCATAGCCACAGTTTGCTCGTCACAAAATGAATTAATCTAAAATCAACTCAATGTGTAGTTAAATATACCCCGTACAATATACGCAGATAAAAATAAAATGTATCGTGCAATTAAATGCAGAGGGTTTTTACCCACCAACATCCTGTATTGATTTACAGAGCTGGGATCCTAATGGCAGATGAATGCTTTACTGCTGCGGCGAATGGCTTTCCCCAGAATAACTGGGACTGAAACCAAGTTCAAGTGCCTGGCCAATGATAAATATATATATTATCAATGTTAACAGGACTTTGATACAGAAATGTGGTTGAATTGTTTATATAGCACACAACTCAAAAAGTGAAGGCCCTTGTAATCATAAAACTGCTTTACATATGGGATGCTCACATAAAACATATTGATATTCAGCATGATGCATAATAATAAAAACAGCCTTTTTACAGTGGTAAAGTGTTGTGTTTGGTTGCCAGGGCGTTGCTTTGTGGTTGCTAATGTGTTATTTGTGGTTTTTAGTGTGTCTCTATGTGATTCCTTGTGCTATAGGGTGTTTGCTATGTGTTTTTTACTTCCTAATTCAAAATAACCCATCCTTAAGTTTTTATGATATTCTGATTCATATATGGCACCATTCACTCCTTCAGTGTAAGTTTATGAAATATCTTTTTGAAGTCTGATCTCTTTGAAACATAGCAGCACATTTCTCCTCAACAAACCGCATGATTTGAAGCATAATTCATTTCTGTAGCAACGTTGCTGGTTTGGGGTTTGTTCAAATCACGCTATTTGTTAAAAAATACACTAATAATAACTTTTATTAGGCTTTCTTTTATTAGGTTTGCTTGCATTCTCCGCACTTACGTTCAAATAAATACAAAATGTACATTATGCAGCTGATGTTGCAAATATTGACATATACATTCTGATCAAATTAAATCCTGAGATATTTTCCTATGTTTGGCTTTTTGCTCAGGAACAGCTTATTTCAATTATGCATTGTTTAACTCTTTTGCCTAACAATGATGTCAACAAAGTCAGTTGAATATTATTATTGTTTGTTTGTTCTCTAAATGAGGTGGAAAGTAAATTGAAAACTGTGTGACAGTTTAAGGATGCCTTGTGGTCCATTAGCTACAGTATTTATTACCAGCCTCTGTGCCACAAGATTGTAGCAACACTGACATTTCTACAATAATGCTGTGTTGCCATTGGCAGTGGCATCATAAGTAAAACTAGTGTTACCCTGACATCTTCTCCTAGTTGAATCAAGTGCTAGGTGACCATGGCCTCTGAAGCAGGAAGTGTGGGTTCAGCCTGAGACACTAGCCGCGTTTCTATTACCCTTCAAATTGCACAAATTGCAAATACGGCCAATGGAAACACGTCAATTTTGCAGAAAATCCCATTTATCGCAAAAAAGTTTTTACGCTCGCTTGAGGTGGTTTTTCAGGCAATTAAAAAAATACATATATTTTGCAGGTCACCTGACATAGATGACGCGGTATGTTTGGACAGAATACTAGTGGTGGCCTGAATGGGAATTTCTGCCTTGGTAAGGAACAAAAAATGTATGCAGAATGTCTTTTGTTTGCTAGTATTTCTTCCTTTTGTTCCTGTATCAATGACAGATCACTGTCTGCAGATGATGCATTTATGCATATACATGTATATATACAGTACAGTTCAAAATTAAATACAATTTTTTAAGTCTCTTATGCTCACCAAAGCTGCATTTATTTAATAGAAAATACAGTAAAAAAGAATAGCTGTTTTCTTATTTCTTAATTTATTCCTGTTATGCAAAGCTGAATTTTAAGCATCATTACTCCAGTCTTCAGTGTCACATGATCCTTCATAAATCATTCTAATATGATGATTTGCTGCTCAAGAAACATAATTATCATCAACGTTGAAAAGTGTTGTGCTGCTTAATATTTCATTGAAACTTGTGATAATTTTTTTTCAGGATTATTTGATGAACAGAAAGTTCAAGTTCAGAAAGTCTTTATTGTGTACTTTTGATCAATTTAATGGATTGATCCCCCCCCACACACACACACACACTGGGCTTCCATGTTTTATGGGGACTTTCCATTGACATAATAACTTTAATATAGTATAAACTTTATATTATATCTCCTAACCCTTCCCCTAAACACGGCCCTCACAGAAAACATTCTGCATTTTTCTTTTTTAATTAATTAAACATTTAGTGTGATTTATAAGCTACTTTCCTCATGGGGATTAATATATTTCCCCACAAGGTCAGAAAATTCTTGTATTACTATCTTTTTGGGGACATTTGGTGACCTGAAGTTGTTCATTTTCAATTGTATGCAAGTGAGCATACAATACATCAGAATTGATTTGTCTGTAATATGCTTTATAAACTGCTACTGGACTCTTTTTAGAAAGACATACATGTTTTGAACATGATAGTGAGAAACTTATGACAATTTTCATTATTTTGGGGTGGACTGTCCCTTTATGATTATAGGCCCTGTTTTTGAACACACCCCTGTCTGCCATTGATTGGACAAACAGGAATTGCCATTCCAAACCTGTGCCATTGGTTACATCAGAGTTGCTGTGTTGGGCCACTCAAACAAACCAAGCAATGTTTGAGAACATTGGAGCTACAGTGTTTATATTTTTCCGAGAAATCAACTTCCAAAACGGTCTACTTAAAGCTGTCTCTGCATATTAACCTGGCATAAGAGAAAGTGATTTACCATTGAAAACATTACACACATCACCGTTCACTGGCCATAAGTGGGCTACCCTACACGATGGCTTTTAATAAAACAAACACTGAGCCTTGGAGATTATCTCCTTCTTAAATTCCCTGACTCATATTTCACGCAAGAACTTAACCGTAACCGTACTGTTAGTCAGACAGCTGTGACGTAATACGCCTGCTTCTATCTCGTCCAGTGAGCGTGGCCAAGACACATTCTGTCCTGATCTATGTAAATATGTCTCCAGGGACAATGCCAATCTTTCCCCTCACATTTCCTTATCTACTGGATATCTTCCACGGCCTTACGCTCGTGGCCTTTCCATACACATACGTTTAACTTCGTCTTTATCACATTATGGTTTGCATGCAAGACATGTCCCATTTATCACTGGAAATAGGGCATTCGAAGCTGATTATAGGACTCATGCATTAACAACTGATTTTGCATTTGGCCTTTATAACCCCTAGTAGGTTTTGGAAGGGCCCACTATTCACAGCCAACCAAATGTGACCCTGAATCAGATTTTCAGTTCAGTGTGTGCTTTATGCATAGATTGGTTGATCTTTGCAAAGGGTCATTTGAAGTTTGCAACCGGATTAGTTACAGAGGTGTGATGGCATTTATTTTTTAATCTAAAGGGTAGGTGGCTAAAGGGTAGGTCTAGGATTACTTCAAACCTCTTTTTGTGCTTGCAAAGAAAAAGCTGCTGTACCTGCAGGGTTTGGAATACAATCAAAGTTCTCAATTTTCTACCGTTCTCGAAGAGAACAGAGTTATATCCATAGAACGTACTATATGCATTATGTTCACAGCATATATGTTCTCAGTCTTCATATATTCATGTCCCTTAACCCTTTATTTAAATTGCCTTTTAGTGTAACATGAGTAAGAAAGTAAGTCTAGAGGTCCCCAAGAGTCACAATAGGATGCAACATTTCTGGTTATTTTCCCCATACAGAAATAGTTTTTTAGCATTATTATTCAAACCTTTCAAGATTCACCTACCATGAACTCCAATTTATGATTCACGTGTCTGTGGATTCCACACTTTTTTTTTTGTATTCGATCCAAAAGTTTTAATATTGCGATTCGTCTTAGCTACGAATAGCTGTTGGGCTTGTTCTTTTACTGAAGAATTCCTTAAAATGCCTGTGAATGGGGAAAAATACTTCTGGAACCAAGGCCACTTATAAAGTTGCTGTTGCCCTCTGTTATGCAGTGAGAAAAAGAACTCTTGCACTCAACTGGAGGGCTGACAGAAGCAAGAATAAAAACTTCAGAGGGATTATTCTAAGCCCTTTTTTGAGACTGGATTTTATTTCTTTCTTCCTGTGTTTTTTTTTTTTTTTTTTTCTCAACCATTTAAATATTATAGTGAAAATACCCAGGAAGGATTTACAGCAAACATAAGGGGTTTTGTTTTCTTCCAAACTAATATTTAAATTTAGTTGCAGTAAGGAACTACAAACTACAAGGAAGTTATGAAATAAGTCAGTCTTGGCTAGAAACCACAGGCGATAGGTTTTACACTTTTAGTAGCTCCTAATTTGTTGAGATAATGAGTGGTAATCTTTCTCGCACTCTGACATGACCTCATATCTTTAGTAAAGTGGAAAAGTCTTGTTTATACCTGTAATTTTCTCATCATTACATAACCATTGTGACTCAGGCTAAACATTAAGTCAAAGGAAAGCTGGAAATGCAGCGGTAGTGTAATTCTTTTATGAAGCTGTAATGTAATTCAACGCTGTCGAACAGATGGTACCCTAGTTGACTGCACTGATGACGATCATCAAGAAAGTGTCATTGTCAACCACCGCCAACAGTTTCCTGTGCCGAAACCGAGTGTTAATTAGTCACATGCTATATTCATTAAACTGCTTTAATACCCAATGCATCATCATTTAATCCTTGTTAAACTAATCCAAGTAATCAATCTATTTAAGATACATTATTCCTTTTTTAAAGCTTTTTAAAGGGGGTATGTGATAAGGAATCACATTTTTATGAAATTGAGATATATTTAGCAAAACTCAAACCAGTTCATAAAGTGCATATATTGAAACTAAGCTGCAAAATGACTCTTCCTGAACTTCTGCAACTTTTTGGCATTTTTTTTTTATGTTTTTTTTTTTGGTGTTTACAGATGGATCTTGACATTTCCATTTATAGCTGATGGTAATCTCAAAAGTTTATAATCTGGCATTTGTATATTAATATCTATACATGCAAGCAAGGTTTTTCTTTAAAGATCAGAAGAATGGACAATTTTAATTATAAGGCTGAAGGAAAGAGGCTAGAAGAAAGTTTTTGTTGCACAAGTCTTTTTTTTTCATGAAAAATTTAAATAAATATGGCCCCTTTGAAGCTGCATGGAATAGATTACATTTTAGTAAAAATTTGAGTTTATTATTAGTTGTTTTATTTCTCTTAAAACAAAAGCCTGCAAGCATGACATCATATCCTGTTGAAGGGGTCTGAGGTAATTTGCATGCTTGAAGTCTAGCGTGACCATACCTTTTAAGATGAAAGCCTTTGGTGGACTAATTATTGGTTAAGTTTACATTACATTACAGCACCACTGGATAGCCATTGTAGCTGCATGTATGCTGCACAGTATCCTTAATGAATGGGGAAGGATATTTTAATTCCAAATTAAGAGTCAATGATTGCTTTCAGCTGACAACAGTGAACAACATAAACTTTAGGGCCATTGTTATTCAAAATCCAAACAAAAGACTGGTTATGACACATCTTGTACACTGCGTAAAGCTGAGCTGAAACATAATGCCACACTATGCTTCATAAATCTCCAATATAGTCATACAAAAGAGCACAGTAATCATGGCCCCAGTGATTATGGTCAAAAAAAATAAAAAAAAAAATAAGGAAAGGTGGGAAGCTGAAAAGCATGCAGTAAAAGAAACTGGCTCTGGATCAATGGTAATTTTGTTAAGTCAAGGTATGAGTCCATGTACAATGGCTTGGTTTGAAGGTTTCAGTTTCAATAGGATGGGGGAAAAATGCAGTAATGCCACAGATTTACAACCTGTTGTTGCAATGGCAAATCACCAAGCCACAACTGAAAGGAACATTTGAGTCGATATTTTTTTTTTTACTTCCAGTCTTGAGTTTGTTGAGCGAACACGCTATCTACTGTTCAATGTGTCCCCAACTAGAAGTGAAAGAAAGCCCAAAGGAAAGAAGGTGATGTCATACTTTAAAAGAAGAAGAAAAAAAAGAAAGAAAGAATGCACCTGAATGTGAATTGTATCAGGGGAGGACAAAAAAACAACAACCTTCATTTGACACCAGGGAGGCTTGCCTACTGTTTGAGAGAAGTATGTTGACAATGCAATGTAACGTCATCTATATTTACAAAAAAGAAAGATGTATATATGTTTTTTTAATTTATATATTTTTTTTATTATTTAGTAAAACTCAAATGACATGCATATGGTCAACCCAAAACTGGTGATTGTTTTGCTCTGCATCAGCCAAGGAATTTAGAAAGAGCAGCAACATGATTGATGATTTAGTTCTAATTATTGTAATGCAAATATTTGTTTTTTGTTTTTTGACCACTAGGTGGTCACAAACCTACTCGGGTACCCTTACAGCATGGTGCCAAAGACATATCAAGTCGAACAGGAAGTTAAGCTTTTTCTTGGCAGCTCTTTGGGATAATGCGACTAGAGAAATCAACAAAACCTGGAGAAAGCTATTCATTAGCATGTGATGCTTCCGGAAGTTTCAGTCACCCTGACCATAAGGATAACTTGGGTAATATTTGTAGCAATTGTGAATCTTGTGATTGCAGAACTGAAGAACATTGCATCAAATTCTTTACATTTAAATAGTATACGTTTTGCATCCAAATCCATATGAATTTTGCATACAAATGAATAATTTTTGTATTATGGTTAATATTTTAATACTGAAAGATACCAAGCTTTATTAAATATTGAAAACAAATCTCAGAAGACCGTACACTACACTGTAAAAAAAAAAAAAAAAAAAATATATATATATATATATATATATATATATATATATATATATATATATATATATATTATGATCAATAAGTTATGACATTTTATATTGTCATTGTGACAATGTGACAATTTACATTGTTTTAACTCATCAAAATAAGTATATATATAAAAAATAACTTCAACTTTTTTTTAAGAGTTAAGTCAGATTAATGTAATTTTCTAATGTATTAAGTCAGATTAATGTAATTTTAGTTGAAATGACTTAAACATCCAAATAGATTGTACTTAATTTAAGGCAGCAACTTTTTTTACAGTGTAAGCTTAATATTCCTTTCACGAGGACTACTGATTAATTTTGTCTGTATTTCACTTTCATTCTCAAGCTCATCTGAGCAACATTTGGTGAAGACTGAAAGCTGTAGGACAAATTAAAAAAGGATTGTTTTGGCAAAAAAATCTAAATGCAGTGTCCTTAAGTCTTTTCCCACCTGCGTTTTTGAAAAAAGTTGCATTTCATTCAGTATTTTAGGCAGTTTATGCTGTTTAATATTGATGATTGCATTATTTTACGTATGCATCTGCTTACATATGGTATCGCTTATTTCTGCGTCTTTTGATCTGGAGATTCCAACCGAATCTTATGACCTCATTTGTACGAATTAGCCATCTTTTACTCACTTGTACGAATTCGTACGAATTGGGCGTGAGATAGTGCTGGAGATTTTTCACTCTTTCAGAAGATATGTAATAGTGACCCCCCACCAAATAACAGTGAAAACACGGAAAGCGGGAAAATTCCGTCAATGGCGGGGAAGCATTGTCTTATAAATGATGGAAAATTCCGTCAATGGCGGGGAAAGAGTTAAGTCGCTTACAAGTTGTTAATTGAGGACTTCAAAGAACCACAAGTATTTGAGTTTACATGAGGAATCTGACAACTGTTGTAGCAACCTGTTATCAATTTAGCAGGTTTGTCGGTCTAGGCTGATTTAAACTGGTCAGTTTGGTCAAAGTGGCCAAACACTTCATAAACCAGTCAGCAAGGCAGGCTGAGAGTCAAGCTTAGGCTGGTTTAAGCTGTGTTTGTTTTCAATGGGGATGTAAACGAAGTACAAGGTCAAGATGGGTGTGTTTTTTTCCAGCACCAAACTAAATCTTCACATTACTATTTAAATTTGAAAACGCAGAGACATTTTTACGTACACACACTCCAGGATATCTCGAGAAATTCCTTGGCACAGTTATGCAGTAAACATACATACTTTTAGAAAAAGCTTTGCTGTGCTCAGTCTTTTTTCAGGGGAGTTTAGGTACAACAAATTAAAGATCCTCTGTGAGGTTTGTCGGGTTAACCTCTGATTAATTGTTTCTGTGTAGTGCAGTCAGTTGTGGTGAGAGCACGCTACTGTAATTTTGCAGCTGCTGTCTTTAGTATGACCAGTATGATACACAATCCATCTGGCCTTCCAACCTCATACCAGAGCACTTGAAATAGTTCTCTTTCTGTCTCTCTGCCTATTGCTCCATTAGTCCAGCAAGCTGGGATTGTTAATATTATGTTTTTTAATTTTATTTTGCCATCCATCAAAACCATGAGGCTATAGTTCGTAGAATGTCATAATGTTGCTTGCTTACATGTCCTCTTGATAAGTGCAGACAGCTCCAAGGTTCACAGCAGCAGGCAAGTCAGATCACAGTGACCTGGCAAGAAGCGTCCTTTGGAGGGACATTTCCGTGCTTTCTCGAATGCTTTAAGCAGGCCGCTCAAATCCCTCGTTTTTATATTCACTGTAATTGAAATTGATCAGCCGTACCCACCCTTAACCGAGGGATATGTAGAGCTCGGGCAGGCGCAGCAACAACCTGAAGTAGGACATTACCCTTGGCTGCCTTGGAGGAGGTCCAGACCCTGACCAACAAACCAGAGTGAGTCGGCCCCACGACGTGGCAATGCCTCCTCCAGTGCCTGTGGAAGTATTTGTGAGATTCCTCAGTTATATTTTCATAGTTAAATGATGTATTTATCTCCCTCTGTGGTGAGTCAAATATATGCATGAAACACATCTTGGGCAAACATCTCTAGGGAGAGGAGGAGGAGGAGGGAGCGAGGGGAAAAAAAGGGCCATGATTCGATCAGCTTGTCAGGGAAACGACACGGCGAAGAAGGGAGAGCGACATAACACAGAAAGATTCACTGCAATCTCATTATTTTGTGCCATAAAAGGGTTTTACCCTGTGGCGCAACCACTCTCGCCTGCCCTGAGAGTGACAATAGTCCTCAGGAGAAGGAGGTCACAGGTGAGCGAATTGATTTCACACTCGTCCCCCAGCTTTGATAACCGACATTGTCTCATGTTCTGTGCTTTTAGAAACTGTCCGTATGGATAGCCCTCTCATCACTGATCTGTTTGAGTTATTCACTAAGTAAGATGTGAGGAAGACAGCTCTTTTGAAGTAGCTCATTAAGTATTCCCTGCAGATGATTCCACACTTAGGCTGATTAAAACGAGGTAAATGGGGCCCATGTGAAGAAGCTGGGAGTTCAAAATGAAGGTGGCATGCCAAGCTAAGAGGACTGAACTGTTGAACTTCCTACCTCTCCATACTCTTTGTGAATTCTCGGTCCTTTTGTGCGCTCGCTGATGATCCAATCTTTGAGGTTGGACTTTTGTTGAACTTTTCTCATTAACCTGTCCAACCCCCTTTATGCCCTGAGCCCTCGAAAGTGCTTAACCTGTCTTCACATGCAGAGAGACCCGCACAACACCCTTTGACACCCAAAACCCTCGACAGATGCAGCCAATGCATCAAATGCTTACTGTGCACAGCAAAACTGGCATGATTGTTTTAGAAGTTGCATTTCATGCATAAAAAAACCTTACTAAAAGTAGTGATGCTAAGCTAGTTTGATTTCTTCCAACCTGGCTTGCTGGTTTTAGAAGGGTTTTAGCAACTTCTCAAGCTGTTAAGTCCACCTGGTTGACTGCTAAACAGCAGCTTGTCCCAGCTGGGAGACCAGCAAAGCAGTTTAAGCTGTGTTTTCCCAGTAACATATCAGTCGCTTCGTTGGTTTTCCAGTAACAAGCTATGCAATCAAGCTCAACAAGTGACAAATGACAAAACAGAAATGCTATTGCGCACAACAGCTTCGTAGCCAAGCAGACTGAAACAGTAACCAAATGCAATTGTTTTTTTCTTGTCTGTAACTTTTGGGAAATCATTTAAAAGAATCGGCTTGTTCAAACAGTTATAAAAGAAAAAAAATCAACAATTTATTGATTCTTGCACAGGAATCCCTGAGTGTTTTTATAGATGCTGATGTCTGTCATGTGTTTTTAACTCTGGTATATATATATATATACAGTATATTAGGGTATTGTGTAGTTAAGTTAGTTGTTTAGTTTAAATGCATATTGTCATTACCCGATTTGAGATCCTTGTTTTTTTGTGCCTGATAAATGCTGTTCTGATTATTGTCAGTTGTTGTATTGTAATATAGATGTACATTTGAAAATATCACGCATTTAAATAGCTTTAATGTAGTTTGCTACTTTTTGTAAGTAACTTAGCATAGCGACTTAACGTGACTTCCTAAACTACTTAAGAGTATATGTAACTTCAGTTTCAAAGTAGCTTCCCTAAAACACATACTGTAGTACCTGTCTTACTCTCGCTCTCACTTTATTTGACATGATAAGACTGTTGTCTTTATAATGACACATACATTTTTTTATTTCCCTGACCCCAAGATAAGATGTAAGTGTGGTTTTTGAAGTGTGATTCTCATGAATAATGGGGACTGTTAAAAGATTTGGATTTCACATAGAGGCTGAACACCTGGAGCCAATTATTTAACCTCCAAATGAGGCATCCAACAGCAGCTGTTTTGGCTGGGACCTTTGCCCATTTGCTGGATGGAAGGATTGAGCTTGTCTTTAAGATGCTTGGCTCATGATCCAGCCCACTGCTATCACTCAGAATCATGTTCCAGGGACCGAAATGAGATGGTGCACTCTTAACCCCAGAAAAGGATGCTTTAGTGTAATTACCATGACAAGCACATACTTATTGCTTTATTTGAGATACTGAATGGTCTAAAATCTTCTCATTTAAATGTGGTGAATGTACAGTGATGATCTCCTCTAGAAGGTTTGATTGGAAACACATGCATATGAGACCCCTGGTACTATATAGTGACTGGACATGGAGGCAGATCTTAAAGAGCAGCTAGTTTGACAGCTCTTATTTTATAACAGTCGGCACATGACCCATTTTACTATCTCCGTGTGTCTCACAGAGCTCATCCGATGTTCTTCAGCTCTGAAATCCTGCATTTAATCATGTCATGCTCTTTCTTGTAGAACTGATAATGAGTTTGCTGTAATTTCCACCATATATCTCCCCATACGTGTCCATTGATGCAAAGTTAAGCTGCAGAGTGGCAGACTTGCACGGGGGATTTTGGGATTGACAACGGAGCAAGTGGTGAGCGTGTCAAAAAGTTGGGAAATGCTAAACTTTATGCAAATCAGAGGCAAGCAATGCACAAATTCACTATAAAGTTGAGCCTAGATAAAGTTGTGACATATGTCATGAGCATTTCAAAATCTGTTACAGTTTCAACAGAACTTTTAATTTGCAAATAGAGATTTAAGGCTTAACTTTCCATTCAATGAAAGTAGAATTGTTTAAATGCCAAGCTCAAAAAAATAAGAATGAATAAATAAATAAATAAATAAAAATCACCACAAGTAATCAATACAAGAAGCTGTGAGGAAATGTAACTTGTTCAGTGATATTTTTTTCTCTCAGCCGTTGCCCTCAAATAGCAATCACAGTTGTGATAAATTAAAAAACAATCCCTTTGGAGACCTCGATACCAAACGCCATTGGTTTTGTGTGTCACATGACTGGCTGCAACATGAACAAGAATGATATTTGAGAGCAGTCTCAGATCTATACATATGTGGGCTTACATTTCACTGTATTTAATTTGATTTCAATTGTGGTTTGCATGCTTTCAATGTGGCTAGGGTGTGGATGGGTCAAGAAAAGTGTATTAAATAGACGTTGCATGTATACTTGGGCCGTTCCGAATTAAAGTTAGCATTTCTCCAGGGTTAATTATGCATAAATGTAATGTTTTTATTGACTCTGTAGATTGAAAGCAATAGTAGAACATACTAAATGTAAATAATATTTTGCTGACCTGAAGCAGCAGACCTCGACCGCTTTGTATGGCATTGAGCGATTTTCTTCCATGCCACTGGACACGTAGGGTCACCGCTCTTGAACCCCAGCTGTACCTCACCCATCTTTGTAATTGGGCTCCATTGTGTTTATGAAACACTTACACTTTTCATAAGGCACCGTGAGTTTGCATGTACAACAGATTGAAAAGAGCACATACAGTAATATGTGAAGTGCCACATTTAGACTCTCGAATGCTCGTGACAGCTCAGAAATTACAATGTCTTTTTTTGCACCCCTCAGGAAATTAAGTTGCGACCGCAATGCGTTTCGCCTCACTCCAAAACGAGAGCGCTCACACCGAGCCAGATCCTTTTCATTTGCATGTTTTGTGCAAATTCCTGAGAGTCGATTAATTAAAACTGTGCGAGGTAATAAATCGCTCTTGCATTCTTTTGTCTGGATTGCATATTAATGTGGTCGGTTATGTGGAGCTTGTTATTTTCTTTTTCTTCATTTTCCAATTACAGCCAAAGAAGTTGAAAGACATAATATACATATATATAGGAAAGAACGTACGCCGTGTCTGTGTGGAACCATTGACTATAAACCTTTGCACGGACTTCAAACTCATTTGGACGGAGCGTGCAATCCCTGTCCCCGCATGGCCCCAGCTGACAATGCTCCACATCAACACCCTGACGATTGAGAGATCGAGAGTGACATGGGACCCTCTTCCATTCATAATAAAACAATTAAGTTGTTTGCTGGGGAATGTACGGAGTGTTCCGTTGAGCTGCGGATTAGTCTCCTGTGAGCGACTGCGTGATTCCCGTTCCCCCCACAACAGAGGCGGACAGCTGGAGGTGCTGGCGGAAGCAGGCTTCGTGCTGTCTGCTAGGCCATCTGGAAAAAGAGCAGGATTCCAAGGCTGATGGTGAGGTGAAGAAAAGTGCTTTCCCTTCTGCTCGGCAGCATCCTGATTTGTGTTACGCCATTTGTGAAAGGACCTGCACTTTCTCCCTAAGGCTAATCAGACATTTCTCACTTCCCATCTCCTGCCCCAGGCATTTACAAGGGCCAGCGGAGAGATTTTTTTTCATCCCTGGTGGCGCTGAAATGCTTTTGCACATCACCTTTAAGAGCCCGTAGGATAGAAATGTGTCTGAATGATAGTATTTCTTTAATACAGCCTCTTTAATCTTTTAACACAGATATTTGAGAAGCAGGTTGCTTCATTTAAAGAGGTCACAACTTTCAGAACTAAAAAAACATTGCTCCTTCCAATCCATTTTTTCTTTTTCTTTTTTTAAATGCACTGTATTTTGCTGTTGGACTTTGACAACATCAGACAGATAAAATTTGAACACATGACCACCCACATTTACACATCAAGTTTTCCTATTTCGTGTTAAGAAACCTGGCTTGCCAGTTATGGACTTGTAATTAGGACAAACCAAGTGGCCAAAGTTGTGCAGCTCTTAAAGTCGTCATGAAATCAAAATTGACCCTATTTACTTTGTTAGCGCATATTACTAGTCTTGTGGTGAACAATTAATCTGTGCAAGTTAATACACAGAAAAAAAAATGTATGTCGTGGTAATCTTTAATCAAAATCTGAAAAGTAACTTCCGGTCTGGAATGGCGTCCCTTCTCTGATGACGTCAGTTTGACGGCTTGGGTTGAAAACGCTAAACCACTCCCCTCAAACGGTTAGTCTGCTATGAGCGAGAGATGGAGCGCTAAAGTAAAACCACGCCCTCTATTCAATATTCCGTTTCACTTGGAAATACGTCACAACACTGGAGAAAAGTCGTTTACAACTTCTGGTTCACGGGGACTTTAAAAGCGTTAAATGGACTTTGTTACAGCTCAGGGTTTTTTTTGTTTGATACCATCAGCTCTAGAATGATTGGTCATATTGCATTTATAGGTCAGGTGTTTGGCTCCAAAACTTTGTGGAACTTTCCTTTGCACAGGTTGCACATTCGCATTCTTGTCCTGCACTATAGCCAAGTAACTGCCTTTGAGATGAATAGGAATGATAACAGATTGTATAAGCAATAGATTTGATGAATTCTGTAATACTCTGGTGCAGAAGTTGGTTTTCACTTTAAAACATTCAGTCCTGATTCATAACATTACAGAAATCAACATTCAAATGGATGGTAAAAAAATCTAAATGAACTTCAGTTTGATGTCCTCATGTAAGGATTCATTCAATGATTAACTTTAGCTTTTCATTTCCATTCTGGAAATGAAGAATTCAAAAAGTCTTTTTTTCTTTCAGAAAGAATATTCTTTTAAAATTGACTGAGTTTAAAAGGTTCTGCATAACAAAAATGACTGACTTTAATGCTTTTAATTGATATTTTAAAAATATTTATTTAAGCTATTTATTTAGGATTTTGTCTCACAATTGATGAGTATTGATGACTCCATTTTACATGACTCCATGTAAAATCCTATGGAGCCTCTAAAGTGACATGGTGATAAAAAAAAAAAAAAAGTTAGTTCGCAAACGTTTTGCCTTCCACCAAGAAACTTTGCAATACCATGAGAAATTTTGCATTCACTCGCAATACCTTTGCGTTCCTCACAAAACTTTTGTGTTCTCTAGCAAAATCACAAACGTTTTTTGAGTGAATGCAACGTTTCTCAGGGGTAGGCAAACATTTTGTGACCCAATGCAAACTATCTCCTTTCTAATGCCATTTAGTTGTAGGGTAGAAAGTATATGAGAAATATTTACTTTACTTAAATTACTTACTTTATTTACCTGCTTAAACACCCTCTAATGTGCGAGTATGGTTGGTCGGACCCTCATCTCTTGCTGTTGTGCTGATTGGTCCTGCCTGCCTGTCTGTCTGTGGACAAGGTGTTTTGGAAAGTTGAGACTGAAAGCTCTCAGCACTCGAGAGGACATGGCGAGTGATGGGGCCAAGCAGAATGGGCTTTAAGTGTGTGAAAACTGGGGCTTGATAACAGGTTTTGGGATCATTTCCATTTTACTCTGTTTGTTTTTAAAACGTTGTTGCTAAGCAGTAGTCAAATTAGTCTTAAACATGGCGGCAGTGCAGGAACACGCAGGTCGTAACGCTGGAGGCACATATACTTCATAACATCTTACTTCACTTAGATGATCACCTCCACTCATCAATTTTTGATAGCAGATTTACACAAAGAGAAGTACATATTTCTGCTCCGATGCAGCTAATTTTTCCACCTATAAAAGACCTAACCCTCTTTGGCGCTTTGGCCACCTGAGAAGAAACATCTAATGTACTGACCTGTGTAGTGCTATTTTCTATTATTTATTCTGTAAATTATGTGTGTGTGTGTGGCCTGGTAAACCCTACATTATGGGGAAATCCTTGTCCTTATGGGGACATTTTTTGGTCCACATAAAGAAAACATCTTATAAATCATACTTAGTGATGTTTTTTGAAAGTAGGTTTGGTAGTAGGGTTAGTGTAAGGGGAGAGAATATACAGTTTGTACAGTATAAAAATCATTACATCTATGGAAAGTCCCAGAAATACACTGCAATTTAAAATACATTTTTAATATGCTGATTGGGTGCTCAATTATTAATGGTGGTCAATTCGTAATGGTTCTTATTATTTTCAATGTTAAAAAGAACTTTTGCTGCTTAAATTTTTTTTTGTGGAAACTGATGCTTTTTTCTAGCCTGGGTTTCCCCATGCTGCCTTGCGCGATTTTATTCCCGCTGCTAGGCAGCCTGGACACCATGGACCAGATTTTCCCCTCAAAAAGGGAACCAATCACAGAACGGGGAGGGAGCAGCAAGACGATGACGACGTCTATGCGACACACCGGAGCAGTTTGTTTATATCTATGGATCCAACATGGCATCAGACGCGAAGTTACCTTTCGATGCAGCCTTAGATATTGTTCTAAGTAGTTTAGAACGCAAGTTTATTTCGTCTTTTTCCTCGTCGAATTTCTGTCGCTCTACATACGTCATCTGGTATAATTGAAACGATTGGCTATGAGCTACGTGCAGGCGCATTTGATAGACATTCGTAGCGCCCAATAAACGGCTCTGGGCATTCATAAACCACGCCTCAAATACGAGAAAATGAACATGTGGTTCCCAGACCACGTCTCAATGAGACGAGGTCTGACGTTAGACAGGCTAGCTTTTTTCAGGATTGTTTGATAAATAGAAAGTTTAAAAGAACGCCATTTATTCCTTTTTTTTCATATTCATTAAATTTATTTCATTATTCATTCATTATAAATGTCTAATAATTGTCACTTTTTTATCAATTAAATTTATCCTTGCTAAATAAAAATGTTTCTTTCTTCCTTTCTTTGTTATATATCTTACCCCAAACTTTTGAATGGTAATGTACTGTATCATGGCTTCCACAAAAAATTAGCAGCAAAAAAACTGTTTTCAACATTTATAATAATAAGAAATGTTTCTTGAGCACCAAATCAGCATATTAGAATGATTTCTGAAGGATCATGTGACACTGAAGACAGGAATACATTTTAAAATATATTCAAATACAAAACAGTTATTTTAAATTGTAATAATATTTCACAGTATTACTGCTTTTACTGTGTTTTTAATTAAATTTAATCAAAGTGCAGCCTAGGTGACCATAAGGGACATCTTTCAAAAACATGTTAAAAAAAAGTATTTTTAAACTTTTGACCGGTAATATGTATATATTTATTCTTACAGCTGTTTCATTGAATTTTACACTTTCTCCTATTCATTTCTCTCCAAATAGTCTGTCTCCCCGTGTTTATTCGGTCTCTGGCTGGATTTACCACTCATTTCCAAGATAACGAGGTACAAAGACAGGGATATGGCATGATCCTGTCATCATTTTTATCTAGTAATCATACATTTCACATTCTCTCTTTCTTTTATGAGGTCTGTGCACAGAAAATGACTTCTCTTCACTGAGCAGTTATTATTAACTGCAGTGACAATCACCTTTCCAGACTCCCACTGGTGTGTTTATACTGAGTCTCAGGTGGAAAACTCCTGGTGTCGGTGAAAGTAGTTCCTCATCAGCGAAGCTGTCACAGAGCGATAACTCATCTCTCAAAAGGGATATTGAATCATCTATCACCATCATATCTTTGGTGAGCGGTTTGAGCAACTTCAGTAATGATTAATTACAATGACAGTGCATATCATAATATCATTATACTGGCATTTTTTCCTGGAAATTGACTTTCTGAAAATAGTTTATATTTGAACCATTTGGTAATAGACATATTACCATATAAAAATACATAGTTTCGGATATATATATATATATATATATATATATATATATATATATTATAGATAACGATATGTTCTAATGCCATATATATGGAATTGTTTGTTGATTTGTTACCTGTGTATATATGTATGTATATACTCTATGTGCTATTTTGTTGCTTCTATATTAACACACTGATATATACTACAGTACCATCATATGGCCCATTCTGTGGACACAGTTCTGTTTGTATGATCTTAACATATCGGGCTGGTAGAGCAAAGGCCATCTGTCAAAATACATGCTAAATCTCCACAGAGACTCTTGGCCCAGAGCTGTTTCTTTCATCACCCTCTCTGCCATCAGTCTTTCTGATAGACACATTGACACTGAATGAGTGCGATTTTGTCCGGAATGGAGAGGAAGGGGAAAAAGTTACTTAGCAGCAGCAACTTTTTTTTTTTTTTTTTTTTTTTTTAAACAATAGTCTTTCTGATAAATACGGGTCACATATTTCTTATAGTGCAACCTCACTACTACACTGTAAACCCTAATAAGTTGGTATAACTTAAATCTTCTTTCGCTCCAGACTGCCATGAACGCGCTCAGGACCGTTTGCCGAGGCTGTGGATTACAGTTAATAATGTTGTAAATAATGTTCAGTTTCTTGCACAGACCAATCATCACGCTTTATAATACATAAATGTATTTTTGGGAGCCACGGGTATTCATTTTGTTTTGCCTGTAGCCTATGTTTTATGTATGTTTTTTGACTCTCAAAGTGACAGTAGCCATTGACTTGCATTATATGAATCACCAAGGACTATGGTTTCAGCTAAAGATATTCTTTACTTTTCTACTGAAGAAGAAAAAAAAAAGACACCTACATGGGTGGTCTGAGGGTGAGTAAATTAGCAGCAAATTTCCTCGACCATCTCCTTGCAGGCATTACAGTTGTTTTCAATTTCCTAAGATTTAAAGGCACAAGTCATCTAAAGCAAAGCCACCTTCATTTCACCCCGAAAGACATCCTACCAGGAGCCTGAGAAAGAAGCCAGTCCTTTTGTGTGGAATCAGGGCTATGGACAACATTACCCTCATCCTTCCTTGCTACAGAACAATAGAGCTGGCATAGAGCTCACCACTCACACTATCTCACTCTAGAACCCAGTATGCTAGTTTCACAACAAGAGCTGGATCGTGGCAAGAATTCCACTTTGTAAACTATGACTCACCACCGAGAGCAGCTTCTCTTCAATAACTATGCAGTGATGATAAAGCCAATATTAATGACATTATGCTGTGCGCTCACTTTGCTAAAGAGTTTCAAAGACCAATACAATTGTGGCAAATAATAAGTTTATCAGTATGTGTTTTGATGGCAATATCCTTGAGCTTGCTTGCATATTTTTTTATTTATTTTTTTATTGATTGGCATACACAGATTATTACTATATATATATATATATATATATATATATATATATATATATATATATATATATATATATATATATATATAATACAATTATATAAGACAATAAAAAAAAAATAATATATATATATATATATATATATATATATATATTATATATATATATATATTTTTTTTTTTATTTTTTTTTTTTATCTTTTTTATTATTGCACATGAGATACAGAAAATTTCTAAAATTACTGGTAATTCTTTATTTTGATTGTCCCCAACAAGTCAATCCAAGTCACCTTCATTTACAGTATATAGCGCTTTTTACAATACAGATGGTTTCAAAGCAGCTTCACTGTGATAATAGGAAATTAATGCAACAAATATTGTTTTGGCTGTACAGCAGCTCTACACTGTAACAGGTTTCTGAAATTTTAACAGTATTTTACTGTAATATGTACAGTAAGATACTGTAAAATATGTATACAGTATGTTACTGTAAACAGCAAAGGATTATGAGAAAATATATGGTCACTACTGTAATTCTTCCCTACTGTAAATCAATTTATAGTCGTGAACTTGCCTGCGAAAAACTGACCAACGGGTGGCAAGAGAAATTTCTTTTCAACTGTTTTTTTGAGGGGTTGAAGTGGCAGTTAATGCACGGACAAAAGATAATGTAACTCACCAAAAAGGTTAGTATATTATTTCAATTTTATGTAAAAACAAACATTTTCAAATGTTTTTACTTATGTTAACAGCAAACTAACATGATTTATCGTTTTGTTTTCGTCTGAATGGTTTTAGTGCCTTTTTTCCCTGACTGTCCTTCAGAATGGTTACTGACTTTTTTCCTGACTGTCGGCCGGGTCGCTGTCACGGTGACAATAACTGGTGAGTAAGTTAAGTTCACCTATATTAGCCGACATATTCTTTAGTTACAACGATAAAAAATAATGTTTGTGTGTTCCTCTGCCTCTTTAACGCAAGTTAGCTCATCAGGCGGGCGGAGTCGTCGGTAACTTAACGTTAACCGCAGCGAACTAACGTGAAATACTGAGGTAAAGTGAGATAGACGAAACCCTTGTTTAAGTGCGGTTTTTAAACAATATTTTCACGTATATGCTTTGATTTATTTTCAGGTTTGTGATCTGGATAATGTCATCTGCAATCTGCAACGATGGAGGTGTGTGTTGAAGCCTTTTCATTGCCGTCATTATGAAAAATAGTGATAACATCAACTGGTAACATTAGGTTAACTTAAAGCCAGGGTAGGCAGGATTTTTCTAAAAAACACTAAGCTGTGTTTATTGCGCCCTGAGAGGACTACAGACACTCGATTTTTATACTTTCTTTTTCAGAGTAATTACATTTTAATTATGTATTGGTATATAAAGAAAGTTTAAACAAATTTGGAAAAAAAAAAAATTAGAAAAAAACTGCCGACCCTAACTTTAACCTAAATTAGCCGAAGTAAACTTATAAAACAGAGAAGCATAATAACTTTGGTATGTTCTGTCTCCTCTTTCACAACTTAACTAGTTTGGCAGATGTACAACGTAAATACTGAGTAAAACTAAGTTAAAGGGATAGTACACCTTAAACAGAAAAGTATGTATGTCATCATTTACTCGCCCACAAGGTGTTCTAAACCTGCATGAAGTTCTTTCTTCTGAACATAAAATAAGATCATTTGAAGAATGTTGGTAATGAAATAGTTGTTGGTCCCCATGGACTTCTATAATAGAAAAAAAAATAAAAAATACTATGGATGTCTATGGAGACCAGTAACTGTTTGGTTACTCATGTTCTTTAAAATATCTTCTTTTGTATACAGCACAATAAATAAATGAATTGAGGTTATGAAACAGTTGAGGGTGAGTAAATGGTGACAGATTTTACAATTTTGAGTAAACTAACCCTTTATCCAACACCATTGTTAATTTCATCTTTTGTTATATTTTCAAGTTTGTGGTCTGAAGGAGGAGGAGGAGGAGGAGGAGAGGGTTAGCAATATACCATTATCAATATAGCAAAGTTTTGCTAACTAATATTTTTAATGTTGTTTAATTGATTAAAAACTATAAACACCATACAACATCATATCTTACCTTATATTCACCCCACATGTTATTGTTGTTAGTAATAAGTTCTGTTATTGTAGTTTAGTTTTTTCTGTAAACTATAACACTAAAAGGCTGCTGTGACTTTGTCTGTTTCAGGAGAGTCTGTTCTCTAAGCAAAAACATGGATGCTGACAATGAAGGGCAGAATCATCATCCAGTTACAAAAGCTAACAGACTCTTCTTCAGCATTAGCTGTCTATTTTGTCGAATGCAGAATTAGGTAAACCAAAATATATATATATATATATATTTACATTACATTTACATGCATGCATTTGGAAGACACTTTTATCCAAAGCAACTTACATTGTAGTTAAGTTTAATTTAAGTTATCCATTCCCTGGAAATCTAAGCTACAGGAATGTATTAAAAAAGAATGAAGCTTTAATGATTTTAATGTAATGGATTATGAGGTAATACCATCCCTGTAGGTGCATTCAGAATCAGATGTAGTGCTTTTTATTAACGTCAAAGTACATGCAGAATCAAGTTTGAGAGTTAGGGAAGATTCTGCCAACACCGGTCTGAAAAAATAATATATTTTTCCCTGCTTGTGCTTGCAAGTTCATTCTGAGAATCAATCCTGATGGCACCAAACACCAAAGGCACAGATCAGATGGAAATCTGGAAAGGTCCAAAGAAAAGCATCAGCCTGAAACCCTCAGTGTTTCTCATCAGAGAGCTTGTCAACTTTTGTCAACTTTTTCAGTGTGAGTACGTTTTTGCCATGCTACAGATACAAATGGTCCCCAGTAGATTAATTCTTTGGACTTTGGTGATGTTGCCTTTTTTTCTTCAGCTAGTGGCTCCTAAAGGTCAAGATTTGTTATTTGTACTTTTAAAACAAAATGTTCAACGATTAAAAATAATATTATAAGGACAAATGTTCATGAGTTATTGTGATTTTTGGGGGGTGGGGTAAACTTACATTTAAAATATATATATATTTTTTTAAATGATGATTTTTTTTTTTTTAACTCAATACTAATACTGTAAATGAAAAATACTGTAATAATACTGTAAATGCAAGTACAGTAAATGGTACAGTATACTGTAAGTGAAAATACAGTAATAATACTGTAAACATTTTTACAGTAAATTACTGGCATCCAGCTGCCAGTAAGTTACTGTAAAATTTACAGCAACCTCTTTACAGTGAAGGTCATTGGCTGCGTTGGAAAATGCATACTTCCCTGCTATATAGTAGGGGAAAAGCAGTAGGCGAGGGAAAAAGTATGTACGAATCCTTAGTATTCATAAAAGAGTAGGCAAGAATTACCTGGGTGACGTACTAATTCTCGTGAGATTCGGACGTGCTTATACTAATAGTGCGTTCGCATATGCTTACCTACTATATAGAAAAAACAGTACGTGAAGGAGAAAACAGTACGTGAAGGAAGTAGTATGTTCGAAACATCAGTATTCATAAAAGAGTAGGCGAGAATTTCCTGGATGACTTCCTGCTTCTGCCCAGATTCTCGAGTGCTCATCCGATGGATACTTTTCTATCCCAGGAGGCCACGCGAGAGGATACGTCATTATCTAACATCGCGGAGGTCAGTGACGCGGGGGTTTTCAAATGTGAGTAAACATGGTTCCTTGTGTTAACACGTGTTGCAATACTGTAGACTAGAGTAAACTGTTGAATTGTTGAAGGTGTAAAGACGTTAGACAGTACAGTATAGTTGTGATTTTGATGTAAAAACAAGTACGTCTCCAAAGTGGATTTACATAAGCCATATACATCTTAAAGATGCTTATTTTAAATGTCTATTTACATCTGGGAAAATCATGGACAGGAAAATATTCTATAATTGCAGATGAGCACATGACAACATGAAATAGACATCTCATGCATGTGTGCTATTATGTGTAGAATTCACTGTTGTCAGTCAACACTGTTTACATTAGATAAATGTGCTGTGAGTAAGGTAAATAAACAGATCTATAAAGTAACTAGTGGATAGTGGCATGTGTCACTGACATTATCGCGACACACTGACACTGACATGACACCTGACTGACACCGAGTCGTGGAACATGTCGCCGTATGTTGAGACACCTCAGTAACGACTGACAGATTAATCGAGCACCTATACTGACGTAATTGTGACACAAAATCCTAAATAAAAAGCCTAAATAAATATTTTTAAAATATCAATTAAAAGCATTAAATATTTTTTCAAACGTGTTATTTGTGTCACATCTGTATTTGATTGTATTTGCCACTGAATGTTGTAATACCAGAGCTACTTTATGTTGTTTATCTCGCAAAGTCACAAACTGCCCATTCTAGGAAATAGGCTACACGAAATAAATCTCTCATGGGTCACTACGAATAACGTATTAACAGTCGTGTCCGTTACTGTAAACCTTTATTTTTGCGTGATGCTGTACGGACGCACGCCAGTAGGTGTCAGTATAAGTGAGTGTAACACTGGCCAGCACAAGATTCTCATCTGTGGCTTTCATATTCTTACAGACGTTATACAGACGTCAAATACAGACATGACACAAATAACACGTAAAAAAAAAAAAAAAAAAAAATTACTGACTTTAAGGGGCTTTATGCAACTTTTCCCCCAAAATAAACGTAACAATAGCCTTTTTATTTTACCATTTATGACTCAAACATCTCCTGATGAGCATACTGACACCTTGTCCGCTCACAGTGGGTGCACCTATAAGCCTGTATCCTATTTTTCCTATTTTCTGTCAGGTCGGATTTTTCCTGCGCTGTCTGCGGATGTGACGTCAAGCGCGTTCATGTTAAACGTTTCAGATCACTCTGCCACCACCGCTAGTCAGCAAACAAACTTAGTTTCTCAAACAATATGTATTTGACTGTTCTTACCTCTGTAAACATAATGTTGACCTCTTTGCAGCAGATGACTTGTGAAGTGTGCACGTACGAGCGCGCGCTGCGAGAGCGAGCAGAAAGGAAGAGCAGTTCTGTTTTTTGGCCAGAGGTGTCAGTCGCGAGTTTAAATTTCAGAAAATCGCATATAGCCTCTTTAATGCGTTTAATTGATATTTTAAAAATATCACAAAATTAGGCTAGCCTAGCCTATTTATTTAGGATTTTGTGTCACAATTATGTCAGTATAGGTTTAATCGGTCAGTCACTACTGGAGGTGTCACAACACACGGCGACATGTTCCGCGACGCGATAATGTCAGTGACACATGCCACTATCCACTGGCACATGCCAATGCAGACCGGATGTGCCAATACATAGTGACATGTGCCATTGGCTTCTGTGCGTCAGATGCCATGTCACTTAATGTTTATACTGCTACTGCTAGGCATGCTTGATTGTTTAAATGCGTATATGTGCGGGCGTGTAGTCTTTATTCACAAAGTGACATCGCCAAATTACTTGTATGGCCTGCATAATATACAGCGTTTTTAGTAGTTTCGTGTTGATAATTGTCCGTTTGGAATCGTTTTGATAACCTTTTCCATCGGTGCTGGGGAAAAACGTTTGTCGTGAAAAAAAAAAAAACAAAACAAAAAAAAAGGTGGAACAGACATTCTTCTAAATGTAGATGTTAACTTATTCTATAACCTGAAACCTAACACTTAATTCTAACCTAAGGTCTACTCTAACGAGAGTTAGTGGTCATCATCGACTGCGTGGATGAAGATTGCTGATGTTATCGGATTTTCAGGTGAGATTCTCAATCCATTCAGTTTACAGATGAGGTAGTGGACCATCAAAATAAAGTGTAACCAAATAACTTTTTTGCACCCAAAAATGAACTCTGTTAGCATACAGCTAAAACGGCCAATTATTTGAGAAAATATTTTGGCATAAATTTCTCCCAATTTAACTGGTTGTTCAATTTGTTGTAATTTGTTGCTAATTTTAGAATATTTTAAAGAAAGTACTATGTATCTTTGCATGTTTTCGCTTTGTTGTGCACTTAATTTTCTTGTGATCTTGACATGAAGTTGAATATAACAAAAGACAGTTTTGAATTATATATATATATATATATATATAAGACAGAGAGAGAGAGAGATAGAGAGAGAGATAGAGAGATGAGGCAACAACTTTATTGTAAGCACTATAGAGACTCTGAACATGTGGTCAGTTTCATTGCTGGCCAACTCGAGGGACCATAAGTTCTGCATGCTAGTGGAATGATGTTTGACAGAAGCCGATTAAATGGTTTGCGGCTGACATAGAAGATCCCATAACGGGTTGATCATAATGTTTGCTTTACATGGCAATTTTGACAAGTTGGAGTGTTTGTTTGGTACTTCTACTTCTGCAGAAATTACACACTTGACCTTTAAGTAATCTACAACTGTGGTGGGGTACAGTTACAAAATGACGTAAGCTTCAGACATAAAAATATGCGTGAAGGGCTTTTATTTCAATTCTTCCAGGTTAATACAATACTCTGATAAGAGTGCCAATCATCTACGCAAATTGCATACCGTAGTCATGTGGGAAGTAACATTTGCCAAATGAATCGGCTGTTCGGAAGAAAGCCTCCTCTGTTACCACAGCGACCGGTAAGCAAAGGCATCTCTAGTTTCATGGCATTGTACAATTGCGTTATTTCACTGGGAACACTGTGTTCACTTATGGAAAAATATAACACCTGTGAGCTGTGAGGTTTCTGTCATAACGTCTCATTCTGATGTTTGCTCAGTGTTACTCTTTGCTGGTCTTTTAGCTGCTGAAATCACATTCCGGTACAGATGATCCACAGTGTTCAGTGCTGTCAAAGTCTCTGGGCAATTGGATATATCTTGCATGTTAGATGCCTCATTTTATAGACACTTTCTTTATAATGCAGTAATAGATCCATCAACCAAGCTGCTATGTGCATTTTGAGATCTGTATCTGATAGGGCGATTAACAGAAATGGTAGAAGCTAAGAGTGATTCAAAATCTTGCTGCGGCCTTGCACATTTTCAGTTTTCAGATATTTTAGTGGACTTTATGTGAATAATTTGCAATTTAAGTTTCTTCGCAACAGTTTCTTATTTGGCGTTTTGACCACCCTGCTCTATATTTATCAGTATCGCCATTGGCCAGTAAAAATCCATATTGGTCGACCAATACAATCAAACCTTTTTAGTGACAAACTGTAACAAATCCAAACATGGATCTCTACTATATTGTTTGCGGAATACATGCTCTTCCGCAACCTCTGTGTGTCAATACAAAGTCTTTTTTGCTGTTGTTTTTTTTAGAAAAACATTAATGTAATTTGGCATTACTATTAGAAACTTCACTGTGTTAATTTATATGATACATAGCCTAAAATAAATCAGGAAACTAAATGAGGCATTCTGTTATAACATTCTCTAGATTTGTGCTTATAAGTGATAATAATAAGTGCAATCATTCTGATGAAATGTAAACATTTATTTCTCAAATGACAGCAATCATTGTGATTATAATTTTGAGCAGACTAATTGTGATTAGCAATGTAAACATTATGCAGCATGACGGAAATGTGTTCTGTTCTCAGTGATTAAAACTAGAATACAATGTCCAGACGTTTAGGCCCGGTTTCACAGACAGGCTTCAGATTAAGCCAGGATTAGGCTTTAGTTTATTATGGCATCCTTTGTATTCAGTGCCAGATGATGGTTTTGTACCTTCAGGACATCAGGGGCCAATGCAGACTGTTTGTTCTGTCTTTTACTTGGCCTGCCCCATTACTGTCAATTTTACAGATTCAACAGATACTGCATTAAGTTATGGATGGTCATGGTTAGTAATTGACCTGGGAACAGTATGATTGCTCGGAAGAGCAGTTATTTTGTGCAATGCTGTGGAACCGTCCGGCAACCTCGCTCCTAATAACAGCCATGCTGAACACACTCTTTAAATGAACACAGACTGCTGCTCCTATTCCTTTCATTGAAAACATTATGAAAGAAAAAAAAAATCGATTCCACATTGTGACGGTCAAGGGTTGACAGCACATTTAACATGGACTTGAGTTAATAAATTCACACACACATAGAGAGACTGTTTACTGACAAGAGTTTATTTTGATGATCGAAATGAAATGTTTTTAAATAATTCAGTTATGCTCACCAAGGCTGCATTTATTTGATGAAAAATACAGTAACAGTTATATTGTGGGGGATTGTGGGTTTTGTATTTTAATGCATTTTAAAATGTAACCAATTTATTCTTGTTCTGAGAAAGCTGAATTTTCAGCATCATTACTCCAGTCTTCAGTGTCACGTGATCCTTTATTAATCATTTTAATATGCTGATTTGGTGCTTAAAAAACATTTCTTATTATGAATGTTACAGACAGTTGTGCAGCTTAATATATTTTGTGGAAACCATTAAACATTTTGTTCAAAAGAACAGCATTTATTTGAAATAGATTTTTTTGTAACTGTGTAAAAGTCTTTACTGTCACTTTTGATCCATTTAATGTATCCTGAATAGACGTGTTCATTACTTCAAAACTTTTGAACGGTGGTGTATATATCACTATAACAAAAGGTTTTTTGAAGATGCGTCATCTTTTCTTGAGCATGAGAATCACTGCCAGATTTTAGGGTTCTACCACCACTTCCAAATTTCAGTGTGAGCTAGTATTATGAAATGTACGGATGACATAGTTATGATTTGATTTTTCTGATGTTGTAATAGTTATGAGGTATGATAGTGAATGATGTTCTTCAGATGCCAGAACATTAAAACCACCCTTTAACTTCTGACCCATGCACAATGATTCCATTTGCACACATCCTACTGGGATCCAGAAGTCCTCACTTTTTTCCTATTTCTCAGTCTGTTATTCACTGCGATACACAACTAACTCAAATGTAGTGGTCCTGAGCTGGCGTACGCTAATGAACTGTGGCTCTCTGCTTCGGCCTGTTCTCTATTAGCTGTGCAACTAAGAACAGAAAAGGAGGAGAGAATGGCTCTGTTCCAAAGTCTGCTGCCTACAAAGGCATCACACACTCGAAGTGAAGGCTGTTCTAAAAGGTAGGCACATAATTAAAATATGTATCCAGTTTTTAAGGCAGAATTGCTTATAAGAAAATCCAATAATGCATTACTATGAGCCCAGTAGAGTATTCATCTACAACGGATATACGTAAATAACACAAAGATTATTGTAGCACATTTTACAATAAAACACTGTTTTAGTCTTTCAGTTTCACATTTAATTCAGTGTATTACTTGCCAATTCTTTGTAATCATTTGTAAAATTTACTAGCAGTTTTTTTCAGTGAAGGTATCACTAATTTATGTAACATGTTGATTGTCCACTTTAGACATTCAACTAACTTTGTATTTCAACTTATTCTATTAACATGAACCCTAACATAAGAGTCTACTAATACTGTAATGAGAGTTAGTTGACATGTAGTTGCAAAGTTACTTATAGTTAGTAAAATGTCTGTGGACTAATAAAAAAGTGTAACCCCGGTTTGTTTACTTTATATAAGGCTAAACAATTAACTACAAACTTGCATGAAAAATAGTTGTTGTTTTTTTAACTCAGTATGCTACATTTTTTATATTATTGTTGTCCAATTGGTGATTAAAAATTAAATGTAATTTTGACAAATAGTTTTAACAACATTTCAGTCTTTTCCCATTCAAGCTAATATGAGCCAAACTTTTCTGCATACAAAATAGCTGCCAGTGAACTAACTTTCCTTAAAAACGCCATGAAATTGATTGGCAAGTGCCATTTCTTTCCAGTGTTGACATATTTTCTTTTGAAATAAAAAGTTTGATAATGAAAGGCCAAATATGAACCATGATGTTATACAGGATTCTTCTTCTAGATAATATTTGATTGGACAAAAAAGCCTTTGTAATGCAACATCAAAATATTTTTTTTTCTTGCTCCGTTTGCAGAGAGATAACTTTTAAAGGCATGTATTTGCTAAAAGTGATTCAAATTTTATTTATATGTGTATATATATATATATATGTATATGTGTGTGTATATATATATCCACGTCGCGTCTAGGACAATTCGAGGTATCGCACACCTGATGCGCACTTTCTAAGTTTGTGGCTAGCAATATTGTTATGTTTAAGGACATTATGGAATTAAGATAATGTCTGTACTATGTTATGATTGTACTGTACAATTAAATGCAATCGTTGCTAAGTCTGCAGTCTGAACACTTTACCTCAGAGGCAGAGCGTCCATTAACTGAATGAATTGAGAATATCACCTGAAAATCTGATAACATCAGCAGTTTTCATTCACGCAGCTGATTTATGTAAATTAATGATTTGAGACAAATAAATGTAAATTTAATATAAAACTATGTAAATGGCGCTCTGTGGCACAGCAGGATTTTGAACCAGGTCCTGAGCCGTAGCTGGGTGCCGCGGACAGACGCCGAATGGTGCCGCCGGTGTGTGTGCACTCAGTGCCGTCGCAGGTGGGGTGCGAGGCCCTGTGCGAACTTGAAATGCGAGGCCCTGCTCTTTGATGTGGATGCTCAGTTGCGCATGAATAACGGTGGACGTAGCTGTTCTAGTTCTATGCACGCATAATCTCGCTGCAATACGTTTTTATCAAGTAGAATAATACAGCATAATCATGCACATGGTCTCACCTATGACTTTTTGATATTTATTTCAGAGGGGAAAAAATCAACTGTGCAACGAGTGGCTTTACATCAAGTCAGCTCGATCATTTTCGCGTGAATACATAGATCCGCCTAATTAAACAACGTATATGGTCCAGTGGTAGAACTTACGCCAAGCGTTTCAGAGGTTTCAGGTTCTAAACTGAATTCGTTTAGTTTTTTTTCTCGAATGTTTTTTTTCTCATCAAAACCGATTATGTTCATCAGTGGTTGTATATCAAGCAGGGACACATTTGTGTGCATTATGTTTTGTGAGTAACCGCAACGGATTGAAGCGTGCGTCGAGTGAAGACAGCGCGGCGTGTGCGCGAGCCACACGAGAAAACACTGTATCCGCGCCACTGATCGCAGCGGCAACGAGCACTTTGATCACTTGATTTAAAAAACAATATTTCAGCGCTAGATCGTCTCTTATTTAAAAAACGAACGATATGAATGCTCTGCCAGTCAACTGGAGATGTTTTATTTATTTGTAGAATTGTTACATTCGTGCCGCGAGATTTTAAAAAGTGGTGGGGACAAAAAAAACAAAAAACATTTTTTTTTTCAAGAAAACAAAAACAAAAAAGTAGGATTGCGAGGCCCCCTAGTGGCGCGAGGCCCTGTGCGGTTGCACAGTTCGCACAGCTTATGCGACGGCTCTGTGTGCACTCATACCTCTTTTCCACCAAGGCAGTGCTAGTGCCTGTTCGGAGCCGGCTGCCTACTCGCGAACCAGTTCTTTGTGTTTTGACAGCCAAATAACTGGTTCTCGCCCAGGATAATTGGTTCCAAAGTGGCACCAACTCTTTGCGGGACTAGAACCATTCTTATACCATGTCATGCTTACGTCGGGGGCTGGGGGCGGGGTTATTGTCGAACTTCTTCTCGAAAGTAACCTCCGTCTATAGTAATCCAGACGAGCAGCACAAATGTGTTCCAAAAGTCTTCTTCTGACCCCAATATAGGATCGCAAAGCCAGGAGAAACATTTGCAGAAAGACGATGTAGTCCGTCATTGTAATTGTTATGCTTGAATTTGGCGCAAGCGTTTCTAGGAAAGCTAAGACGTAGCCTATGGCAACGTACACAGTGACGTAACGACGTCATTCGCTGGGCTCTCTATAGTCAGTGGAAAAACAAACAGGTTCTGAGAAGGTTCGCAAGTTGAACTAACTTTGAACCAGCACCAGTTCCGAACCAGTTCTTTTTTGGTGAAAAAGGGGTAGAGAATAATGTGCTCGAATTTTAAATACGCGGCGCTGCGCTTCTCGTCCGGTGTTCGACCCCCTTTAGCCTACTACTCTTTGGCCGGCTCGCAAGCCCAAACAAGTGTGTGCGGCGTGCCTGTTGTTTTGTTTCCGGTCTAGCTAGATCCGGTGTGGTGTTGTAGTTTTTCTAACGTTACTAGTTGTTGCAACAGCATGTGAAAAAAACTACAAAGTTTGCAAGGCCAAAAAGAACGTTAATCTCGCGATTAAAAAAATTGACGGCGTTAAAATGGGTTTGCGTTAACGCCATTAATAACGCGTTTAACTGACAACACTATATATATATATATATATATATATATATATATATATATATATATATATATATATATATATATATATATATACACAGTATATATATATATATATATATATACAGTATATATATATATATATATATATATATATATATATATATATATATATATACATATATATATATATATATATATATACATATATACATGTATATCTGCATTTAAGAGTACAGGAAGTGCCATTTAAGAGGCATATTGATGGCCTCAAAACCAACAGACATGGACTAAAAGCCGTAAAAGTCAAATTTCATATGGTTTTTGAATAGGCTTTAAGGGTCAGACTCTACTGAGAACAACTCCCGTGCGCATCGCGTGAGGACCACTGTTTGAATGATACATTGAGTTGCTACATATGCAGAGCATTCCAAATCGGTTACTTATAGGGTTCCATTTCAGTTATGCTGCTACCTATGTAGGCTGTAGACAGCAAGGCAGCACACATTTTGGAACAGAGCCAAAGAGAGAGAGAGCGAAGAAACGAACCCAGCACATTGAGAAATGAAGAGAGCGGGTAGAGATCAGAGCCCTCTGAGTGTTTGAAGACCTGTTCGCCTCTTTCAAAATGCAGAACAGCTGTAATGATGTCAGTATGCATTGAGGGGAATATTCCAGATTCAGCACGAGTATAAATCTGTGTATTCAGGTGTGCTATGTGAAGTTAGAGGAATAAAGCAGCCAAGCGAAGGGGAGTCTTGTCTCCGGGCCAGTTCCACTCTGGCACTGCCCTCTTCCCATGAACCCGAGCCCCAGAAACAAAGTGGGGGGATTATATTATCTTCCTCTGGACTCGTGAGGCTACACGTTCAATCGCAGCTGCATTGCAAATCCAGTTAGTAAAGGATCCTGACATGAAACAGGGTTAGTGTCTTTTTATGATTGTTTCATGTCAGTTTTGCAGTGTGTGACTAAAGAAGAAAAACTGACCTTGAGAAGAGTGAAATTACCCTTCGATTACCCTGTCCATTACGTTGTAAAGTCAATTAGAAGTAAGGAAATACTACAATATAGTATGCCTCATAAAAGTTCATACCTCACAAATGAATTAGGTATGCACTTCAGCTACATTCTGTTTCCGGAATGGTGGGATCTAATTCAAATTTGTATGGGAAGTGTATGTGTGCATTTATTAATGCTTGGATAGATGCTAAACTGTTCAATGTTATGGCAGCATCTACAACTTATGACCACATTTAGAGACATACAAATCTTTACGATGAACACTGGTCAGAATGTCATATTTCATATTCATATATAGGGATAGAACTTCTATCTTCTATCTTATATCTTCATTCAGATTTAAATTACAGTAAATGAAAAGTGTACTAAACACAATATCATCATGGTGATTTATGTAAATAGGAAGGATAGAGGAAATTTCAAGTAAATAATGTAGGTCAAATAGGGTTAGGAAATCATAAAAAGTTTACTTTATTTAAAACTAAATAATAAAACAAAGCCTAATTAACAGGTTAATTTTTCATTTATTTTTTCATGCTAGTTTATATAAATATGTGTTATAACATGCATTCATTAATTTGTTCATCCATTCATCCATCCATTTTGAATGGTTAACATTACTTAAAATCATAGAGGGAATTGCAAGTAAATAATTGAGGCCAATTGGGGTTCAGCTGAGAAAAAGTTTGGAAACCCCTGCCTTAGCAGGTCTCTCAATTATCAGTAAATGATGGTGAAAATTTGTCTTACAATGACCTTTTTAATGGCTAATTTACTTTTAGAAGAATTCCAGATGTGGTTTAATGAAAGTGAAGTCAAATGCACTCTTTGGCTGAATTTATCTATCGTTCAGGCTCAACAAATATGAAACATTAGTAAAACTGTGTTGATGTGGTAATTTAATAACGTGTTTTGTCAATTATTCTGATTCTGTCTTTAAAAATCACACAGAACAGAATGAAGCCATTATAATGTCAAATTAGGTAACTGTAGACACATTTGACACAGTGAAACATATGTAATCAATTTCATTTATTAAATACAACAATATATGACCTATTTCGAATCTGTTCATATTGTACATTAATCTTAAGATAAAATAACTATATAGAATCAACTTTAAAGTATGAATAATTAGATCATATGAACTCTTGAATATAAAAGGTTTTGGAATTCATTGAAGGATATCAACATGACCTAAATTAATCTCCTTAATATGTAAATTATCTGCATGAAAATAGTCAGAAAGAAAATATTTACATTGCTGAGTTGCTTTGGGTATTTGTCAAAATGAACGTGCATATTTGGTAATAATTGTTTAATTTTAGCCATGATGCGGAGAGCATTCAGCAGAACCTTCAGCAGATGTGTGCAGTTACACATCACGATCAATGTTAGCCAGAATTACTAATTGAACCAGAACTGCACAGATATGGATCATGAATGTAGAGGCTTAATGTAAAATGTTAACTTGACCTCTTTGTTTCTTCTGGAATTATAGAATAATGCTAAACCAATTAAAAAGAAAAACTGTCATTGCAATTTTACATTTGACCATATTGCCTGATTGTGTGACCTAGTGGCTCCCAAACCATTAATTGGCACTTAGTTACAATTCCAGAAATAATGATGGGAAGGCAAAAATGCATATCGATATTTAATGCAGGAACCCTGGTCAAAATGGGAAATGGTGATTTTTACATCTTTTTTGTAAAGAGATTTTCTTCAGAGTTTTCTACCAGTATTCTAATCTCAATATAATATTTTTTTTTTTCTAGGTACAAATAGGTTTGCTGTTTTAGCAAAAAGAGTAAAAGTTTTAAGGATCAGTGTTGCCATATTGGGCTTGTTTTGATTGAATTGTACAAGGACAATTGTGTGTGTGTGCGTGTGTGTGTTAAAACTATGACGACTGAATTGTGAGGACATTTTACTGGTCCTCACTAGTTAAAATTGTTTTGCACATGCTTCTGTGATGGGTAGGTTTAGGTTTAGGGGTAGAGGTTGGGTTAGGTGATAGAACATACAGTATCATTAACCTGATATAAAATCAATGAAAGTCTATGCAAAATCTATGCAACTGATATAGTGAAAGAAACGTGTGTGTGTGTGTATTTAACAAATATGCAATCCATTAGTATTATTAAGTGCTTAATGATAACATAAACAATGTAATGCAAAGCTTGCTATATCAAGTTGGTTTCATTTCTGTAAAAAAAAAAAAAAAAAAAACCTCCCCTAAGATGTCCATATGAAAAGACAAGATGTGTAAGGTGGAACTCTATTTCAACCTGTCTCCGTGGGTACAGTCAGTCTAAGTGCCATTAGGTATTCAACTGTGTTGCAACAGACAGCTACGTGCACCGACTAAACTGTCTGGGTTCTTTGATGCAATTTTAATGTGATTCCAGCTATTCTCAGAGCTTCACAATGACATCATCCATTTAAATACTTATGGGGACGCAGTTTCTAGCAAACCCCTCGAGCGCCACAGGTCCATTTGTACTTCTCTTTGAACAGGCCCACGCTGTGAGAGCGAGTGAATAATAAGGTCAATTTTTAATGTCCATTTAATTGTCGAAGCCATTTCTGCAGTCAGATGTTTGCTTGTGATACTATCACACGATGAAAGGTTTCCCCAGAGGGACATCGCAGAGGAGGGGCATGTTTGTTCATACTCTCACTGCCCATCCGGTAACGCACAAACCCAGGGTGTTCTCGCAGACTGGAAGCCAGCCTCACAAAGACAGCTGTCCTCTGACCTGGACGAGGCTCCATCAAACTAATGGGGATGAAATCTACAGTTACGCCCCTCTCGTGCGAGAGCGCCATTTCTTGTATCTAGGCGGTCCATTTGCAATCGCTGGCAGCGTTGAACAAAGCAAAAGTGCCCAAGAATCTGGGGTTTGGCTCACTGTGCCAACTGTGCAGTGTTGAGTAACTGACTAAAAGTATATGCTTTTTCACTGCAAAAAAATCTAAATAAATATCGAAAAACAGCTAGTGTCTATCTTAAAGTAATGTACTTTTTGCACATTTTAGAGAATTTATTTGAATTTAGTTTCTTTTACATTGGCATATAGTTTTTTTCCTCGTCTTAATTACAGAAAGAAGAAAACTATTTGTTAGTACTAAATTGATTTAAGATATATATTCTGAAAACATGTCATTAAAAAAAATGTTTTGCTTAACCTCGTTTTAACATATTTTATTATATTCATTATGATATACATTATATTATATATTTTTGTTTTCAAAATAAAATATATCTTTGTAAAATAAAAATATATTTTATTCTGTAGAACATAACAAAATACTGATTACTTGGCAAACTGCAGTAAGTAGCTTCCCAAACACTGCAACTGTGCCAGTCTCACGCAGAGGGTGTACAAATGCTAGGCACTGACCCAGGCCTTTCAAAAGCAGAAATCCTAACGCTTGGCACTCATGCGGTCCAGCGATGGCAACATTATGCAGATTGTCTGTCCTCCAGTACTGATACAAAGAGAAGACTGTTGCAATAGATGGAGTGAGCCTATTGAAATGGCAGGCCCTTTTTCATTGTCGAAGCTGATGCTATGAGGAAGTGAGGTAAGGTTTTTAATCTCATGAAAAAGCATGCAACAAAATGTAATATTATTGCTACATACATTTTAATGAGCACGTATAAAAATAGCAACGCACATTTTATTCTTCTAGACTAATATGCTCACCCTTTTAGTCTTGTTTGGTGAATTGGCCACTTAATGTCATAGCAAGTAGCTTCAATACTTTACTGAGGCTTTTAAAAGTTCAGTTTGAAGGAAAAAATACATAATAATTTTCTAAGTGGTCAGGTAGACACTATTATCCATAGCATCCTACAGTACTGCAGTTCAGTCCTCATGAAACTCAGTTTGCTTCCCATTTTCCTTGTTATCTGACTGAGTGAATCTTGATATTCAATGAGAGAGGGGGAAAACAACAAGAAGAATGTATTAAATACTGGTATGTATCTTATTTCTTCCTGTACCTAGGCAGTCATGTTCTGGCAGAATAGGCATCATTGATGTATAAATGTGGTCAAAAGTTAATGTTGACATCAAAAATCCATGGAACAAGCCAATTTGCAGCTAATTTGTATTTCTGGACTGGGAAGGGGTTCTGGATAATGCAGTGTTATAACCGTAAACTGAAGTCTTATATCAAAAGAAGACAAATTTGATTCCTCTTGATGCTGATTTGAAAGGGGATATATTTTTTTTTTCTTTTTTTTTTTCTTTTTTTTTGCAGTTTGGTAGGATTTACACCTATGTTCATTTTGAATCCAGCTCAGATAAAGCCTGGGAAGGGAGTCAGACATGCAGACAGGTTCTGCATTTGAACTCCGTTGTGAATTACGTTGCATAAATTTGCGTTCAGCAACAAAGAAGAATGTTCCTTAATGGAAAATGTATTTCAGATGATATTTTATCCACATCAGGATATCATTAATCACTTCAAAGAAGTATCTTTTTTTTTTTCATTATTACTTTCCCGGTGAACTTTCACAGCGGTTCCCTAAACACATCACTATCTGAATGTACAAAGCCTTAGCAAAAATGTTTCCCTTTGGCAGAGTCCGTCAATGCTTTTGCTACGGTCAGAATACCATTGTGGATCGAGCCACTGTAAAATATGTACTAAATAAAGTGCTGCTGCTTGGGTTGAAGGGTTGCAATCAAAGGGCAGAGAGAGAGAGAGTTTAAAAAAAAAAATCTTGCATTCCTCTGGCTGGCCTAAACCCTCTGGCTGACGGAAGTACTCGGCACTCTCCCTGCTGTCCGCTGTGTGCCAGTGACCCTGTCCTGATCCACAATCATTACGTCCAGAATGCAGGGCTCAACCTTCCTCAGCCCAAAGCCACCACCACACCCACTATACAAGCTCCCACACTCACCCCCTCATATTTACACAACCGCTAACCCTGGATTAGACAGGAATGACCGGCATATGAAGTACTTAGCCAAACTGGCTCATCTTAAAGGGATAGTTCACCCCCCCCCCCCCCCCCCCAAAAAAAAAAACTGTAATCATTTATTCACCCTCACGGCGTGCTAGGCTTTATTTTATTTTATTTTATTTTATAAATCCATGGTCTGTCTGAATACTCTATTCTGATAGGCTGGAAGGTGTGCAATAAAACAGTTTATAAAACGGATAGTTCTTGTCCTTGATTATGATTGGTTGAGCCTCATTTGAAGCCGTTGTAAGTTGCGGTGACCGCATTACATCAGTATTACTGTCTGTGTCATTGCTTGGCGTAAGAATAATATCAATATTATCAATGACATTACATTTTTTTGTTTTATGAAACCTTGCCAGGTATTTGGAATAAGCATTTTATAAAAACAATAAGCCCTTTGAGTGCCAAAATTCCTTCCTGTCATTGATTATATTTATACTGTGTGTATATGCATACAATGTATTTAAATACAGGTCTATGCTGGAAGATTTTCAATCAATTTTGACAGTATCCAAAGCAAACACTACCACTGTTTGGCACTGAAGTGTGCTGCTAAGTGCCATGCCAGCCTTCATCTACATACAACCAGGAAACTCAAAACAGAAAACTCCACAGGATTCAAAGTTCTATAAATCCATGGTGCTTGTGTCTGTTTAATACATATTTTGTCTATTTTTATTATGCTTTCAGCTAGTAAACGTTGTCAACTCTGTTAACACATTTTACCATGTTTAAATGCATTTCTCAGAATTCTAAATGCTAGTTGGTCAAACTAGTTCTTGAATCCATCCATCCATCCATCCATCCATCCATCCATCCATCCATCCATCCATCCATCCATCCATCCATCCATCCATCCATCCATCCATCCATCCATCCATCCATCCATCCATCCATCCATCCATCCATCCATCCATCCATCCATCCATCCATCCATCCATCCATCCATCCATCCATCCATCCATCCATCCATCCATCCATCCATCCATCCATCCATCCATCCATCCATCCATCCATCCATCCATCCATCCATCCATCCATGACTCAAATGTATGCGTTTCAATGGCAACACTACCAACGCTGAAATGAATCTGCAGCAGTCATACAGTCAATACATTACATTATATACATTACATTATAATGTAATGTTATGTGCTTTGAGACATGAGGTAGTTTAACACTGTCTCTCGTGGCGCTTCTGTTTGTTCCCTGCTGTGCGCGTTCATGTGTTTTGGAGGCGTGGCTTTGGAGACGCTCTGAAGGGGTTTACAGATCGTTTCTGATGAAATAGAACGGTTAAGATTAAAATTTGGACACATGCTGCTGTCCCGAGAATTTTAGGTTTCTTTCCCTTCCCCCCCACCTACACAATGGCAGCCTATGGGCACTGGAGCGGGAGCGAAATAAACCTAAAATTCTCGGGACAGCAGCATGTGTCCAAATTTTAATCTTAACCGTTCTATTTCATCAGAAACGATCTGTAAACAGGGCTTTAAGTGTAAAATACCGAACTTGTCCTTTAAGACAGGCTGTGTCCGAAATCGCATAGTCTCTTGAGAAGGTACTTATTTTGAATAAGTAATTACTTCACAAACTCTAAAAAAGTACGCTCTATTGAGTATGAATGTAATCCAGACTGTCATTATCATGTGACCTACCAGTATCAGTTTGCTTCAACATTGCTTCACTATCATTCATAAATCCTCTCCCGTGGCCTCATGGAATAGTAAAGTATCCATCATATGCACACTTCAGAATCTCGCCGGAAGAAGTAGATCTTCCGGGTACTTTTTGCCTATATACTCTTTTATGAGTACTTTTGAATTCAGAGATGATACTTTTGTCACATACTGTTTTTCGCCTACTAGGGAAATATGCGATTACAGATGCAGCCACAGTCTACATAGTGGCTAAACTAACATCTTTCTGTTCAGTATCATAATCATACACTGTTGACTCGTTGGCCAGAGGAGAACTGGCCCCCCGACTGAGCCTGGTTTCTCCCAGGGTTTTTTCTCCATTCTGCCACCTGATGGAATTTTGGTTCCTTGCCACTGTCGCCTTTTTCACCTTTGTCGCCTTTTTTCACCTTTGTTGCCATTTGGCTTTTGGCTTGCTTAGTTGGGGACATTCAATTTAACATTAATTTAATATTCAACAATAAAATTGATCTGCCTGCATTGACACCATTATATGAGAACTGAACTGGGCTGGACAATGACATCACAGTTTTCTCCAGAACGGCTATATAAATGAACTAAATGAATAAGTTTTTTACAACAAAAATGAAACATCACTGAACTTACTTAAGCTGGACTGTGACGCTATTTTCTTCTGGAAACAAACTTTGTTGCATTATTTTCCTGTTATCTCTGTAAAGCTGCTTTTAAACAATCTATCTTGTAAAAAGCGCTATATAAATAAATGTGACTTGACTTTAGGACTTTTGAGTGTGCTTTGTTAAATATAGAGCTGTTTTCATTCAAAATGCCTTTAAAGCAGTTTTCAAAAATGAGCATAACACCTTGTCTACACCGGACACGAGCGGCGTGATGCGATGTGACTAAAAACAATGAAACTTGTAATAAACGGCGAGAAACGCGAGCGAAAGATCTCCAACACGAAACTGATGCCTTGTTCTATTTACGACGTACTCACATGAAGGAAGTGCTTTGCAACGGGCGCTTTATCGCGTCCAGTGTAGACAGCCTTTAGCTGTTGCGCCGCAACACGAGCTACAGAGGTCGTGTCCGGACACGGTGTAACCAAAGTCCATCACATATGCACATTGATATCTAAAAGTTTTTTATTTTTATTTTTTTCACTAACATTTGGATATTAAAATTGAATAAAACTTCTAGGTATAATAACTCCTAACCTAACTAGATGTACCGCATCGCGGTACAAAATATGACCGCCGCTCAGGCCTGCACTGGCTTTCCACAAAAATAAATGACGTGGAGTTATTTGGCTGTATTGCGTGTTTATGTATATACCTAAAAAAAGTAGTAGTATGCGCATGTCTATCTGTGTGTGTGTGTGTGTGTGTGTGTGTGTATGTATGTGTGTGTGTTTGTGTATGTGTGTGTCTGTGTGTGTGTGTGTGTGTGTGTGTGTATGTGTGTGTCTGTGCGTGTATGTATGTGTGCGTACATGTGTGCGCGTGTGTGTTTGTGTGTTTGTGTGTGTGTGTCTGTGCATGTGGATTTGTATGTGTGTGTATGGGTGTGTGTCTGTGCGTGGATGTCAGTGTGTGTGCATGCTTGCGTTTGTTTGTATTCCTGCATGTATGTGTGTGACAGTATCATCCTAAACCAGCAACCCTTCGCTCAACAGCACCATCTACAGGCCGATGAGTGTACAGTCACTAAATGTGCACATAAATGAATTTATTTTATAACCCCCCCTGGATGAAATTCTACGAAACTTAGCAGAGGATACCCCCAGAGGATGTCAAGTTAATCATACACATGAAATATGGTGCAGTTCTGAACATCTCCACTGAAGATAGGGGCGATTAAAGCAGAATAATATTGCATTTTCATTTTTTATGGGAGGGGCGCAAATCACAAATGAGTGATTATGGCCTAGGTTGATGTGGGCCCTTAAGAGCAACATACCATAAAAAATTACCAAAAAAGAAAAATTTACGGGGGCCCCAGCGCAGGGGGGGAAGTGGCCCCCGGGAAACAAACAAAAATTTTCCGTAAAAGTCTAGTAGACCAACATACCATAAAAATTTCTTCATCCTTGGTGCCACAGTTCAGGTAGTTATTTAGGAAAAACTGCATTTTTTGGGGTTTGGGGGGGCCCAGCGCAGGGGGGGAGTGGCCCCCGGGGACCAAACGAAATTTTTCCGTAGAAGTCTAGTGGGGCTACATGCCCACCAAATTTCATGTTCCCCGGTGCTTCGGTGTCCCTGGTATCATTGACGAAAAGTTTACGGGGGCCCCAGCGCGGGGGGGGGGAGTGGCCCCCGGGGACCAAACGAAATTTTTCCGTAAAAGTCTAGTAGACCAACATACCATAAAAATTTCTTCATCCTCGGTGCCACGGTTCAGGTAGTTATTTAGGAAAAACTGCATTTTTTGGGGTTTGGGGGGGCCCAGTGCGGGGGGGGGGAGTGGCCCCCGGGGACCAAACGAAATTTTTCCTTAGAAGTCTAGTGGGGCTACATGCCCACCAAATTTCATGTTCCCCGGTGCTTCGGTGTCCCTGGTATCGTTGACGAAAAATTCAGTTAGGTGACGGAAAAAAAAAAAAAAAAAAAACTTTGACAATCCCTATATGACCGCTTTCGCTAGCTACGCTAGCGGCGGTCATAATAACCAACTAGGTTAGCTGATTTCCTTAAAAGTCAATATACTGCTGTTTCTGACAAGCGAATATGATGAGGCCAGTTTTCCTGTTTGTTCATGTGATTTTCGGCATAAATCCTACTGTTTGATTTGCTTTACTTTTGCGTTTATGCAATGACAATGCAGGTTTCCAAATTCATATTGAAAAGCACTTTGCCTGAAGTGAAGTGCTGATTATTATGAATTCAATAAATAATCAGCTGCATGACACAGCAGGTCTCAACATGGTGGTGCCCATGAGGTGCGGCACAATTTTTCCAGAATGTCTAAAACCTATTCTATTCTCATGTGAGTTTACATAATCTTAATCATATTTGCCAAAAGGTTTAATCAGTTTTTTTGTGTATAAAAGTTTTTTTTTTTTTTTTTTTTTTTGGCAAAAACATCACTGAGCACACCTTTAAGAAGTACAGGAATCGGAGGAAATGAGAAGAATATAATGTTGTCTTTCATAGTTTTAGTTCATGGTGGTTTTATTGTAAATGGAGTTGGAAGCATAGATGATACAGTAGATGCAGAAAATACAACTGTCTGAGTTTCCTGGGTAAAACAGTGAGTAAAAGTTTCTAAAGAACAATGCTTGACCTGTCATTTAGAAAATAACCCCTGAGGAGCTCGAGACTGTTGCCTGAAAAGATAAATTACTTTATGAGAACTAAAAGTTGGCTCAGAATCCTGTCAACTCAGCAAGTTCAGCGCGCAGCACAGGTCACTCAGTTTAATTTTGGTTTGAGGATGATGTTTATTGAAGTGTCATGCATCCACAGGAATGGAAATGAAAAACAAAAGGTACTTTCCAGGCACAGGGTACAAAACAGCGCCTGAAACTCTTGAACTCTCTCTTTTCAACAAATGGTCAGCTGTGTGCTTAACCGTAGTAATAATAATATGTTGATTGCCAATGTAAGGATGTCAAACTAAAGATTATATGAGTAGTTTTATTTGGGACATGTCTAAATTAGTTTTAACCCCTGATTTGTAATTTTCTACCAATAAAACATTAGATAAACATCAGAATTACATAAACAAATAATTGCCTTTGATTTATTACTCAATAACGGCAAGATAGTTTTGGACCAAATGCTGTTAAACTTTATTGATATTATTGATAAACTTACAGTTCCCTTACGAGAACGTTCTCTCGTACTGCGTTGCAAACGCTATGGGAAAACTCCTTTTCTCGAGAATATTGAAGCCTTTATTTTAAAACGCATTTGCTACAGCACAGGCGAGAGCATCAGACCCACGTGAGTGAGCTGATAGGCTGTGCTGTGGGCAACTGCACGAACCAATGGCGGATAGACAGAAGCGCGCGAGCCAATCAGGGCGCTTGGCGCTCTGTCACTGTCAAGCGCGCGAAACTACACGTGACCATAACATATAAATACAGATAGAATCCGCCATTTGACAGATTTAATCTCCTTCAGCTCGACTCACCTCGTCGCTGATTTTCTCCGGTCGTAAGAAGCCCTCGTCATGGAAAAGCCGTCCAGCGGAACAGCTTCGCATCCCGGCATCTCGCCAGCTGAGCGTTTCCCTGTGGCATCCGACGAAAAATTATATCCTTTTCATTGCATATTTATCTAAAAGAGCAAACCGCTGTTTTCACAGCGCGGCATAATGCCTCTCTCCATCTGTGAGAGCTGCGGGGTCTCCCTGCATGCATCCGACGGACACACCCAGTGTGCGGCCTGCCTCGGCCCTGAGCACGCCGAGGCAGCGCTCATGAAAGGCGGCTGCCAATTCTGCGACGGGATGCCTGTCTCCGTTCTCCGTTCAAGGCTGTCTTCGACGGTGACCGATTCCGCCCATCTTCCGTCTTCGGCGCCCCACGAGCCCCGTAGGAAGAAGCGGCGCGATCAGAGGCGTCCTGAGCGCGGTGAGTTTAGCGAGTGCACGCCGGGCCTTTCTCCTCGTGCCTCGCCCACGCCTTCTTCGCCTGTCCTGTTCTCTCGGAGCGAGCAGCGCCCCTCGTCTGAAGCGGCTGGACTCGTCTCTTTCGGCGCATCTCCGGATGACGTCGATGACGCACTTTCTATGGCGGCATCTGAGAGCGAGGATTGGTCGGGCTCCGCGGACCCCGCCCCCCCCTCTCAGCTAGAGTTTTCTGATACTCGAGCGAGCATTGACGCCGAACTTCTCCGTGTCATGTCTCGCGCTGTTGACGAGTTGGGACTCGATTGGCTTTCTCCAGCTGAGCCCGCCAGAAGCCGCCTCGATGAATGGTACCTGCCGGGGCGCCAGCAGGCCCCTCGTCAGCGCGCCGCTCCATTTATGCCTGAGGTTCACGAAGAGCTCACAAAATGCTGGCGCGCGCCCTTTTCAGCGCGAACGCGCTCATCTGCCTCTTCTACGCTCTCCACTGTTGACGGCGCTGAAGAGAAAGGATATGTGTCTCTCCCCCCACTGGAGGAAGCGGTCGCTGCACACTTATGCCCCCCCACTGCAGGTAGTTGGAGGTCTAAGACGGTGCACCCTTTTTAAGCCGTGCAGAACTACTTCGGCCATTGCCAGCCGCGCATATGCTGCCGCCGGTCAAGCCGCCTCTGCACTTCACGCCATGGCGACGCTTCAAGCCTTCCAGGCCAAACTTCTCCGTTCCATGGATGAGTCAGGCCCGGACCCAGACACATTTAAAGACCTCAGGAGTGCCACGGATCTGGCACTGAGGGCCACGAAGACCACCGCTCAAGCCCTGGGCCGCAATATGGCCAGCCTAGTGGTAATGGAGCGCCACCTCTGGCTAAACTTAACCGAGATCAGGGACGCGGATAAATCTGCCTTCCTCGACTCGCCCGTCACAGCCTCAGGTCTCTTCGGCCCATCTGTCAGCGGCTTCGCCGATCGCTTCACTGAAGCTCAGAAGGCTTCCAGCGCCATGAGACACTTTCTACCAAAGCGCTCCAGCTCAGTCCAACGGCGCCCCAAGAGCACGCCGCGACCTGAGAAAGTGGTATCCCAGGTCCTCCAGCCCCGCCCAGCGGCTGAGACCTGTAAGCACATGAAGCCAGCGAAACGGTTCCCGTTCCCTAAGCGCCAGGGCCCGCGGCCGAAGCTGACGCTCGATCACGAGCCCAAGAAGCCGTCCTAACCGGCACAAAGAGGGGTCACTGTCCCGCTGCGGCCGGACCAGCCCCAAAAATCGCTCGACTACTGCTCACGGCTCCCTCTTCAGTTCAGGCGGCTGCAGCAGTTCTAAATGCAGTTCATGGGCCCGTCACATGTCACGCACCCCTGCAAACAAACGCTGTTTTAACAGCGACCCACACAAAGCACAAATCGAGCATAATTTCTCACATGCATACATGTCAGTCCGAGCCCCCCACTCTGGGTGTTCCAGATATGATAATGCCTCTAGCTCTGCGGGCTCTAGCTTGGCAAGCTATCCCCGGAGTTTCAGTATGGGTGATGAACATCATAAAGCATGGTTACTCGCTTCAGTTCGCCCGCAGACCACCGCGTTTTCGCGCGGTTATACAAACCACGGTAAGGGGCACATTGAGTCATGTCCTCCGCACCGAAGTGTTAAGTCTGCTGGCGAAAGGGGCCATCGAGAAGATCCCCCCTTCTCTGAGCGAGTCAGGTTTTTACAGCCGATACTTTCTTGTTCCAAAGAAAGACGGCGGCCTGAGACCCATTTTAGATCTCAGACATCTGAACAAGGCTCTCATGTCACGGCCGTTCAGAATGCTCACGACCAGACATATCCTGGCGCAGATTCGCCCAGGCGACTGGTTTTTCTCAGTAGATCTGAAAGACGCTTACTTTCACATTCAAGTGAACCCCCACCACAGGCCATTCTTGAGATTCGCCTTCGAGGGGCAGACATACCAGTACACAGTTCTTCCATTTGGACTGGCACTAGCGCCTCGTACATTCACGAAGTGCATGGATGCAGCTCTCTCCCCCCTGAGACAGCGGGGAATGCGCATCCTAAACTACCTCGACGACTGGCTCATACTGACCCAGTCAGAGGCGGAGTCACATTCTCACAAAGCCTGGCTCCTCAGCCATCTAGAATGTCTAGGGCTCAGGGTCAATGTTGCAAAGAGTGTTCTGTTGCCCAGCCAACGTATCACGTTCCTGGGGACAGTTCTCGACTCCGTACTTATGAGAGCATGGCCCACACCGGCCCGTGCTCTAACGATTCAGCAGCTCACGGCATCGTTCATAGAGGGCTCTCTTGTACCCCTCAGAACGTTTCAGAGGATCCTTGGCCTGATGGCCTCTGCATCATCAGTACTCCAACTAGGCCTACTGCGTATGCGTCCTCTTCAGCTGTGGCTGGCTCCTCTGGTGCCACCCCACGCCTGGCATTCAGGCCACTTGATTATCAAGGTGGACCAGCGCTGTGTTTGCCATAGCCTCACAGCTCTTGCTATGGGCTCACACCAATCTGCGCTCGCTCAGGGCAGCTCACGTGCCAGGCACGTTGAATACAGGAGCAGACATGCTCTCTCGGGGCAGAGTTCCCCCAGAGGAATGGTCTCTCCACCCTCAGACAGTTCTCCTACTCTGGGAGGTCTTCGGGAAGGCAGAAGTAGATCTTTTCGCCTCAAAAGACAACTGTCAATGCCCAATCTTTTTCTCAAAGAGCAGGGATGCGTTGGCCCACGACTGGCCCAACCTTCCTCTCTATGCGTTCCCCCCGGTCTCGATGCTCCCTCAGGTCATCGAACGGATCAGGAACACGAAGAGCGCAGTGCTATTAGTAGCTCCTCTCTGGCGGACCCAGGTTTGGTTCCCAGAGTTGATGCAGCTGTCTGTAGCAGACCCGTGGCCAATCCCAGTGAGGCGCGACCTCCTGACTCAGGCCAACAGGACAATCTGGCATCCCCGTCCCGACTTATGGGCCCTACATGTATGGCCACTCAACGGGTACCCCAGAACCTCCCAGAGGGCGTCCTGAATACTATAAAGGAAGCTAGAGCTCCGTCTACCAGACGCCTCTATCTCAGTAAATGGTCAGTGTTTTCCAGCTGGTGTTTAGCTCGAGACCTCGACCCATACACTTGTGAAGTACCAAGAGTACTGTCTTTTCTACAGGAGATGTTGGACGCGGGTCGCTCCCCCTCCACTCTCAAAGTGTACGTGGCAGCCATTGCTGCTTTTCACGTATTGGAAGCCGGGGCCTCCTTAGGAAAAAGCGACCTTATAGTTCGCTTCCTCAGGGGCGCCAGGAGGCTTAACCCGCCTCGGCCACCGTCTGTTCTGGCCTGGGACCTTCTTTCTGTCTAGACTCTGGCTCTGTGGATCCAGACTAGTTTTGAACCATGGTCACTTGGGTATTCCCATCTATAGCATATGTGCGGCGGCCGGATATCCGCTCCGTCCACATTGTTGAATTATAGCTTTAATGCCCTTGCTTGTAGCTACAGTTCTTCTGTCTAGACACTGGCTCTGTGACCCAGTCTAGTTGATATTGAACACACGGTTTTCACTTTGTGGGCTAAGTGACTGGCTCTGGCCAGATCCGATGAATTATAACTTTAATGTCCTGCTTTGCAGTTACAGTCTTTTCAGTCTAGACTCTGGCTCTGCTGACCCAGACTAGTTCGATGTTTAACACACGGTTATCACCTTGTGGACTAAGTGACTGGCTTTGGCCAGTCTTTATTACGGATAATTGATGGGCCCGATGTTCGGTCTCTTTTTATCCTGGCTATTCTGTACTTCCCGGAACTCTGGTGAGTCAGAGCGGCCAAAAGATTAATAGCACGGCGTTTTAAATGGAAACGTTCCCATAGCGTTTGCAACGCAGTACGAGAGAACGTTCTCGTAAGGGAACGTACTGGTTACTTTCGTAACCTCGGTTCCCTTAGAGATAAGGGAACGAGTACTGCGTTGCCTTGCCGTGCTATTTTTCTTATGGCAGGTTTGTCGCTTCAGTCGATTATACCTGTCAAATGGCGGATTCTATCTGTATTTATATGTTATGGTCACGTGTAGTTTCGCGCGCTTGACAGTGACAGAGCGCCAAGCGCCCTGATTGGCTCGCGCGCTTCTGTCTATCCGCCATTGGTTCGTGCAGTTGCCCACAGCACAGCCTATCAGCTCACTCACGTGGGTCTGATGCTCTCGCCTGTGCTGTAGCAAATGCGTTTTAAAATAAAGGCTTCAATATTCTCGAGAAAAGGAGTTTTCCCATAGCGTTTGCAACGCAGTACTCGTTCCCTTATCTCTAAGGGAACCGAGGTTACGAAAGTAACCAGTACGTTATTCCCCATAAACTATATTCAAACATTTTTCGTTTGAAAAAAAGACGTTGCATGATTTTGATGATTGCTTGCAGTTAAGAAACTTTAAGCAAATTTTGATATTTAAAAAAGCTAGGAAGGACAACTTTACGCTATACTTAACAGGATTTGTGCTTCTATGGGACACTAATACAGTGTACTGTATTCGTGGAAAGTGGCAAAAAGTGAGCTGGGCTTAAGCATATTTATCAAGTAGATCCATACCATAACCCTGTGGCTGACTCAGAGCTTAGCACCGTAACAAGGACAACTTGTTTTGTTTCCACTGCCCACTTAATTCATGGTTCCAATGTGTGACCATACATTACAGTATATTTTGAGAATACAGCTGGCTGGCAGGTCTGGGTAATCCACGTCAGAGGTAGGAGTGCTGAAAAATGTTGATGCCTGTTATGTTCGACCACACGCAAACATAGAGGAATTAAGATGACAGGATAACACCAGCCTGGCAGCATATTATTTCTTTTTATGTTTTTTCTGGAAACTTGCATCCACATTTAAGTCAACTTGATAGAGACATTTAATTAATAAACTTGAGTAAGTGATATTAAATAACACATATAGCACAGATCTAGAAGTATCTCTGCTCCAAGGGCAAATATACATATATATATATCTCTTCAAGGCAGGCATGAACTTGAGCATGAGCTTGTGTGTTTGTCTCTTGTCAGGCTGAAGTGATTCAGAGCGAGAGCAGGCCCAGTTGTAAATAAGCCTCTGGCTACAGTCAGTGCTGCCAGTATGCAGGAGGAAACCTGCCTGCCAGACAAGCCCCTGTTACTTTTTAACCTAAAGATGGAATCCAACTAAAGCTCTTCACTGCTAAATTCTAAGTTAATTAGTACACTGTAATCTCTAACAATGTTCCCTCTAATTTTTGTTCTTGCAGAGAAAATCCTATATCTATTGGGCACAGGCCATCTGAGCGGAAACAACAATTTAAAGAAACACTGAATGTACTTAGTTTTAAATGATTTTTTTTGTGTTATATTTTCAAATATTGTGTGTGTATGTGACGGGTGCGTAGTGAATGGGCCTTGGACTCCTTAAGATATTATCTCTTGGGCAGGCACTTCACTTTAGAGACTGACCATCGAGCACTCCAATGGTTGAATAACATGAAGGACACTAATGCCAGGATAACCCGCTGGTATTTGTCTCTGCAACCCTACCAATTTACAGTTCTCCACCGGCCAGGAAGAGAGAACTTTACTGCTGACTTCCTTTCCCGCCATGTGAGCGAGGAACCGGAGGTGGGGGAGAGTGTGACGGGTGCGTAGCTCACTTCACAGTTTAACTCTACCATGATTAAGATTGTCTATTTTGAAGTTTCATTTAATAGGGTTTATTTTATTTTTAAATTCCCTTAGTATAAGAAATAAACACAGGACAAGTTATCAAGTTAACAGTTTATTAAAGTTTGAATGTATAGAAGGGTGCACACTACTTATATTCTCTTTTGCTGTTAAACTCTACCTGAGTCCTAGATTCTTCTGGTCCATGGAGTGAACGGCCGCATTCCATGTGTCAGGAAACAAAGGGAGAGGCGGGGCATTAGCCTCCAAACTTGTACTGTTCCGGAGGAAATTGGACTGTACCATCGTAATCCAAATCGGAGGGAATCTTTTATTTAGTTTCATTCAGTTTCATTTTGTTCTGTTTGTTTGGAGTAGTTTTTGTATTGTGCTTCAATTATTTGATTGCATTATGTTAGGTACGATACAGTGTATATTTTGTTGTAATTATTATTGTTAATTGGGGAACGCTTTCTTTTGATATTTACCTCTTATTTTTGTTTGGTAGAGGCTAAAGAGTATATCTAGTGGTAAATCTCAGAGGGGAGAGCTATCCAGCCACAGTAACATCATGATCTGCTGATCTTTAGTGTTTGTTTATTATTTTGTTAACTGGGGGGATTTATTTATTTATTTTCTAGGTTTGTTTTATTTTTTTGTTAGATTCAGTTAATTTCCATCTTAAGTCTTTGATTTTTATATGGACTTTATTTTTGGAAATTACTTTAATTATATCTGCCCCTGTATATAATTTATTTTTTTGGAGAAATAAATCCAATCTATTCACTGCCTGTCCTGCCTGTTCTTGGCCACTCCCTTACAGTGTATATACATAAGTATGTACTTTATATTATTTTAAAATGCTATTTAGAACTTCAATTTATTTTAAATAATTTACTGTCACTTTTGATAAATTGAATGCGTCCTTGCTGAATAAAAGTCAAGAATAATATTTAATAATATAATATATTCTATATACATATACACTCACTGGCCATTTTATAGATACACCAGTTCAACTGCTCATTAACGCAAATATCTAATCAGCCAATCACATGGCAGCAACTTATGGTCAAAACGATCTGCTGAAGTTCAAACTGAGCATCAGAAATTGGAAGAAAGGTGATTTGTGACTTTGAATGCCAGAGGGGCTGGTCTGAATATTACAGTAACTGCTAATCTACTGGTATTTTCACACACAACCATCTCTAGGGTTTGCAAAGAATGGTCCAAAAAAGAGAAAATTTCCAATAAGCAGCAGTTCTGTGGACGAAAATCAGTTATAGGAACTAGCCACCAGGGCAGTTCCCCAAGAACAAAATTTTCCCCTAGGGCAGTTTTCCTGGTTGCATTCGCACTGCCAGTTGGAACTCTGAAGTGACTTTAGCCGTCAGTTATGTCCTGCCGTTCCGGTTGTTGTGTGGGACTTTTATTTTGACAGCGCTGTGAACCCTGAGCACACATCGCTCTCATTCTCCGTCTTCATTATAGTTTATGATATGTTTAACAGTCCTATCTAAAAGTTATTAGATATAACTGTTAAACAAAGTAAGTATTATAGTCTTCGCCATGTGGTTGATGCCTAATGTCCCTAGCAATACATAATTATGTTTTGTTTGGTCCCTTTGGAAAGTCGTGTTGGATTTCCTCAGTGTAAAGGTTGAGAATTGCCTGGACTTTGGTGTCGGTCCATCTATTGCTGTTTTCCATGTTTGTGGAGTTAGTCCGCGAAGTAAGTATATGTAAACTGTGCATTTACATGTCTTTTTAAAAAAATCTAGGGTGCCGATGTCTTGCATGCCAATCAACGTACACTTATGTCACTGGTAGTTCCTATTGTGCTGGTATAGACACAACTCTGAAGTAGGAGCAAATAAAGGGCCTGTCCAAATATCCACACCTGCAGTCTTGGCTAGTAGAGAGCACACACACGCAACGGGAAGTAAGTGTGCAAGACTGTCCCAGGTCTTAAAAACGGCATAGCTTAGTGCCCTTAACGCACACTAAACCCACACTTTTTCTAATACCGCTCAGAAGCGATATTCGAGGCTAGGCGTATCCCATCATGCACTGTAAAAAGTTTAACTATTATTTACTCAATTTTTTTGGTGAAACATTTTTACACACACAAAAAAAATTGAGTACATTTTAAAGCTGTGAAATCAATGAAATATACTGTATGAATTGAGTAAATGCAAGTAAAAAAAAATTAAGTACATCTGAGTAACTGCATCTGGTACATTAACAAATAAAGTTCAGTAGAAATAATTTAACATTTAAACATTTAAAAAACAATATTTAAGAGTAATATTAACTGTTTTTATTTATGAGTAATATTAACTTTTTTTTATTTCCTCTAAACCTTTGTAAAATAGTAGCCTATTCCATACAACCACCATGACATTGGCCTTTATTGTCGATGAGTACAGCAATACAGCACATTTTACACTGTTTTTAACAGTATACAATATTGCCTACATTTAAACTCATTTAACAAACATTTTAGAAGTAAAAATGAAACATTTAAACATTCAGGTAGCCTAATTCAAGTGTAATCAATCGGTCTGTTATCCAATATCCACCGGATCAGCGCTGGTTCTCGTGCCGTAGACGGACTCGCGCTCTGCGGGTGAACTTTGAACTTCATACCGCCGTCCTGCATTTCACTCATAGCCGAAAGATACTGCGAGCAACTGACTCCATAACCTACCAATAAACAAACAGTAACAGTTCTGAGGACATTTTATCATCCAAATTAATTATATTCATTATCATTAGGAATAAAGTCATGTGTTTATGCAAGGCGTTTCAATCACGCAAAAAGACAGGCGCGACTCTCATTTAGGTGTCAAATTACGCCTCTGTATGTTGTTTTGCATTAAATACAATGATTTAAAGCACAGTAATGATTTTATAGATAAAATAAAATATACACAAACCTGATTTTCACAGAGGAAATGCACCAAATCTGCGACGCTGAGGGGCTGTTTACACCTGGCCACTTCATGCATTTTCTCAAATCGGATAGCTATCTGATTTATCAAAACGATTCCATTTACACCTGGTCACATAAATGTGTTTTTGCAAAACGGATATAAATCCGATCTTCAATTCCCGCGCAATATGTAGATTTAATGGAGTGCACGTCACCGAAAGCAACAGATATGAGCTGCATTTTATTGATCAGCAGCTAAAATTTCAAAATCAAAGACCGCAATAAGAGAGAGTGGCAACAGCCCTGGTAAGATCATTTCGTCTCTTTACTTTTAAAGATGATGATTGTGTGTTAAGCATCTGCGACTTACTTTCACTTTGATTTGCGATAGTTTGCACGTTTGCTTAATGAATAGATACTCAGCTTCTCATCTGCGGTGATGCGTGTTCCAGTAGCGTCGTCATATCTGGCTATAACATGACATATAGCCTATAACACGCTCTCACACGTTTATTTTTTTATCATTTTTGGGAGGAGTAAAATTTACATATGTGGTTTCAACAACCAGATGCATTTACACTTGTCCAGTTTCGACAGGAATGCGGCCCAGACCTCCTCCTGAAGTGGTTTGAGCGATCGGATTCAAATCCGTCTCGAATGCGTTTCAGAGGGCATTTACACCTGGTCTTTTCACGATCGGATAGCTATCCGATCACAGAAAACGCATGAAGTGGCCAGGTGTAATCAGCCCCTGAGAAGCAATTGCGAGATATAAAGTCGCAATTCTGAGAAATAAAGTCGCAGTTGTGAGATATAAAGTCGCAATTCTGAGAAATAAAGTCACAATTCTGAGAAATTAAGTCGCATTTGGGATATAAAGTCAGAAATGCATGATATAAAGTCGCAATTGCGTGTTATAAAGTCGCAATAGACCTTTCTCACAACTTCCGTATTTGTGACCGGAAATACGCAATCGTCGTGGTAATCTACTTCCTCCGCAGTCAAGGCAACATAAACAAATGGCGCAAGCAACTAGCAAGAGCTATTGACACGCTAATGATGTGTCATTTTAGTTAACAGTTCAGTAACAGTTAGCCTCGCTCTCTACTTACCTTGATATTTATGGACAAATTCCGTGTGGAAAATTTTTTACCCTTTATTTCGTTTTTTCTTTTTGGTGACGGAGTTTTCCTCTACGAGTCGTCACATCAGCAAATGTAATATTTGGCAAATCCGTTAATGAAGTTGTGTAGACTGTTTGATCCATTTTAAACTTGCCCGCGTTTATGTTTTTCTGGTGTGTTGACGCTTGACAGGAACTCCGCTTCCACAACGATTACGTATTTCCGGTTATTGTGAGAAAGGTCTATTGCGTGTTATAAACTCAGAATTGTGAGATATAAACTATTCTGAGGTAAAAAAAAGTCTGTCTTTTTTTCCCTTAGAATTGGACTTTATATCTCACAATTGTGAGTTTATATCTCACAATTCTGAGAAAAGATGTCAGAACTGCGAGATATAAACTCGCAATTATGTGTTATAAAGTCAGAATTGCGTGATATAAAGTCGCAATTGCGAGAAAAAAAGTCAGAATTCTGACTTTATAGCATGCAATTCTGACTTTATATCTCGCAATTCTGACTTTATAACAATCAATTGCGACTTTATTTCACGCAATTCTGACTTTATATCTCGCAATTCTGACTTTATAACACGCAATTGCGACTTTATTTCACGCAATTCTGACTTTATATCTCGCAATTCTGACTTTATAACACGCAATTGCGACTTTATTTCACGCAATTCTGACTTTATATCTCACAATTCTGAGAAATAAAGTCAGAATTGCGAGATGTAAACTCGCAATTGTGAGATAAAAAGTTGCAATTATCTTTTAAAATGTTTTATTTTGTGGCGGAAACAAGCTTCCATACTTAAGAGTGTGTTAAATATATTAATAATATTGATTTGAATTAAGTAATATTTTTGTTTCTTGAAACAGATCAGTTTAATTCAACATTCTCAAATATTTTGATAGAAATTTCACAAATATATTAAGTGTATTATAAAGAAATATTTGGTTAGTCAAATACTAAATCATTTTATTGAAAAAAAACTTAAATATATCTGTAAATTTTAGATAAAATTAACTGTTGGATTTTTACTCAATTATTTTGGTATGTTTAACTCAAACAATCAAGTAAACGATATTCAGAGATTTTATTAAGTTAATAAAGTTAAATATTTCTGTAATATTTACTAAGCCACAGAATTATTTTTTTAGAGTGTGCATCATATTCAGGAACTCACATGCCCCGAAATCGCAAGATGTTGAGGAAAACATTCCACTGTAAGTTACATTAATTTGAAATGACTTATAATTTGCTAGTAAAACATAAAGTGTTGCACATTTTATTGGTGCAAAGATGCACCAATAAAATCAAAATAAAGCTCTGTAAACGCTTGCCTTTTTACAACTCTATCCCCCGGTTTCCCAGACAAGGCTTAAGCTAGAAAATGCATGTTTGAGCTGTTTCAACTGAAAGCAAATTAAATATCTTAAAATATGTCAGTGCCATTGTTTTGTCTCAAGATGCACATCAGTAATGTTTTTTCTAAGACATGTTTATAAAAGCTACTCAAATGTCCCAATTGAACCAAGGCCTAATCCTGGCTTAATCTAAGCCCTGTTTGTGAAACCAGGCCAAGAATTTTGTCCCATCAGGGAATGAAAAGTTCTCCACACAGTTGCGGTCTTCGCGCCCACTTGAACACTTGGGCCAAATACAGGAAATACGTCATGTACTGTAGGTACATAAGTGGTCAAGTGCAAAGACTGCAATTGTGGGTATTTGGAAAGGCCCAAAGTCCCCCCAAAAGGCATTTCTATAAATAAAATTGTTCCCAGTTCCTGCGGTGCGAACACATCAAAAAGAAGGTACTTAGGCTGTCATGTTAAAACTGAAGACTGTAGTAATGAAGCTGAAAATTCAGGAAAATCTTAAAACGTTAAAAACGTAAAACATCTTACTGACCCCAAACTTTTGAACAGTAGTGTGCATATACCTGTATAAGTACAGTATGTAATATGTGCATATATTTTGTTTTTACTAGCGTTTCAGTTTGAAAATTTAGCATTTTCATTTCTTCGTAGCTGCCATTCGTAGGTGCTGCATATAAGGTTTGGGAAAGAAGTTTTTTTTTTTTTTTTTTTTAGCCTCTTGAACTCTGGAATACATTATTCCTAACCATGACCTGCAGACATTCCATGAGGTAATAATGCAATGCCATTGAGTATACACACAAGAAAATAAGAAACGATAAGGGAAAGAATGAAATCGTTCATCTGCATTGTCCACGTGGTGAAGTGTCGAATGGCACGCACACACACGTCCCCCTTGTGTCAGAGCAGTCAGCCAGTCTCAGCGTTGAACATTAATGCACTCCAGATAAACCACAGCAAATAGACCACAGCAAAGACTTGACGAAATGTTATATAAAGCCACAGAAAAAACACCTATTTCTCAGAGGCTGCAACTGTACGCTGTCTTCAAACTGAATTCAGCTTGTCTGGATTTATGGGTCCCAGCGAGTGGCCTAACGGGGGCCGCGCGGGTGGACCTGCAGAGCCACTGAGTGGCAGTGTGTTTTAGGTAAGGCTGTTTTTTTAAGTAGTAAGATGGTTATTTTACAAGGCTTGGAGCAACAGCTGTATACGACTCGCAATACATTAAATTCTGTGCCAGTAACTATTCCATCAAAAAGCATTATGCACAGAGCATGTCCAAGAGCAATGACCTCCGAACTAGTTTGCAGATGGCTTCCAGGGGTGCTCTGTTATTCCATCCTCCAAGCTCCCTATTTTTGTACTTGTCAATAGGAAGGACTCTATATTCGTTCACACTTTCTAGAGTTTCCAAATTCCATTGTAAGCCCATGTTGCTCGGGTGGCGTGTTGACCTGGCGTTATACAGTGCTGGATGAGTTTCCTAATAACTTGAGAGAATGTATCTAATATAAGTTTTTGTTGTTGTTGTTGTTGTATTGCATTGGCAGGTTCCTTTACTTGTTTTTAACTTGTTAATAAATAAAACAAGTGAAAAACCTGTGAGTGCAGTATGAATATGTGTCTAAATATATAATGCATTGTTGCTTCTCAAGAAATTCTATCTTGTTTTTAGGACTTTTAGATTTTTTATTTATTTTTTTACTGTTAAATGAAACAAAACAACTATTTTAGACTGACTGCTTTTCTGCAGTTGTTTTTGCTAGTACGTCTACATTTAATTTCATAGTAATGATGCAAACATATATCTGAATAGGGGTTTATACAATAAAGATTGTTTCAAAGCAGCTTTACAGCATTAAACAAGAAAACAACGGTTATAATGTTGCAAAGTTCTTCAATTATGAAACAACACAATTTCAGCGTTAAAGCAGCTCTAAAAAGACAATAGTGTCTTCTCAAGTCAGTTTATTGTTGGTTAGGGGAGTATTAAATTCATTAACAAACCATAAGCTTGTGAGAACTGCATTCCATGTGTTTTTCTTTTTCCTTTTCAGACGGAGAGGCAAAAACAAATTTGCTGCCTGTCTCAACAAAGACATAAAGATTTGGGCTGTGTTCAGTTGCTAATAAGCCATACATCCCTAGCAATCACTCAGAACACCCTAGAAACTGCATAGCAACATTCTAGCAACCACTTGATGGGCACCTTCTACATCCTGGCAGGACTGTGGCATGTTTTGGATGAGAAACTCAAATTTTCTTCAGAAAAGGTAAACGTACTGTAGTTATATTCTATTTTCCATTAAACACATGTATTGGAGGCAGATGAGGACCCTTTAAAATATGTGCCGTATACAGTTCTGGAGACCTAATCAATTTGTTCCGGCCCAAATTAAGGCCTCTGTGATCTCCCGAATCCATGCGAATCCGGCAGACAACAAAGTTTACATGATGTCGATTCATTTGTGAAAAATAGCTTTGTTTTGGTCCGAAACGTCAAAACATCGGTTAGATCGCTCCTCACCCGCTCCCTCAGAGCTCGGGGTAAAAATAAACCATGATCTAGAAGGGGCAATTGGAGGATGCATGTGTGGATCAAATGATGAGATGAGAGACAAACTACACCTTAATGTTCGAACCTTACCGGTGTTTAAAATTCTTTTCCCGTGACACTGTAATGTAATGCAGGGGGACCAATCAAGAGCTTATTATGCTACACTCATCTGAGTCATTATCACTGTAATCAGTATTTATACACAAGTGGCTTTCCCGCTCACTCTAATGCGCTCGCTCTCACCCTCTCGTTCTCCTCGCACTTTGTCGAAACATGCTCCTCTATCTAGATCTCATGCATGAAAAGAGATCTAGTTCCCTTTGTCGAGGCTTGTATCTCTCAGGTCCCCGAGAGCTTGTTGAAGCATTACATCATGTGCTGGAACAAAGACATGCTGGGATGGGCTGGGTAACGGGAAGGGATGGAGGTTGGGCTGGTGCTGAGATCAGGTTTTTGGGAAAAGTCATGGGAAGTTAGGGAAGGGGGGGGAAGGAAGTAAGGAAAGAAGGACATAAATTAGTGTGGGAGCAGATGGAAAAACGAAGCCCTCTCAAATCCAGGTAAAGCTGGCTGGTGAAACAAACTGCTTTTCAAAGCTTCCACAATGGCTTTTACGAGACCCTGACATGTACGAACATTTACACTCAGATATTCCACAACCAAGCGAAATGATTATCACTTGGGTGGACACAAAGGGAATGTTGCATTTTCAGGATGACGTTGAGGCTCAAACGTCAATGAGCAGATGTATTTCCAAAAACACAGCAGACAATTAGTCGGTTTCATAGTCTTTGCGCTCCTGTGGTTTGCTCCGAAGAGGCTTCAACCTCATCCAAGAAGGTTAAACACGGCAGCCAGGAAAGATGTTTAGACTCGAGACAAGCTCCAAACCCTACCGAAATACAACACTTCATGAGACTTCTTTGTCAATAAGTTGCTAATTAAATTTGTTAGACCAATTTTAGGTCAACGTTGTAAATGATGTAACCAAGATATGGGATTTGTAGCAGGAGAAATACATAAACAAGTTTTTTTTTTACATTATGGTATGTACTGGATTCAGATTCCATGCATATCGGATTTCTTATTATTGCCTCAATCTGCTTTTTGGATCTGATATGACATTTTTCACAGGATTATGATAAGATGATTAGTAAACGAGGCTCAAGGCTTTTACTTTTGACTTTTAATTTTATTTTTTGGCTTTTATGCAGGCCAGTTTAATTTATGCAACCGCAGGATTGTAAAATAGCATGGTATTATCAAATATTTTTATTCTTGTCTCAATGTCCCAGTCAAGAGGGTTAGATGACGAAAATGGCCTTGTGCTCTTGACCTGCGAGTTTAGCGTGCCAGCGTATGCATGCCTCATTCTGGGATTGACTTGACGCTCTTGCAGATTCTCAAATTTCTTCATAAATCCTAGCGCACTCCACCTCTGGGTTCCCCTGCACCTGGCACTGGGAGATCAAGCGCCACATGAACCCTTAATTCCAGGAACGATGGCCTTGTGGGATTCAGCCATGTCGGAGCATGGGAGCTCGTCGGGTTGCCTCTCCGAGAGCCACCAATCAGGTAATAATCCTCTAATGCCTGCAGAGCTAATCAGTCTCCTCGCCAGCGCCTGCTGCCAGGCTTCACACTGCCGCTGTTGGCTTCAAGTTCTGGCTGAAGTTTCCGATGAACTTGACAGCAGCAGGGCTTGTAGGACCACGCTTGACCTGAGCTTACTCTGGTCTCTTGGGTTGTAAACAGGTTCACTCAAAAATTAACATTTTGTCATCATTTACTTACCCTTTGGTAGTCCAAAAGTACCTTATTTTTTTAGTGGAACACAAAAAGTTTAGAAGAATCTCTGAGGTGCCTTTTTTTATTCAATGAAAGTGTATAGAGGTAGGCTTTTGAGCACCAAAAATGACAAAATCATCACAAAAGTAGTCTGTAGTACTTGTGCACTATATTCTAAATACATATGATAGCTTTGTTAGGAAACTTTTGGTCTGTTCCTCACACAAACCTATCAAATGGCTCCAGAAAAAATTGGAATACAGCCCATAAGTCCTATGGACAACTTTTATGTGCCTGCTTGCATTTCTGTAGTAGAGCATGGCACTAGCAATGGCCGAGGTCTTGGGTTTGATTCCCAGGGAATGCATGAACTGATAAAATATATACCTTGAATGCAATGTAAGTCGCTTCTGATAAAAGCATCTGCCAAATGCATAAATCTGTTGTATATGTATACGTATAACAGTAGAGCACAGAGCTAGCAATGCCAATATCAAGGCTTAAATTCCCAGGGAAAGCAAGTACTGATAAAACGTCTGCCTTGAATGCAATGTTTGTCGCTTTGCATAAAAGTGTCAGCCAAATGAGTAAATGTAAATATTTTATGATGCTATTTGTCCTTTTTGTTGCCTAACCTGGTCTTTTTGCACTACCACGTGGTTAAGCGACAAATGATTTTGAGATGTAGAATGCACAAAAATAATAAATTGTTTGCTAATATTCACACATAATCTGCTCTTACAAACAGGGTTGTGTTTCCCGTACAACGACTGCTGAGCTGCCATAGTATGATGCATCGTTGAAGAAATCAACTAGTCATGACTAGTCGTTTCCTGAAACCTTATTATCGCAAATTTGTCGTTAAACCACGTTTGGTTAATAATGTAACACACATGGTGGAGTAATAACTTATTTTAATGAATCAATTTGAGATCGAATTAATGCTAGATTTGTTGCTATAAATTGCTCAGACATAGGATCTGAGTACTAATTCTCATTTTTTGCTTTATTTCCAGCTTCAGTCATAGGCTCTGTACTAGAGCATGTATGCACATGTGCTCTCTTCATAAACAGTGCTTTAAATCTCTTGACAAACTAAAAGACTTAAAGGGGGGGTGAAATGCTCATTTTCACTCAATCTCCTGTTAATCTTGAGTACCTATAGAGTAATATTGCATCCTTCATATCTCCAAAAAGTCTTTTGTTTTATTATATTTTTAATTGAAAGATTGGCTGTACCGAGTCTTTCCGGAAAAAAACGAGCGGCTGGGGGCGGGCCGTGTGGGCGAAGCTAAAGCTGTGCTAACGCGCCGAGCTAACAACACACAGAGACATTTGTTCAACAGTTTTACTCACCGTTCCAACGCACGACCGCGAACCTTTATCATTGTGACTGCTCGATCCTGCTCGATCCTTAAGCATTAGACGATCTGGGCTTTGTTTATAAAACAATCATCGTCGAAATGCAGGGAACAACAGTCTTACACAACGTTTATGCTCAGGAAAACAAACTCCATCCACGGGTGCCTTAACGCCGGGTTCTTTGGGAATCTGTGCAGGGTTGTCTTGCCCTGGCAACTAAAAACACACTTCTTTGGTGACATTGACTTCCCAAAAGCCGGGCAGGGCGCTTTGATGGCGAACTGCTTTCACTCTCTTGCTCTGTTTTGCGAGTGCGCGCGCGCCCGCGATCTTACCGGAGAAGTGCCCTTAGGACCCATATAAGGAAATTCCGCCCTCTCTTACGTCAGACAGAGCCATACTCGAAAAAAACTTTCCGAAACTTGTGACAAACCGGAAGGACAATTTTTGGAACAAAAATACTCCTTCAAACGTACAACTTAACTTTTGAAACTTTGACCATGTTTAGCATGGGAATCCAACTCTTTAACAGTGTAAAAAACTCAGTATGCATGAAACAGTAATTCACCCCCCCTTTAAATGACATTTGTTTATATTCGAAATAAAAGATATAGATTGCACTGAATTACAGCTTGCTTATGCAAGCAAGAAACTACCGTAAAACTTCAAATAATAGCCGAGTCCCAAATAGACGCCTGTCTCTTTTACATGCCTGGTGTGGCTACAGGTTTGGATAAATAAAGGTCAGTCTCAAATAGAGGCCCGGTCTGTTTTTTAGTTTCAGGTTTTATTTAATCTTCTAAAACCCGTCAGATCGTCTGTTTAAGCCAGTTCTATGGAGCAGATTGCGCACGCAAGAGAGCCCTGCGCATCTGGGCGGGAGCTGTTAGCGCAAGCAAGGCAGGCAAAGTTAGCGGAGGCCGGAGAGGGAGAAGTGGAGGAGAGCGACGAGGAGGAGGAATTCGCCAATGAACTTGTAGTTGAGGATCGTGGTGATGATGATCCTTTTGTATCACATGATTGCAGCTGTTTTATAGGGTAGCCTTCATTCTTTCTTGTTGATGTGTTTCTGGCAACTAGTTCATAGGCTCGATGGATATTACCGGTAACTTGTATTGTTCCGCCCATGGCTGTCACATCATTTCGTTTTTTTATGCTGCCAATAATCTAAAGGGGGTTGCGCACCGGACGAGAAGTGCAGCACCGCGTCGCGTCTATGACAACTCGAGGTATCGCACACCGGATGCGCACTTTGTCAGTTTATGGCCAGCAATATAGTTATGTTTAAGGATATTATGGAATTAAGATCATGTCTGTACTATGTTATGATTGTACTGTACAATTAAATACAATCGTTGCTTAGTCTGCAGTCTGAATTCACTTTACCTCAGAGCGTCCGTTAACTTGAATGAATTGAGAATATCACCTGAAAATCCGATAACATCAGCAATTTTCATTCAAGCAGCTGATTTCTGTTAATGAATGTAAAACTGAATGTATATTGCAGCACAGGGTGAAGTCAGTATATACATTAATGACGATTTGAGACAATGTACACTCATAGAGAATAATGTGATCAAATTTTAAAGACGTGGCGCTGCGCTTCTCGTCTGGTGTGCGTTTAGACATACGGAAATATAGTAGGCTAATTCTTACATTAACTGATCTGTCAAACACAAACACAGATTTGGTAACCTCCTACTGTCATGCTCATCTCAACACTAAATTAAAGGCCTGTCTCATATAGATGCCTGTCTCAAATACAAGCCGGTGCAGTTCGGCGATTTTGGAAAATAAAAGCCCGGGCTATTATTTGAAGTTTTACGGTATGCTTCTAACCACAGCTTGAGTGCTGTCATTCCAACCACACAACTTTGCGATGCTGTTTGCGAATGTTCATTGGAACTATGATTTCGGGAAACTCAGACTCGTTGAACTATTCTGATAACGATGCTTTTGGGAAACGCACCCCAGGTGTTTGTTGCTGTAGTTTCTCATTTACTCACTTTAAGTCACACATCTTTTTCTGTCATTCAAGACGCCGGTATTCTGACGGGTCTTTTGCACTGCATAATGAAAATCCTTTAATAGTGGGATCATCACATAGTGGGATGATATTTGCCTTATGCTAACCTAAAAGTACATTTAGACTTTTGTACATTTGGCTTAAAAAAGATTACAATATGTTGTTTTATTTGTCATATAGCCTTCTGAGGTCTGGACATGTGAATGGACTTTTGCTTTGTTCTAAAACCTGGAGAGCATTTTAGGGTGTTAAAGGTAGGCATTTTGCAGCCTTCTTTTGGCCAAATTCACATCTATCCTTTTCAGATAATGCAACTACATAATGCATTGCGAGAAGATCAGTAAAACAAATCTGCCTATTTTTCAAATCAGCCCCTTGAGGTTCTGATTCAGTTAGGATGCTGTCTTAGAAAGAAGTTCACATTTGAGCAGTAGACAGCAAGCGAGCACACCAGGTTTTGGAACAGAGACTGTATGTGATTATATATTTATCCCATATTTTACTACTGCTTAGATTTATAAGCTCTCAAAAGGTACTTGAGAAAAGAGGCCTAAAGTGGGTTGAACGGATTCCAGTCTGGCTCCAGATGCAATTGAAAAATGGATAACAGTTCAACTGTCTCTAATGTTCATTGTTTGGAAAGCAGAATGTGTTTAAGATTAATATCTACACATATATAAATGCAGGACATTCTAAAGTCATGCAATGAATCTTCAGAAGGTGGGCTCGTTATTCCTAGGCCACACACTGCGCTCCTTATTAAACTAATATCAGATCAAAGGTGGATAATTCATCAGTCTTCAAAGGGACTGTCATTTTAAAAAATCGACCGTCATGTACATTCACAAGCTGCTGAGCGGTTGGCTTTGGCAAGATATGTCAAGCAAGAGCGAGAAATGGCGTTAGATGCGAAAGACAGTGATGGTGCCATAGACTTCCTGCCCTACTGGCAGAGAACTTTATGATTTGGCTCTTTGACTAAAGCAGAACAAAACATTATTGCACAAACAGATATAAAACTATTTAATGACAGTATTGGAAAAGCCATTACTGAGAGTAGAAAAGGCGAAAATGAAAAAAAAGAGAGAAAATGCTGGAATTGCCAAGGAGAAGATGAGTAATCCACTGTATGGCCAAGGAAACAACTGAAAATATTAAAGACATTGCTAATATCCCACAAGTTTAGCGAACGTAAACACTGACGGGGGGAAAAAAGCGCATACTTTAATAGCCAGCCCGGAAAACCACAAGAAAGACTGGCTTAAACTAACATACCCTAGCCAAGGAACACTGGACTGTGAACTCTTCAAAGAAAAAGAAAGACTACAAGAAGAGGTAATGATTATACAAACAACTAAGATCAGGCTTTCACACTCTGCTTTACTTTAAAGGAGGTCAAGGAATTAAAGCATTGTCAGGTTCGGTGTCAGATTAATTAATATGAGCCAAAGTCTTTGATTATTTGAGGATTTTTCGACTTTTTTGTGAAGGGAGTATTCCCTACAGTGTGTTTATCATGTTTGTGTAGGCTGATTATGAGACAGAGAACTGGCAACAAATCCTGACTTGCCCGTGACATTGATTTGAGCTCTCGAGTACGTCCATCCCATTAGCCAAAGGCCTTTGAAAATAAATGCTGACTACACACACTTGCTTCTCGGAATTGGAGTCTTTTCCAAACACATTTACATCTTGCCGGCTCAGAGGGTCTGTCTCATTATGTGGGCCTTGACAAATAAATGAACAGGAATTGCCATTCAAATGGGCGTCATTGTGATTCAGGGTCAATTTCACACCGGAGACATAAAGTCTGCATGATTAGATATTTGTCTCAACTTTATACAGAAATGAAAACACAAGCACATTTTGAACGAATGTCAAAGTGACAAGTCATGTATAACTAGCCTATAACATAAGCGCACTGCAAACAATTAATTCATGTTATCCAAATGAGATAAAAGGTAATTTAGAGCAATTTAGAGACATTAGTGATTAGCGAAAGTGCAGTGATTCTGAGACTCAGACACCAAATATAAATAAGGTCTCAAAACGTCATGTTCAGTGTAGCATTGGGGTTAACCACAATGAGACCCACAATCAGACAGTTTCTTGCTCAGTGCAACACATTTGCGAGGTCCCTCGGGGCTTTAGAGATGGCAGCTGTTTAACTGGTTCACACGGGACCTGTCAAAAACACGCAGGCATTTGTTGCCGTCTCCTCGTAATCATATGGAGCCTGTGCAAGCACATTAGTTTTTTGGTGACAAGCAATGGTAATTTGAGACAGATATATGTGTGTAAATTTGAAACCAGAGTTTGTAAACATTCTTTCTTCACATACTGCAGTAGCCTATGCTGGTGGAGCAGGTGGATGCTGGGAAATCTCTTTTGTAATGTATTGAAAATAGAGTTGCAGGAGGATACCAGCACCGGAATCACAGGTAAATCCATGAAAGGAGTACTACAATGTTAGTGCACTGAACACACTACTTTGCAGCTTAAATATAATTTAAAGTTAATTTTATTGTAGCCCTGTGAATGCAAAACATTATTTTATTGGAAATATCAATAAAAAGATTAATTTGTACTTAATTCGGTGCATCTTAACTAGTTAAATAAATAATAATTTAATATAATTTATACTGTTGCATTTTTCTATTTTTTATTTCCCACTTAAAGGCAGGGTAGGTTAGCCTAGAAATCTAGACGCACCCTAGCGGCAGCAAAATGTATTTCGCAGCCAGGTACGTCTAGCAACTCTCAATAAACCTTCTCGCTGCAAAAACCCAGATTGGGTCAGGCCAATCACGTTGTGTATAGAGTAGGCGGGGGCGGGCTTAACATACACGACAGAGTTGCGACGGTTACCTGGCTGCTGCTACTTGAAAACAAAGAATGGCGGCTGCTGATGGAGAACAACGGTCTTTCGAATCGGCTTTGGCCGCGACTCTGGAGGACTTGGAGTTAATTTTTTCTTTGAGAAAAGAGCAAAGAACGGCACTTAAGTCATTCTTAAAAAAAGGAAGATGTGTTCGTCATTTTGCCGGCCAGATGTGGCAAAAGTTGAATCTATCAACTAAGCTCCGCTGTTGGGAAAACGCTCTGGTTGGTTGAAGCGCTGTCATATTGCGTGCAGAGGGAATTTGAAAGACAGCTGTTTATCCCGCCCCTCGGATTGAGCCGTGACTATGGTGAGTTTCCAGACCTAACATCTTGATGTAGGTCTGGCTTGCCAGGCTAAGGGTAGGTAGGATTTTTCTAAAAAAAAAAAACATTCCAAATTTGTTTAAACTGTCTTTATATACCAATACATAATTAAAATGTAAGTACTCTGAAAAAGAGAGTATAAAAATCGAGTGTCTGTAGACCTCTCACGACTGTTGTAAACACAGCTCATTATTTCCATTCACTCCACCCCCTCCCTTCTGGGCTCCTTCCAAAGCCACGCCCCCAAAACACATGAACGCGCGACGCCAAACGCTCAGGCTCAGCTGGAAGGGTAAATGCGACATTTGTTTACCTGAGACGAGTGGAGAGGAAGGAGCGCAGTGCATGCAGTGACATCATGTCAGAATCACATGTAATAAAATACCTAACTTTATCACTATGAATATAAACAAATAAGATTTCTTTTAGTACTCACTATCAAGCTAGCATATCGTTACTGGTAAAGTTTAAAATATAGCCTACTTTGTTTGATTCGGTAACGAGCTATATTTATAGGTAACGAGCTATATTTATAAGGCAAAGCTGAAAACAGGTTGCATTGATACACGTTTTTCCATTACCATCAGTTAAACTGTGATGAAGGTGAATTTCGTGTAAGATTCATAACATATACGGTGTTTTGCATGTAAGAGTTTCTATGATGAAAACATTGTTGACTCTAATGAGGACTACACTCCGGAGACAAGTACCGTATCGTCGGTTCGAGGACAGGTCTGGGGTTGAGGGCGAAGCAGAGGAGGTCGTTCAAGAGTCCGGGCAACCAGGGTCCGAGGAAATAGTGTTTGCCTTCGCTGACTGAATATGCAGGTGCTTTGAATTTTGAATGCTCTTTCTCTGCCATAATTTTACTCTTCGTAGGTTCCGCGCCTCTTGCACTCCTCAAATCAAACGGGTGCGCGCACATATGGGCAGATCTAGCAACAGGGGTGGTAGCTATGGTTGCGAGAGTGAGTGACAGTCGCCCAAACCAATCAATTGTTCCGTCCCGAATGGAAATAATGAGCTGTGTTTATTGCAGATTAAAAGGTCTACAGTCACTCGATTTTTATACTCTGTTTTTCAGAGCACTTACATTTTAATTATGTATTGGTATATAAAGACAGTTTAAACAAATTTGAAAAAAAGTTTTTTATAAAAATCCTACCTACCCTACCTTTAATGTAGAATAAAACAGCCTTTTCATCATCATGTATGAATTATTCAAATTACATTAGTCAAAAGTGCTATTAATTTATTTATTTATGTGCAAAACCTTTTTAAATAAGGAAAACTGATTGTACCTATAACCTCTGCTGTGCATGAGAGCTGGAGAAAGGAATCACGCGAATAACACAGAGGGGGTATGGAGAGAAAGTGAGAGCATACTATTTTTCTTTTGTGGTTATGACTGAGAGGCCCACGAAGTGGGAGATTAAAGGAGCAGACGGGAGTCACACGCAAGTCACACACGTCAACTCACATCGCGTGAATGCAAAATACTCAAGGGGAACAAAACTTCAGACAAAGTTCAAAACTGTGGTGATAAATTGAGAAATTAAAATGTTAAACAAGCCAGTGACCACAACAGAGAGGAGCCTCTTCTAAAGGTGGGGTACATTTCCCACTGGCCCAAGAGAGCATTCATAACCTGAATAGTTTATGGAAAAAAACACTTTGGCAGATTTACACCATGGTGAGATATGAAACTAATGGAGTGCAATTCCCTACTGAACCTGACCCAGTCTTTGTTTACGTGATAATAATGTGCTAGAGCTTTACTAATGCATTGTTTAACTCTTTTCACATGGGAAACCCATCTCTCATGACCCTTTTCTGAAGTCTTTCAGGTTTTTCCTCCAGGCTTTTCTTTTTTCTTTTTAATATTATTATTTTTTAATACAATTATCATAGAAAATTTGCATTTTACACACCTGCTGAAAAGACCAGTTTAGACAAGCATTAATTATCATTTGTTTATGCTAGTTTGGTTTGGTCCTGATCTATCTAATGGACGCTAATGCTATTCCCCAATGAAAGACAATGAATCTGTTTCACCAAGGACATTTTGCTGGTTAAGCTGGTTTCAAAAAGGCTGGTGACAACATTGTAAAACACAGCATATACAGGTCAAAAGTTTGTAATTATTAATAGATTTGAAATGTTTTTGAAGTCTCTTATGCTCACCAAGGCTTCATTTATTTGATTAAAAAACAGTAAAAAAAAGGGGAATTTGAAATACATTTTAAAATGTACTCTATTCTTGTGATGGCGAATCTGACTTTTCAGCAGCCCTTACTCCAGTGCCACACGATCCTTCAGAAATCATTCTAATTTGCTGATATTGTAAATACATTACAAATTCAGTTTTGCCATAAACAACTGTTGTTTTAAATAGCAATGATATTTTACTGTTTTTAATGTGTTTTGTGTTTTGTGTGTGTGTGTGTGTGTGTGTGTGTGTGTGTGTGTGTGTGTGTGTGTGTGTGTGTGTGTGTGTGTGTGCGTGCGTGCGTGCGTGCGTGCGTGCGTGCGTGCGTGCGTGCGTGCGTGCGTGCGTGCGTGCGTGCGTGCGTGTGTGTGTGTGTGTGTGTTTTATCAAATAAATTCAGCCTTGGTGAAACTTCTTTCAAAAAATATTTTATTTTAACAATTCATTATTTCAAGCTTTTGAGTGCGGCAAAGTTTGGCATGACTATGCAGTTTAGCCAGCAAGACTAGTGCTAAAACAGCACAGATTTTTTGTTGGTGAACATGATTTCACCAAGTACATCATGTTCCTGAATCAACATCTTTGTTTATCCTGGATCAACATTTAAATTCCAACATTCCCATATTCCAATCATTCCAAACAACCAATCAGATTTGAGGGACAAGTTTACAGTTTTTGTCAAGTTTAGGCTTACAACCAGGGCTAGGTGCTTCCACATGCAGTATTATTCATCATTTCCCTCTGATTTTAAGGATAAATTATGGGTAGGGTTAGGTTTAAGGGTAGGGATAGGGTTAGGCCTCCATTTTTGGACAGGAATGTTGTTCCAGGATCAACAAAATATGTTGATGCAGGAATATTTCTTACTTGGCAAAATCACCGTGACCAGTGTTTGTTGGAGCAATGGTGTCAGTCTGATTTGATATCTTGAAGGAATGAAAGCTGACTTCTGAGTTTTGTAAAACTTTGAAATATGTTTTCTTAACAGATTTTTTATCTGCATCACTACCAATATGTTAATCGGAGCAGATAGTCAACGTTCCCTGAAGCATTGGCTCAATTTTTGAGGTCGGTAGCCATGGTGATCACCAAAATAAAGAGTTGCTCCAACACCTCAGTCTGCCTGTTGCCTAAAGTGACTTTTTATTTTGGGTGACACATCAAGGATATTCACCTACTGTGTAATAATAGAGCCCTGGAGCTAACCTCTATGAAAAGCTTCCATGTCACGAGAAGAGTTGCAACCCAGCTGGCTAGAGAAGTGCTTTTACTTATACACAAATTGAAAACCATGTTGGTCGGCCTGAGATGTGTGCTCTCACTCTTGCACATTTGAATTAGTGTGCCTTCTGGCCAGGGACCTCCTTGGCATTACAGTGAAAGCTTAAGCTTTTAACTCTTAGGAGGAGTCATACAGTCATGCTCCAAATGTGCTTCTCCTTGCCCTGTACTTGAGGCCTTGAGGGGAATGTATAGTCAAATTATTTTATTATTTTTGGGGGGAGTGTTGGGTTGGGTTGGGTGGGTATGAAATGTTACACCTAATGTTCTACAGCAAGTTGTAATGCATGCACTATCATTCAAAGGTTTTTGATATGTCTCTTATGCTCACCCAGGCTGTATTTAATTGATAAAAAAAAACACGTAAAAAGAGTAATATTGTGAAATATTATTACTATTTATTTTTTTTTTTCAGCATCATTACTCCAGTCTTCGGTGTTACATGATCCTTCAGAAATCATTCTAATATGCTGATTTGCTGCTCAAGAAAGTGAAAAAAGTGAAAGAAAGTGACATGTAAAGGCCAAGTATGGTAAAGTTAGTGCACACACATTAGGAGAAATGAGTAAGAAAATTTTTATTATTGTTATCAATGTTGAAAACAGTTGTGCTGCTTAATATTTTTGTGGAAACTGTGATATTTTTTTCACAGTTCTTTGATGAATAGAAAACTCAAAATAATTCATTTGAAAACAGCATTTGTTTGAAATAGAAATCTTTTTTACATTATGAATGCCTTTACTCTTACTTTTGATCAATTTAATGCATCTTTGCTGAAAAAAGTACTAATTCCTTTAAACAAATTTACTGACCCCTAGATTTTTGAACAGTAGTGTATAATAAGAAACTTGCACTTTACTTATGCATACTGACAGAGTTTTAATATATGTACTGATTTTTAGGTGCGGAAGACAACTGATCATGCAGACTTGCATATATTGGCTGACATCCCCAGTTTCAGTCTAATTGCCTAGATTAAAGGGATAGTTCACCTAAAGATTTTAATTCTGTCATTAATTACTCACCATCATGTCATTCCAAACCCGTAAGACCTTCGTTAATCTTCGGAACACAAATTAAGATCTTTTTGATGAAATCCGAGAGCTTTCTGCCCCCACACAGACTGCAATGTAATCACCACTTTCAAGCCCCAGAAAGGTATAAAGTGGTTACAGTGGCAGTAAAGGTAGTAACAGCGTGAGAGACTCACATGGAAAAGAAGAAATTGTTGAATAATGTTGTTATTTATTTTTTTCGCACATAAAGTATTCTTGTCGCTTCATAAAATTAAGGTTGAACGACTGCAGTCACATGGACTATTTTATCGATTTCTTTACTACCTTTCTGTGGCTTGAAAGTGGTGATTAGGTCGCAGTCTATGTGGGGTCAGAAAGCTCTCGGATTTCATCAAAAATATCTTAATTTGTGCTCCAAAGATGAACGAAGGTCTTACAGGTTTGGAACGACATGAGGGTGAGTAATTAATGACAGAATTTTCATTTTTAGGTGAAATAACCCTTTAACTTAACTCCTAAGAGTAAAATCTTCTTCTTTTTTTTATCTTTTTTTTCAGTCTGCCTAGAATACACGTCAAGATACAGGGTTGAAGAGCACTTGATGAGACTTTTGAGTTTTTCAAGTTAGTGCCTTTTGAATGTTTGAAGCACTAAGTACCAACTGGGCAACTGTATATTCCGCTCCCTTTTTGAGTTTTGTTTGTGAAATAATCAGTACTTTTTAACTGACATAATTTTTGATCACAAAGCCTATACACTTTTTTTTCTCTATTGTTTGATGCTTTCTGTATAACTAATCACAGAGACTTAAATAGATTATTTAAAAAAAAAAAAATTCCCGTCACCATTCTATTGCAGCATAATCTATTCCAGATAAATCCACCTCTAAACAGAACATAAAACCAAAACGACTATGGTGGTAGGCGGTTCTTGGACAGAATAAGCTGCAATTTGGGCCAGACTTTATGCCGTCGGTCTAAAGTCTAGCTACAAAAGACTACACATCCCCCAACCTTTGTGTACTTTGGCTAAATATTGTTGGCTAATTTGCTACCAATGAGATTGTAGATCCTGATATAATCTTGTCAATGATATCACTGAGAAAAATGTTTGTTGACAAAGGTTTTTCAACGATAATGGAGGCGGAACGGAAAATGTGCATCATGAAAAAAACTACGCATTTGCAATGCAATACATACTGTTGACAGAGAAATGTTTCATTTTTGTCAATGAAAATGTTGGTTTTATTGTTTAGTTATATGGCAATACATTTGATTAAATACTGGCTTTTTTTCAAGAGTTGAAAACTGACTAAAGCATGAAATTGTGTAAAAGTTAGTGCTGTATAGTACTCTTTTTAACAATTTTTTCCATGTTTAAATAAATGCAGAGTGCTCAGATCTCAGACCTGCTGATCAGTCACTGACTGTGACAAGTAATCACCCGACCTTTAATCCCAGACTGTTTTGACATGTTTTCCATGCTGTGCCTTCAAGTGGACACCCTCCGCAACAGGCGTCGACTCATTGTTGCCATGTGCGAGAGTGTGTGTTGAGACTGCTTTCGGCAGGTGCACCATTGTTCCCCTAAGTCTGGAGCATTAAGGAGAGCTCTGACTTATGTCAGGCAATGACTTATGACAGGCAAGACGAGCAATCGGTGTCTCGTCTATTTAGTTTTCCACTTGTCCTGAAAAGTCAGCCGATACTCGTCGTGCTTTCATTATTTTTCCAGCGCTCATGTTGTCAGACCCTGCGGGGTAATTGTACAACATGATAGTGCATCTTCTCTTGTGTCTCTGGCCTCACGTAGAGGATTTTTAACGCTGCTCGGGAGGTTCCTTTCGATAGAATAATCCCCCAGGGTTTCTGATTTGGGCTTGCCAGGTTTCGATAATGGACAATCCCCACCCAGATCTCCTTGGAGCCACTCTGACTAATAAAAACACCTGCTCACTTTTGTTTGCTTTTTACTCTCCTATTTCTAGCTCCACTTTGGGAGAGTGTGTCCTAACTGAACTAGCAACAAGCTTTTAGATGTCCATAAATGCCCCCTTACAGATTTTAAGAGGTTGATGGCAGCAACTGGTGAAAATCACAATAGATTTAAAGGGGTATAGTTCACCCAAGTTCTGTCAACAATTAATCACCTTTATGTCATTATAGACCCATGAGGATTTGTTTAATCATCGAAACACAAATTAAACTATATATTTTTAAAGAGAACTTTTAAAAAGAGGGGTTTTAAAATTATTATTATTATTTTTCTACATTTTTTCTTTAGTGTGTGATGTTGCTGTTTGAGCATGAAAAAGCTCTGCAAAGTTACAAACCACAAAGTCACCTCAAATGGAGTTATTCCTCTGTATTCTCTGAGTTTTCTTCCGGGATCAAACACATTCAAATATTCCACCTTTAAATAAGACGAGGCCTGGTTGACATGCGTTAGTAGTTTATTATCGCAATGTCCAAAATATGTAATTTTTTTCCACCCCGGATCTAACGCGGTCATAGTAAGGGGCGTCACATTTCTGAAAACCCACTCAAAGCGGTTGACCAATCACAACACACTGATCCAGCAATGTGCAATTAGACCACATTGTGCTTTTTGTAAGGAGGGGCTTCATAGAAAAGATTGGGAAGAGAGGTGCTGCAACAGTGTAAAATATGTGAAAAATAAGCATGGAAAGCTATGCTATTAGACCCCAAAAACAAAATCAAGACTTTGGAAAAGGGCATAATAGGTCCTCTTCAATGAAACCTGAGAGATTTCAGTCCATCCATTGAAAGTCAATGGGTAACCAAAACATAAACTATCCAAAAAGTTCATAAATAAATCACAAAGCAAATATATTTGAATCAAACGGTTTACTCCAAGTCTTGTGAAGAGATAGGATTGCTTCATAATGAACAGATTTAATTTATTTAATTTAATTCATGCTTTTATTTATATTTCAACAATGACTGGCACACATGCATAGGATGCACATCATATTTGGTAAACATGGATGCTCAAACATGCATGATGCACAAGAACCAATGAGGTTTATTCTAGCATGATGCACGACACATGCATAAGATGCTGTGTTGATCATTGTTTAGATATAAATAAAAGTCTAAATGCAAACTGTTCATCATATAAAGTGATCATATCTCTTCACAAGACTTTGATTAAACCACTCAATTCATATGGAATCGTTTTACAATGCCTCTATTACCTCTTTAGATCTTCTAAGTTTTGGTTACCTGGACTTTCAATGGAAGGGCCAGAAATCTCTCGGGTTTAATTTAAAATATCTTAATTTGTGTTTTGAAGATTAACCAAAGTCTTATGGGTTTGGAACAGGAACGGCATGAAGGTGAGAACATGATGACAGAATTTTTATTTTTATTTTTGGGTGAACTATCCCTGATACTACATTAACCACCAGTTAAGGTAATACTTCATCCAAAAACTTGAACTTCTTTCATCACTTAGCAGCATGGATTTTATGCATAACATCTCATGTGTATTTTCCAAGTAAAGGTAATTTAATGATCCAAAAATGCACTTTTTGCACAAAGAGGTTATTGATACTTTATTGATTCTCATTTTTATGTTTTGTGGGAAAGAGAATGGCATGGAAATGTGTAAACAATGTCAAAATTTAAATTTATGGATGAATATTTCCTTTAACACCTTGTCTTATCTCTTTAAAGAGGCTTATATTTTCAGCAGAGCTTTGGTTTTGGAGAGCGATTACAAAGAACGCTAGAGGTAATTCCAGCAGGCCTATTGGCAACCAGGATATTGATACAATTACGCAATTATTATTTTTAAATTATTACAATTAGAATCACTTGTCAGTTAAAGCCATCAAGTTACAAGCTGTACAAGATCTGTAGATTTATTTACCAAATTAAGGTCAGGGTAATTATTATACCACATGGATACTGCAATGTTCACTGAAGATCAAACATCATTCAAGTTGCATCAGCTATTTTTCCTGAAGTTTAATGTATCTGGATTCTTTTTCCTCTATTATTATGTTAGGCAACACTAATTTCCAACAATTCATCTCTTCTGACTAGGAACTTTCTTTGCTGATGGAGACACAGTCATTGCCTGTGACTGAAACTCATCATATACTTTTTACGGCTAGACAGCAATAAAAGCTCACTGTATGAAATCATCTTGAACTGTCATTTCTGCACAGGCTTTTAATAATACAGCGCGGATCTTTGTCTTGAGTGATTGAAAATCAAACAATGAAATAATGATAAATGTGAATTCTTCCCTAATGCCCGATAAAGACAGTCAAACATCCCGTTTAATAAATAAATGAAAAAAAAAAATATATATATATATTGTTCTGTGTTCCCATAATGGAACATTAAATATCCCATAGAAATCCACTGAAACATTCTGATCTCCACAAAGCTCAGCACAGGCCTTTCCTCCCAGAAAACTATGGCAACAAACTAGCAACACCTTAGCAACTACTTTGATCTCACTAGTAATACTTTGGCAACCTCCATCTGTTTCTCAGCCAGACCTAAAGGCTATATAAAACTTTTTGTTTGGTTTAATGTTTGTCTTGAACTTTCCTGTTCAAGTTACCTTTTGTCGCTTAACAAAATAAAAACATATTGTATGACAATTGACAGAAAGGAATAATGATATTTGATACCAGTCAGGTTTTGTATTTGTGGCCTTATTTTGTGCCTTAACATCTGTGGCGCAATGAACGGCTTAGGGAACTTTGCACTGAATCTGTAACCCAAACAGATACCTACTGTATTCATTTATGTCTACACTGTCTGACAGAACATACCATCTATCAGCTGGAACTTTCCTTCTGTTGATCCAGATGAATCACACTGTTTATTTGCTTTAACTGCATCTCGCAGTGTTGGATGACATAGGACATTCCCCTGTTTGCATTTAGTAATGTATTGTGATTTTGCATGAATGAAAACCAATTAATTATGTAAACTGGCCAAAACTTTTTCTTTCCAATGTGCTTTTGCTGTTATATTACTGGTTGTATTTATTTGGTAAGATGAAAGTGGCAGAAAATAAAACTACTGTAGTTGTTTATGGCCGAATGCGGATAGTGAATGAGTGAAAGAGAATTATGTTTTACTTTACACCATGTTGTTCACACCATTGTGGTAATTGAAATAAAACTTACATAAAATAAAATATAGGTATAAGATATAAAAAAGGGACACATTAAAAATGAACTTAAAATGAAATAAAGTTAAAGTTGAAGTGCTAAAATGACTAAAAACTAAAACTGAAATAAAAATAAATTAAAGCTAAAAAATATATATATATATATAAATATATATATATATATATATATATATATATATATATATATATATATATATATATATATATATATATATATATATATATATATATATAAACACCTAACACAATTACTGGACTAAAAACTACAATTAAAATGAAAACTGAAAATATAAACATTCAAAGCTAATTCCATTTAAATAAGGTTAAACTTTATTTTGATGGTCCCCTGTAGACATTCTGCTGAATATAAGGGCCAGATTTACTAAACGGGGCAAATTAGCGTGAGAGCGGAAAGTTCTGACCGTGATCTGACGGAACACAAATTAAAGAACACAGACACAGACAGATCATTTCCATAATGACCAACGCCACCAAGAGCAGCGCAAATTGGCATCTGGTTTAAGACATGCTTTTTTGGCCGTTAAACAATGGCACAAATGCCAGTAAATTGACTAGCGCAAACCTTAGACCTTGCATGATTTTGCATCAGAAAGGGAAACTCTAACAAATGCACATAAAACAAGGTCAGCCGCAAAAATAACTGTTACCATGCCTTTTAAGCGCTAATTTTTCACTGCATTTTTCATCTTTAGTTAATCCTGACAGCCAAAAGAGGGTTTGTGCTGGTGCAAGATACTAGTAAAACTAAGTGATGTTGCACTTACATTTACATTTATGCATTTGGCAGACACTTTTAACCAAAGCGACTTACATTCTTATTCGAGTTCTTGCTTTCCTTGGGAATCGAACCCATGACCTTGGCGTTGCAAGCACCAATGCTCTCCAACAGACATTCTACTGACTGTAATTTACTTTGCAACTACAGGTACATGTCAGCTTATTCTACCCTAAAAGTCTATTAATACTCAAAATAGGCTTCTCTAATTAGAGTTAGTTGACAAGTAGGTGCATAATTAGGCTACTTATAGTGAACAGAATAGGGGGACTATCCAAATAAATTGTTACTTTACTTGGAATTAGCTTTGTAACCTTAAATGAAACTAAAATAACACTGGTTTTGTCACGACCCACACTTAGTGAAACAAAGGAAGAACCAATAGCGGTATAAGATTTATTAAGGGTAATCCAAAAGCAATGGTCAAGTCCAGGCATGGGTCAAAAACCGATAAAGCAATCCAAAACACAAGGAACAGGAACAGGAACAGGCAGGAAACGGACACAGAAGTGGCATGAAATACAACAAGGACTCCGTGACAAACACTAAACAGGCAGGGTATTTATACACAGGGAAATGACAATGATAATGGGAAACAGGCTGAGTGCAATGATCAGTAATAAGGGACAGCTGAGTGCAATGAAAAGACAAGGATCATGGGGAATGTAGTTCAAGAGTGTGCTGGACACCGTGAGGAAGGAGGACATCTAGTGGTGACCCAAGGAACATAAACCAGACACTGTGACATAACCCCCCCTCTACGGAGCGGCTACCAGACGCTCCAAGACATAACAAAAAACGAAACCCAACAAAAGTCCAGGAGGAAGGTGCAACGGTGGAGGATCAGGGGAAGGGATGGAGGGCCAGGACCATGGAGGGGAACAGAAACAGGGGTGATGACTTAGCAGGGGGCCAGGGCAAAGCAGACGGCCCATCGGGCGGCCATGGCGAAGACGACCCTTCGGGCGGCCATGGCGGAGACTTTCCCTCGGGCGGCCAGGGCGGAGACTCTCCCTCGGGCGGCCAGGGCGGAGACTTTCCCTCGGGCGGCCAGGGCGGAGACTTTCCCTCGGGCGGCCAGGGCGGAGACTTTCCCTCGGGCGGCCAGGGCGGAGACTTTCCCTCGGGCGGCCAGGGCGGAGACTTTCCCTCGGGCGGCCAGGGCGGAGACTTTCCCTCGGGTGGCCAGGGCGGTGTCAACAGTCCATCGGGCGGCCAGGGCGGAGACTTTCCCTCAGGCGGCCAGGGCGGTGTCAACAGTCCATCGGGCGGCCAGGGCGGAGACTTTCCCTCAGGCGGCCATGGCGGTGAAGACCCCTCGGGCGGCCAGGGCGGTGTCAACAGTCCATCGGGCGGCCAGGGCGGAGACTTTCCCTCGGGCGGCCACGGCGGTGAAGACCCCTCGGGCGGCCACGACGCAGGAACTGGAACTGGCACCAACGGCTCAGGCACTGGAACTGGCACCACCGGAACTGGCACTGGAACTGGCCCCACCGACTCAGGTTCAGGAACAGACACAGACTCCGGCTCAGGAACTGGAACATACACAGACACAGACACTGGCTCCGGCTCAGGAACTGGAACAGACACAGACACTGGCTCCGGCTCAGGAACTGGAACATACACAGACACTGGCTCCGGCTCAGGAACTGGAACAGACACAGACACTGGCTCCGGCTCCGGCTCTGGAACATACACAGACACTGGCTCCGGCTCAGGAACAGACGACACTGGCTCCGGCTCAGGAACAGACGACACTGGCTCCGGCTCAGGAACAGACGACACTGGCTCCGGCTCAGGAACAGACGACACTGGCTCCGGCTCAGGAACAGACGACACTGGCTCCGGCTCAGGAACAGACGACACTGGCTCCGGCTCAGGAACAGACGACACTGGCTCCGGCTCAGGAACAGACGACACTGGCTCCGGCTCAGGAACAGACGACACTGGCTCCGGCTCAGGAACAGACGACACTGGCTCCGGCTCAGGAACAGACGACACTGGCTCCGGCTCAGGAACAGACGACACTGGCTCCGGCTCAGGAACAGACGACACTGGCTCCGGCTCAGGAACAGACGACACTGGCTCCGGCTCAGGAACAGACGACACTGGCTCCGGCTCAGGAACAGACGACACTGGCTCCGGCTCAGGAACAGACGACACTGGCTCCGGCTCAGGAACAGACGACACTGGCTCCAGCTCAGGAACAGACGACACTGGCTCCGGCTCAGGAACAGACACCACCGGCTCAGGAACAGACGACACTGGCTCCGGCTCAGGAACAGACACCACCGGCTCAGGAACAGACACCACCGGCTCAGGAACAGACACCACCGGCTCAGGAACAGACACCACCGGCTCAGGAACAGGAACAGACATCACCGGCTCAGGAACAGACACCACCGGCTCAGGAACAGACACCACCGGCCCAGGAACAGACACCACCGGCTCAGGAACAGACACCACCGGCCCAGGAACAGACACCACCGGCCCAGGAACAGACACCACCGGCCCAGGAACAGACACCACCGGCTCAAGTGTGTGCGTAGCCCACACACACCACATGGCTGTGGCCATAATGGCCAGTGTCGCGGTCACTGAGGGCTCAGGAACAGACGCCACTGGCTCAGGCTCAAGAACAGACACCACCGGCTCAGGCTCAGGAATAGACACCACCGGCTCAGGCCCAGGAACAGACACAGGCTCGACGGCGGCCATCTTGTCCGAAGACACAGGCTCGGCAAGCATGACGTGAACAGGCTCGGCGGCGGCCATCTTTTCCGAAGACACCGGCTCGGCAGGCTTGACGTGAACAGGCTCGGCGGTGGCATCTTGTCCGAAGACACAGGCTCGGCAGACGTGACGTGAACGCTCTCGGCGGCGGCCATCTTGTCCGAAGACATAGGCTCGGCAGACGTGACGTGAACATTCCTGGGTGTTTCTAGGATCTTAAGTAGCGTTGAAAAATAATCAAACAATGTTCCAGTGGCCATCTCCTCAGGGGACACCAGCTCCGCGTCGGCCATCTTGTCCGAAGACACAGGCTCGACAGACGTGACGTGAACAGACTCTGGATCGGCCGCCGTGACATGAACAGTCTCTGGATCAGCAGACGTGTTCCTTTTCCCTCTTCTCCGTCCACGACGGCGAGATGGTGGTTGCGGTCCGTCCCTCACGAGCCCAGGGTCGAAGGGGGGCCATGGTGAAGAGCGCTGTTGGATCTCCACTCGACCACCTCCTCCTCTGCGACCACCCCGGGTCCCACGAAAAATAACTAGGCGGGTTCCCTTAAAAAATTCTCTCCTCTCCAGTTCGGTGGCTGGGGAAGAGAAGTTTGAACTCATACTGCTGGTTCTTGTTTGACGGAGTCCTTCTGTCACGACCCACACTTAGTGAAACAAAGGAAGAACCAATAGCGGTATAAGATTTATTAAGGGTAATCCAAAAGCAATGGTCAAGTCCAGGCATGGGTCAAAAACCGATAAAGCAATCCAAAACACAAGGAACAGGAACAGGAACAGGCAGGAAACGGACACAGAAGTGGCATGAAATACAACAAGGACTCCGTGACAAACACTAAACAGGCAGGGTATTTATACACAGGGAAATGACAATGATAATGGGAAACAGGCTGAGTGCAATGATCAGTAATAAGGGACAGCTGAGTGCAATGAAAAGACAAGGATCATGGGGAATGTAGTTCAAGAGTGTGCTGGACACCGTGAGGAAGGAGGACATCTAGTGGTGACCCAAGGAACATAAACCAGACACTGTGACAGGTTTAAACCCTTTATAAAACATTTTAGCGCTTGTTAACTTTTGTGCTGTGATACAATGCAGATATTTGAGTGTCAGAAAGTAAACCTCTTTTGTCTGGTTATTTTCATCGCTGAGCAGAAACAGACGTTTCCCTATTCAGATCGTACTGTGCTATATTAGGCAACTTCAAGGCAAGCATCATTGACAACAGCGAATACAGCCATGATGAGCCTAGTGGAAAAACAACCCAGAGGGATATCTCAGAGTTAATGACTCGAAACAGAAACAAGGGCACAAAATGCCAATTTTGGCCTGTATTTTAATAATAATAATAATAATAAAAACCTTTTGTATAGTAAAGGGAGAGCCCATAGTTTTGTTGACCCATGTACAATGGCTAAACTCAGGAACGTATTCAAATAAATACAGGGCTTTGAAAACTGTGCCCTTTCCTTTTGTTACTTTATTTTTGTTCCATGACTACGGGTTCCCTGCCTCAAACAGAAACTGTCAATGTTATTTCAGAGTTCCACTGTGTTTTTGATCCAGGTGGGTATTTATAGAATGAGACAAACGCATGTCAGTTATTCTTAGTACAAACACAAATCCCAGCAGGCCGACTAATGGAGCTGCATCAGCTGCCTGATAATAAGTTCAGAGTAAGGTGAAGCTTATGAAGATAAGAAAATTCAATACAGGTTTAGACAGACTTGCCTTTGCCTATTGTACCTGGCAAATGAATCATCAAAATGTGAGGCAGGAATGGAAACCCAGACTCAGACCAGTTAACTTAAAGAGATAGTTCACCTAAAAAGGAAAATACTGTCATTATTTACCTGGTTATGTTTTCATATTTTTGGTGTAGAAACAATTTTTACTGATAAATTGATGGTAAATTTCACATAAAATTCCAAATAAATGGCAAATTTGAATTAAACAATTTACAAAGTATAACGTATAAACTTACTCTAATAATCTTTGTTTTGCGAGTGAACTCAAAGTGTCTTGGGGGAACGCAAAATGTTTTGCAAGCCAACACAAAGTGTCTTGGGGGAACGCAAAACGTTTTGCAAGCCAGCACAAAGTGTCTTGGGGGAACGCAAAACGTTTTGCGAGTGAATGCAACGTTTCCTGGGGGAACACAAAGGTTTTGTACGCGAACGCTGAGTTTCTTGGGGGAACGCAAATGCTTTGCAAGCAAATTCAACGTTTCTTGGGGGAACGCAAAGGTTTTGCGAGGAAACACAAAGTGTCTCGGGGGAATGCAAAACGTTTTGTGGGCGGACGCAAAGTTTCTTGGGGGAACACAAAGGTTTTGCGAGAAAACACAGAAGGATTGGCTTATTATTTCCCCCCCCCCCATGTCATTTTTTTTTCCACCACTATGTCCCTTTAGGGCTTACAGTAGGTCTTCAATCCTGCTCCTGGAGGGCCACTGTCCTGCAAAGTTTAGTTCCAACCCTAATCAAACACACCTGAATCAGCTCATCAAGCTCTTCAGAATCGCTTGAATATTCAAAGGCAGGTGTGCTGAAGCAGGTTGGAACTAAACTCTGCAGGACAGTGCCCCTCCAGGAGCAGGATTGAAGACCTCTGCTTTAGGGACTCCATATAAAGGTGAGTAAATGAAGGCAGAGTTTAATTGCTGGGTGAACTATCCCTTTAAATGTGAATGTATAATGTTATACTGTTATGGAACAGGGACCCGGAGACAGAAGAGCAGGTGAAAGAGTTTTAGTAGTAGTGGGTAGACAAACAGATAAATGGCAAACACAAGGTAGAGGAGAGCACAGGACATAGACGCTGGGGAGGAATCACTGGAGAGGACACGGGAGATCACACGGGAGATCACACGAAAGGACACGGGAGATCACACAGGTAAGGACACGGGCGATCACACAGGTAAAGACACTGGAGATCACACAGGTAAGGACCCGGGAGATCACACAGGTAAGGACACGGGAGATCACACAGGTAAGGACACGGGAGATCACACAGGTAAGGACCCGGGAGATCACACAGGTAAGGACCCGGGAGATCACACAGGTAAGGACCCGGGAGATCACACAGGTAAGGACACGGGAGATCACACAGGTAAGGACACGGGAGATCACACAGGTAAGGACCCGGGAGATCACACACACTGTTAGACTTTTCTGTAATTTCTACAGTTATTTACTTTAAATCCCCCAGTATTATACTGCTATTTCTCTTTACAGTAAATAACTGTGATTCCAATTGCATCATGGGAATTTTCTGTGACGTCTAACACCACATACAGAGACTTACTGTATTTTTTAAATTTGCTGTATATTACTGTATTTGACGTAGGCCTAACTGCCTCTCTGGCTGGCACCATTCCACCGTGCTTTTTATTTCCTAATTTTTGCCTTACACCGCGTGTCTACAACGCTATAATAGCCAGAGGCTGTCTATATTGGACACATTGAAGCGACCGGACCTTTAAATGCAAACCTGTTTGTCCCTTGTCAGAAATAGCGCGAGCGCTTGGACTCGTATCGGACTACGTCAGAAATATAACGGCCGCGGCGCATCACTACACTGTCTGGGATTTGTCGTGTGTGTCGCGTCAGAGCATCCAGTGTAGGTAATGGGGTCTGTGTTTTGTTGGATCGCGACGTTCGTGTCTGGCCCGGGAAAGAGACGGAATTCACTTCACCGAGAGAGAGATCAGCAAGCAAGGTAAAAAAAAAAAAACCCTGTGTGTGTTGACAGGATTGTGCCCAGTTTAACCTATGTTATAACGTTAACGTTAGCCTAGTTACTCGTCGTCAACATGGCGGTAACGAACTTTACCATGGTAAACTGAGCTAACGTTTCATTTTACACAATTTGTTAGATTGAATTGTCGAGTTAAAATATGCCAACGAGCAACGCGTTTACATAAACAATAAATGTGAATAAACTAATGTGAAATTCTGTTTATAGCCTAATGTTGGCCTACTGATGAGAACCTTTATAGTTTTAGCATTATTTTTCAAACTATACCATATTAGCCTATAGTTTTTTTTTTTTTTATGGAATTTAATATTTAACGTTACTTCCATTTTCGTGTTTAAAGGCAACTGCAACAAAGCGCCAATTCGCGCCAGTGACTTCTAGCAAGATTCCAGAGGTAGGCAGCCCATTTGTGATATATTTTGAGATAAGTTTGCTGAAATGATTAGCATACGCTATGTGAAAATTGCTTTTGAGCCACTGGTGCAGACTAGGTAGCTTACAATATCTTATAAAATCTCTATAAACTTTATATCAAATAAGTGACCTTTGCATTATGTCTAACTTTATTACACAGCAAATGAACCAATCAGAAGATGGACCATTGTCTTTGTTCAGTCTCACCAGATTAAATGTATCCAGGTAAGCACTGCAGTAAAACTCTCACTAATTCATTCACACCAAATCTAGCATTCTAAACAACTTAAGTTTATATTTTTGCATTATTTTGATATTTTATTAGCCAGAAGACTCTACCATTGCAGTCCCACCTGACTAGGAAGGTCCTAATATCAGCACACAGGTGGGTTAACTACTGTAGGAAGGAGAACGATCATCACACAGTGATTTCTTGCATGTGTCTTACAGTGTATTTGTCTCAAACAGGTACTCCTTCACTGCAGACAAGCTGAAATGGGCTAAAATCATCGATTTCAGTCGTTTTTTCTATGGATCTCAGCATTTTTGGACAGAATTTAGGATTTGTAAGTATTACAATTTAATCTGGCATAATTTAATTTAGTTCTTTTGTATGCTATTTATTGACAAAAGCTGTTTACAAATATATATTCTTAAGTTTTTGTGAAAATAATAATAAAAATTAACAAAAAAGGAGGTTAAAAATAATGTGACACTAATATTCTCTCTCTCTCTCTCTCTCTCTCTCTCTCTCTCTCTCTCTCTCTCTCTCTCTCTCTCTCTCTCTCTCTCTCTCTCTCTCTCTCTCTCTCTCTCTCTCATATAGTGTTGGGACCAGGATCTCCTCTGAAGGACTGAGTACATTTGTGTTTGTGGGCACGCATGCAGACCAGGGTACATTCTGATGTTGTCAATCAAGTTCTGAACAGGAACCAATCTTTGGAGAAGTTCATTTATTCACAAAGGTGGACAAAAACATTGTGTTGGCTTTTTAAAGATTATTTTGATGATGATTTTTACTCCTATGCTGTAGAAAAGATGGAGTAGACAGTCAGACATTGATAATGTTTCTTGAGCATCAAAGAGACTTCTTTCAAAAACATTAAGACACTTAAATACTTCTTTTGGCCACCAGTGTACATGAATCCAACACATTTTTGGAAATAAGTGAAATTATTTTTAAGGTGGGGTTATGTGTCTTGTATTGTGAAAAGAACTGTGTTTTGTCCTGTTTTGGACATTTCCTTTTTGAATGCTTAAAAATGTTTATATTCTGCAGTTTTGTGAATGTAATGGTTGATATTTCATTATAATACTTGTATAAGCTAAACAACCAATGACTCTACATTCATTTAGTCAGATGCTAATGTTTTGTTTATGGTTTTATGTATGTTTTCAAAAATGTTTGCAGTGAAGGACAGCACATAATGTGTTAATTTAACACGTTTACACATCTTTGTGCTAACCTCTCTGACATATTTACTTTGTTAAAATCATTAACACAATGAATGAGTTAAAATTAACAAAAAAAATGTTGTCTCTAAACTCACCCATTAATGTGTAAAAATTTCACACATCATTTCCAGCATTGGCATGTTTATTTTGTGATACGAAATGTTTTAAATAAAAAAATGGTATTTTGTGATAACTTTGTCTAATTGGTTTGTATGAAAGTAGTACTTATGTAGGATAAAAATAAAATTAATCATATATCAAAATTATCAAATCTAATTTATATTTAGTACAAATAAAAATAATTACAGTAGTGTACTGATAAGCTTCGTTTTTACAGTAATGCACTGTACTGATTAGCTTCATTTTTACAGTAATGCACTGTATTTACACAAAACTGAAATACGGTTTGGTACTGTAACTCTTAATTACAGTAACTTACTGGCAACAGTGTTGCCAGTAAGTTACTGTAAAAAACCCTTGAAAAGTCTAACAGTGCAGGTAAGGACACGGGAGATCACACAGGTAAGGACACGGGAGATCACACAGGTAAGGACCCGGGAGATCACACAGGTAAGGACACGGGAGATCACACAGGTAAGGACACGGGAGATCACACAGGTAAGGACACGGGAGGTATGGGTCCAAACGTTCCACACACTCAGGATAAACGAGACTGGACGATGAGGAAACACAAGGTGAGTGGTTTTATGGTGAAGTTAATGAAGGAGATCGCTGACTGGTGCAGGTGATTGTGAAGGAGGTGCAGGTGTGGGCCAAGGAGGATGCTGGGAAATGTAGTGAAGGAGATGGTGACTAGGCTGGTGACCGTGACATATACTGTATGTGAAATTCAGTGAAATTTCTGTAAATATTCAGAAAATTAACATCATTTTTACAGGCAGTTAATCCACATCGCAAGACAGACCCTGAGAAACCCTAGTGAAAAATAAATGAACCAAAATGTATTTAAAATACATTTATATTAAGCTAACTACAGTATACTACAAGTACATTTACATATTTATGTACTTAATTTAAATACCTTACAATTGTACATTTGGAATACTAAATTTGGTTACACTTTATTTTAAGGTGACGTAGTTACATTGTACTTACTCAAATAAGTACTGAGTAATATTAATTAACTACACGTACTTACTATAGTGTTACAGTTAGGGTTAGGGTTTGGTTTAGGGATAGTTACCTTAAATTATACATAATTTACTGTTATTACAATAGTAAGTATATGTAGTAACGTGTAACTATATCACCTTAATATAAAGTGTTACCTTAAATGTATTAAAGTCTGCTAAATTGGAAGAACTAATTTTGTACTTAATGCACTTTAGTTATCTGGAAATAGTGATGAGGTCCAACTAAATATATACTTCAGTAATAATAATAATAATGTTTATTTTATATAGCATATTTCTGCAAGCTCAAGGTCGCTTTACAATATTATACAAATAAACATGACAGCAGCCAGAGAAACTATACGGAACTGAGATAGGTAACACAATAAACTGAGGTAGATAACATAACATGCATAACAAGAATCAGATCATAAAGTCAGGGGTCAGAGAAACCAGAAGAAAAAGATATGTTTTAAGGTGGGTTTTGAAATCATGTAATGATGAAAGGTCGTGAATGTGTTTGGGAATAGAAATTCAGAGTGTGGTGACAGCAATATAAAATGCGCTTCCACCAAACGATGATAGTTTGGGGCGTAGGATCAACAACAGACCCATATCAGAAGATCTAAGTGTGCGTGCCGAGGAGAAGGTATGGATGAGATCAGAAATACACAGGGGTCAAGACCATGGAGTGCTTTGAATGTGATAAGGAGTATCTTATATTGAATACGAAAGTGAACGGAGAGCAAATGGAGTCTGCGTAGAGTAATGTGGGAAGATTGGGAGGAATATATTGGATCTTATTTATTGATGTATTGGGTAATCCATAGAAAAGAGAATTACAGTAGTCAAGATGTGATGTGATGAAAACGTGAACTATAGGGTCTCACCATCGCTGACATTTAAAAACGGATGTAAGCGAGCGATATTATGGAGGTGAAAGAAGGCAGACTTAGTGAGTGAGGGAATGTAAGGAAGGAAGGAGAGAGAAGAATAAAAATATTATCCCAGGTTTTTTAACAGCGGTGAAAGGTTGAACTCCAGTAATATTAACATTATCAATGCAGAAACGGGATGTAATTTGAGGTGAATCAACAATAAGTAGGTCTGTTTTATCAGTGTTGAGTTTGAAAAGATTACTGGTCATCCAAGCATTTATAGCATCAATACAAGCTGATATGGAATTAGTGGAGAAATGAGCATTGCGTTGAGAACGGATGTAAAGTTATCTGCGTAGCAATGAAAGTTAAAGCCATAATGATGGATAATGTTACCTAATGGAAGCATGTACTGTAGATGATGAAGAGAAGAGGCCCAAGAACAGAACCCTGGGGATTTTTTTTTTTTTTAGACAGGGGCAGTAGTGGGCTTAGCCTGGCTGATAGAGATGTAATGCTGGCGGTCAGACAGTTTGGAAGTGAATCAGGATAGGACAGGTCCAGAAATACCAAGAGCATGAGAGTCGTGAGTTGAGAATACTGTGAGAGATTAAGTCAAATGCAGAGGAGAGGTCTAAAAGAATTAAAATGCAGATGGAGCCTGAATCAATGGCCATAAGGAGATCATTGACAAGCCTAAGAAGTCTCAGTGCTGTGGAGGGTGCGAAACCCGGATTGGAAACATTTGTAGAAGTTATGAGATGACAAATATGTTTGAAATTGAGCAGCGACCACTTTCTCAAGCAGCTTCGAAAGAAACTGAAGATTTGAGATTGTTTTGCAATTGGCCATGTCAGAGGGGTCGAGGCCAGGTTTCTTTAGGACAGGGCAGCAGTTTTTAATTCCAGAGGAACAGCACCTGTACTGAGTAGCAGTGATGGGAATAACGGCGTTATAAATAACGCCGTTACTAACGGCATTACTTTTTCCAGTAACGAGTAATCTAATTGATTACTCTTCTCATCTTAATAACGCCGTTACCGTTACTGACAAAAAATGCGGCGCGTTACTATAACTGATGAAGCTGTTTTTTTTTTCATCAGACCAACTAGATCTCTGAGCGAGAGGCAAATACTTTTTTTTACTGCTCTTCCTTGGTTAGTGGGCAGAGCACGAGACAAGCGCATAAATGCTGACGATTGGCTGAGGTAGAGTAAAATTTCATTGTAAGCTAATCAGAGGTAGAGTTGCGGGTGTTCGAAAGCACGCATAGAAGTGATGGGCATTCGGCTCTTTTGACTCAGCTCACTGAAAATAGCCGGCTCTTTTGGCTCACAAACGGCTCCTTAAATGACTTTGACTATAATATTTAAATTTTTATTACATAATTATTTAATTTCTATAGGCTAAATTTGTAAAAATAGAGTCGGCTCTTCAGATATGCGAGCCAGCTCCCGACGTTCACCTAAAAGAGCCGGCTCTTAGAGTCGGCTCATTCGCGAATCGCGAACGACCCATCAAAAACTCATTCGCGAACGAGTCGATCCATCATCACTAACGCTCATTCGCGAACGACCCATCATCACTACCCAGGTGAAAATAAAGTGTACTTGAGTGCACTAAAAAAACACTTAAATACAAGAAAGTACATTTGTAGTACATTCCTATTTTTTGTGCTAAAGAAAAGTTTAAAAATTATACACTATAAATACACTAATTAAAAGTATATTTTTACTTAAGTAGTACTTAAGTGTAATTGCAAAAGTATACTAAATAACATTGATATTTTAAATGTATTTTTAGTGCATAAGAAAAAAGATATACTATTGAAAAAATACACAGAAGTGTTTTATAAGTGTATTTCTTACAAGTAAATTTTTAATACATTAAAAATAGTTCATTGTTAGTGCACTTTTAGAAAGCTATTATAAGTTTAAATTAAATTGATTTTACTTAAAATATATTCAAAATGTAATAGTCAAAAATAAAATTTTCCCAAAAGTAGTATTTAAGTACACTTTATAAAAATAAACTAAATATTACTAATTCTTTAAATTGATTTTAAGTGTATAAGGTACTCCCAGGTGAAAAAGACATAGTATTAAATGTATTAAAAATATACTTGAAATACAAATAGTATAATACATTTGTATTACCAACATGCTTATTTGAAGTGCATAAAAAATACATTGAATTGTATTTTAATATATTTCTAAAAAGTATACTAGAAATACATTGGTAATAAATATATGCTTATAACGCTCATGAATTGCGAACGACCCATCATAACGCATAGTCGGACAGGACAGGACAGGACAGGACACACAAGGAACAACACAAGCCAGTCAGTCAACGAGAGACAGGTATGGCGACGAGCCCAAATAATCCAAAAGTAGCCTTCTCTAAAAGGAAGTACAGACATTTTTTTGTTTTATTTGCACTACAAAGAGTGTATATATTTGTTATTTCTTTTTGGTATATTGCTTAATAAGCTTAATTTAATTTTGCCCAATTGTGGCCTGTTGAGGGGCAATAAATATCAAAAGTTCCAAAACATCTATTGTGTTATTTGCATTGATCCACTATATAAACATAATATCTACATACATGGCATTTGATTGGAGGCTAGTCTCACTTTGTCCCACAGCAACATTTTTTTTTAGACGTGTGTACAATGTTTCATGTTTCTGTTAATAATGTATTGTATTAAGTGTCCATTTCATTATAATATTCAGATTTATCATAAATAATTGAACATGCACATGTATTTTAAGTTCCGTTAAAGAGGGGTAGAGGTGGGGTAACATTTGAGCATTTAAAATTTAATTTTACTTGAAAGTAACGCAATAGTTACTTTCTTAAGTAACTAGTTACTTTTAAAATTTGTAACTGAGTAACTAATTTAGTTACTTTTTGGAAGAAGTAACTAGTAACTGTAACTAATTACTTTTTAAAAGTAACTTGCCCAACACTGCTGAGTAGATGGGAAATGAGAAGAGAAATAAGCAATGAAATAACTGGTGCATAGTTTTTTAAGTAAATCAGTAGGAGTGGGATCAAGATAGATTTGATTGTGCTAAAATGGAACTATTACAAGTAAACTTTAGGTACATTTAAAAAATCTTGCATTTAAAGGTTGATATTATATCATACTATCCTTACTAATAGTGATATTAAACACATTTTAGGCTTAATATTAAGAAATGTGCATTGTGCAAAAAAGAAGTACTCCAAATTAAGTTTAATTATAATATTTATATCAGTAAGTCTCAAGCAATATGTCAGTAAAAATGTTAATGGATTTGAAGCATACTTAGTATGAAATATATATTTTTTCATTTTAAATACATTTTGGTATAGGTTTGTTTCACTAGGGAAGCATTTCTGTTCTCTTTTCTGGAACATCCTCGATGAATCCAAGATGTTTCTATGGCTTCTGTTGGACAGAGTTGGGAGTCCCTTTGGGTTTAAGCTTCATTGGTCAGTATGTCAGCTGTCCCTTCCCATTTATCTCACAAGCGCATATCCTCTTCAGCTCTTTTGCTATTGCTCTGGATGATTTCCAGCCTAGACAGTAACAGAATGCCTGGAATGTCTCAATGTGACACCTCCAAGGGAGCTATCAGATCAACAATCCATCTTCACATCCCATTACCATAGCATAAACATGTTTTGGCCTAATCATGTTGAAATTCCTATGCCATTGCCACCACATACAATATGAAACTGCTCTTATCAGATGTTCTGGCTCGACTTGAACCCCCTGATGGCACCAAAGTGAACTTCATACATAGGTATCACTATAAGAGTTTTTTTATTTTTATTTTTTTATGTTGATGCCATGGACCAAAATATCTTTTATATATATATATATATATATATATATATATATATATATATATATATATATATATATATATATATATATATATATATATATATATATATATATATATATATATATATATATATATATATATACTATATGTGTGTGTGTGTGTGTGTGTGTGTGTGTGTGTGTGTGTGTGTAAGCTGCAATACATTTCCAGGATTGTTTTATGAATAGAAAGTATAAAATAATTTATTTGAAATGTAAATCCTTTGCAACATTATAAATAATTTTACTTTTTACCATTTTAAAATAGCTACAGCTTCCTATAGAGGCAAGTAGAGAGTCCTGAATGACTTCCCATGTTGTTCTAGGCTTTGTAATGCTGGTTAGGTGCTGATCTAGCTTGTAAGACCAGTTTAAGTCTTAATTATGACCACTGAACACAACATATTCTGATCTTTTTTAGGATAGAGAAAGGCTTCTCACTAGGTTTTGGAAAAGAGCCATTGATTGCACCCATGAAGTTATAAAAAGTGTTTTGAAACACTTCACCTAGTGCTATCCATGCTGCAAAAACACCTGTATATATTTATAGCCTTTGAGAGAAATTCCAAACATTTAAGCTGCACAAACATCTTATCAAAAAATAGTACAATGAAGATTGTTTGGAGATAGTATTGTTCTTGTTCAAGTGGTTTGTCTCTGAGAGCACCACTTGTCACTCACACTAGTGCTTTCTGCATTGAGACATACTACATGTGAAATATTTATGCTATGGACATGTGTGCTGAACTCCAGCAGCGTTTAAGGGTGAAGGGACGGGCATGTTGTTCTGGGGCTGAGAGTGAGGTCATCCTCAAGTTCCCAGTGTCCCTGCTCACCATCCTGCAATCAACTGATCGACTGCTGCCTTGAAAGCTTCTACTTTACTTTAATTCCCAAGAACCCCCTCCAAATTGTTGCGATAGACTGGCATAACGTCATGGTTGTCTGCGATCATATGATTCCCTGCTCTATATAGAGAATTGGATACTTTTTAATTCATGAGTTTCAATTTGGCCAACCCATAGAGGAACTTGAATTGAAATTTAAATTGGAATGAGAAGGGAAACTTATTAGTGAACTGCAATTAAAAATAAATATATTGGTAAGATTTTTTTTTCTTTTTTTTTTTAAAGAAGTCTCTTATGCTCACCAAATCTGCATTTATTTGATACAGTGAAAACAGCAATATAGTGAAATACTATTTTAATTTAAAATAAAATGTCTATTTAATGTAATTTATTCCTGTGAGGTCAAAGCTGAATTTTCAGCATCATTACTCACATGTCACATGATCCTTCAGAAAGAATTTTAATATGCTGATTTGCTCCAAGAAATTTCTTATTATTATCTGTGTTAGACATCGACTTAGACATGCTCCTGGGTCAATATATTTTGTTGATCCTGGAACAACATTCTTGTCCGAAAATTTTGTCCTAACCATATGCTGTGACTACCCCTAAACCTAACCCAACCCATCAGTTATCCCTTAAATAGGACGGAAATGATAGGTGAATAACACTGATGCAGAAGCACTTAACCCTGCTTACAAGCCTAAACTTGACATAAACTGTAAACTTGTCCCTCAAATCTGATTGGTTGATTGGAATGTTGTTCCAGGAACATGTTGCACTTGGTGAAATCAGGTTCTGCTTTATTTGAAATAGAAATATTTTGTAACATTACACATCTTTACTCTCACTTTTGATCAATTGAATGCATCCTTGCTGAATACAAGTATTATTTCTTCATAAAAAAATCTTACTGACCCCAAACTTTTGACACGGTAGTGTACATATACAGTATAGTAGCTAGAAAATAAACTGGACAGTAGTTTGCACTAAGGCAGAATAAGTCCCAGGTTGCTTTTTAGTCCCAGTCCATCTCTGGCTTTCTATGGAAAGCAGCACAAAAAATGCATGTCTCTGATAACCTTTTCTGACCAGAAAATAGACCATGTGGATTTGAATCACTCTTTTTATTGGAGAAAGGTTGAAGAAGCTTTGCACGCCTGTGTAAAGGGAGACACGTTGTCTGTCCGAGCTGCTCTGAGCATTGCACATTGGTTCGATTTTACATTCAGGGTTTTGTGTGGTGCCATCATTTTAACACTCTAACTTTGTTTAATATTGTTGGATAAGGTTTCATAAACTTCAACTATGCATGAAATGCTTCTACGGCAAAATTAGAACAGAAATAACAGTTCAAAACAAAACCAATAGTCAGGTTTCTCTCATCTTCTGAATGAGGCATTCTTCTGGTTTTCTTGCAAGATCCTCAAAAGGTTGATGCTTTAAACAGAAAATAAATGATGGTTCTCCACACACATACAGTACATGGATACAGTTTTGACTAATGCAGTGGTTTTAATCTTTATTTGCTTTCTTAAACTAAGGGTTCAGTGCAAGGTCTGATAAAACAAGGAATTAATCCACTTTTATATGTTGTCACACAATTTGATTATTTTTCTTCTGTCATCGGCCAACATCCACAAACTTCCCTGAAATCTTCTTACACTAATCCTGCTGAGTAGGCTGCGGTTATGGAGACACAGATGCGTATCTGATTCTGATACTTTGTAATACCACAAACTTCGTAGCTTCAAAACTATTATCACCCTACAATGTTCCTCCGACGATCTTGTCATTCGTATCATCATTTCTGTAATCCACATTCATAGGTGTGTTTAAAGGCATAGTTCACTTTAAAAATGAAAATTCTGTCATCATTTACTCACCCTTATGCGGTTCCAAACCTGTATGAATTTCTTTCTTCTGCTGAACACAAAAGAAGATATTTTGAAGAATGTCGGAAACCAAACAGTTGATGGGTCCCATTGAATTCCATTTTTTTTTCTCCTCATACAATGGAAGTCAATGGGGCCCATCAACTGTTTGGTTATCCATATTCTTCAAATATATATTTTTCTTAAATTAGGATACGTTTACTTGAGAAGCAAAATTACATAAAATAACAAGTGTTATTTTCTGAAAAATGTATATTAAAAAAGTGACTTTACGCTTAAAACGTGAAAAAAAAAATCTGACAGTGGAGTAAAAAAAATACATTTGTTTTCCTTTTAAATTAAGTTTATTATTTTCTTACCCCATGGCAGTGGGGTTTCCCAAATGCACTAGTTTCACGGTACTTTTAATGGTGCTTTTTTGTCTGTGTTTTTTTTTTTTTTTTTGGAGCTTGACATAAATGTTCAGTATTTTCTTTGTATGGAAAAGTTCAACTCACATATTCTGCCTATCTCCTCTGTTGTGCTTCACGGAAGGAAGAAATGAATACAGAAATGACATGCGGGGAAGTTAATAAAAATCAAATTTACATTTTTGTGGGAAACGATTCCTTTAATTTCAGAGGAAATGCCACAAAAGAAGTTGTACTTGAAAGCCAAAGTAATCCACAGGTCATCTCTACTGGAAGTTCTTGTCGGGGTATTGAGCATTCACAGATTCATTGAAGTCCAAAACTAGCATGACCCCGGGCTTCATGTTTAGACTGGTGAAATCTTTACAGCACAGCATTTTTTCCTCAGGGCCAAAGATAACAAACAACGGAAGCAATGTTAAAATTTCCTCCCTTTAGGTGGACCAGAGCTCATCCTGAACAAATTGGGTAGAAAAAACAGGCTCTATACTGTATGTCATTAGCTGTGCTATACTACGTCAACGTAATGGTGCCTCTGAGTACTTATGGTAGACAGGCGTTATCCCGTGCTGAAATATGGTGCACTCTCTGATCCCAAACATGTTCTGTCATTTTATGATGAGCCGTTCTGAGGTAGGTCTGATTTTAAAGAGCTTATGGAAGGAGAACAGCAAAGGAACATGTTTGTACTGGGAAAAAAGTGAGTTTTAATCCATCTTGTTTTCCTGTGAAATATCTAAACATCCTTAAAACAAGATAAATGTACTTGAGAAAGCTAAATGTCTGCGAATTTGCTTGTCAAGTAAATTTATTGTGTTTTAGGGATGTTTAGATTTTTGAAGCAAGACATAAATACTGATAAATTACTTATTTATCATCAGTATATTTGCATTCGACATTGAGTTAGGGAACACAATGTCGAATGCAACAAATGGTGCTAAGTGTTCACTGAAGAGGTAAGTTTTATTTGGAATATGACATAAATGTCTGCATGTTCAGGTTTGCTGGAATGTTATTGGAGGGCGGAGTTTTGGAGAGTGGGTGTGTGGTTGAAAGTAGTAAAATGGTGAAAAGTTAGTTGAATAGCCAAAAAATCTTAAAATAGCATGTTCAAACATTGTTCAGATCAAATTATTGGCTGTTACTGTATGTATGGCCTCTTCAGAAGTAAGAGAGTAATACTGATTGGATTGCAGGAACAAATTATGCCATTTCTCATTTAGGTTTTATTTATTTTAGGAAAAAAAAAGGTTTGCTGGTCTTAGTTGATTTAAAGTGGTCTTCAGGTGGTTCAGCTGGGCAGTGCTCGTTGAAAAGTGCCCAAAACCCCTCTAAAACTTTTTTCTGCAGGTATATTTTAAAAAGACACTGGTCCCTTAAAGGTACAATATGTAGGTTTTTGCCGCCAGAGGTCGCATTTTCAAAACAATAACAAAGGCAAAGCTGGATGATGCTACGAAGGAGAATGGAACGATGGGAGATGTCGTCTTCACAATCCAGAGCTGTATGGAAGTCACGAATCTTGTTCACGGATGAGGTCATTAATTTGATTTTGTATTTCCTGTACGTTTGATCTCACTATTTTATGTCATCATAATGAATTATCTGCAAGGAACGTGAAATGTAATACTATATTAGCCTGATGTGTGACTATTTGTCAAATGATTTTGTGGGTTAATGCTGCGCAGTTTTACACATTTGAAACAATCGTACTAAGAGTAAATTTGAGCAAACTCACAGTATTTGCAAGTAATGGCTAAATATTTTTGTGCAACACATACTGTATTTAAATTCACTGCTATAGACTTGGTCACCAGACTTGATAAAAAGCGTTACTGAAGTACAAACAATGTGCAATATAACTGTATGTGTACAATAAATAATACATATTTGCTTACCTGTCTATTAAAACACATGCGAGAGCGGTGTCTGTCATGTCCAAGTTTGTCACAAAGTTCTCTCCATCTCGAAAATGCCACGCCAATATTGATCCTTGTTTTATTTCTCTGTTTTTCCCATCTACATTTAAGTTTTTTTGGAATTTCTGTACTTGCCAATCAATAATCGTGAACCATGATGACTGAAGGACACAACAGCGTCGTGCGAGATACTGTATCATAGATATATAAGCCCTCATTAGTGGCTTACATATAGCGGCCCATTGAAACGGCCGCTAATGAGACATCCATGGTATATATGTCTATGGTTTCTACAAGCGGAAACCGAAGATAGCGCGGATATTACGTAATTGATAGGCGACTATGACAAGGGATGTGCCATTATTTAAAACTGGAATTTCTCTGATTTACAAATCCTTGGGAACTTTTGGGATAATGTAAGTACACAACTGCATGACATATCACACTGTGTAAGTGGGTTTTTTTTATATTTCATTACAAAAATCTTATATATTGTAGGCTACCTTTAAACACTTGTTAGCAACTTTTATAGTAGCTGAATTTCAAAGGAGTAGCTTGATTGTAGTTTAGCTACTTTTCACTAAAGTTTAAAAAGCTAAAGCTATAGCTTTCCCGACATTGTTTATATGATGACAATGTACTATTATACCGTTAGTTGAGCTGTATGCGCGATGGGCGGCGCCATGTTAATTTGTGCCGCAGACTCAGTTCAGAGAATCGGATCTGTTGGATTTACAACACGTGAATTTATCCACTTCTCCCGAAATACTTAAAAGTAAGTGGCTGGTGAACTGGGAGAAGAATAGAGTAAACATTAAAGTTACTTACACAATGTGTATCTGATGTGAATAAAACGTGTCGAATTATAATGGAAAGGATTATTATTACCTCTTCCATAGACATCAGTGTGTATTTGACAAACTCTAAATGTATTGTTTTTTTAGTACTTATGTGAATTTATATGTCTGAAACCTAAAATAAACAGTATGTGGTTGAAAAAACTGAAAAGTTGTGATATACAGTATGACAGCTCTGAGCGCCTGTCTCTGGCTAAATTCAACATTTGAATTTAGCAGTTGATCATGTGATGCACTGACCGTTCTAATCACACCGGTGTGAACGTACGTGCGAAAGGCTTAAAAACAAGAAATTTTATGACACAAAATTTTGAAATAGGCTTAAATCAAACACATTTTAATTCATATTCTGCATTTATATATATATAATATATATATAAAAAACAACGGAAAACAAAAACAACGAAACAAACAGCTAGCTGACCCCTAGAGGGGTGGGGAAATGGGGGGGGGGGGGTGGCCGACCCCCCCCAGCCCCCCCTGTTCCAACGTCTATGATTATACGTACATAGTACGGCCTAAATGTTGGTTTTGGTCTTTCATTCCAGTTGTCTTCCAGTGAAGAGGTCTCCAAGACTGTGACAGGGGAACCACTCCTTGTGAGACTTCATGGCTCAATGAAGGCCTGCTGGTGCTACGTAATTAAGGGAAGAGACGTGCGTTCCCTCCCAAAAAACATAAACACAGAGCAACTTCAGCTGTCAGCAACCGGTAAAGCTGTCCAAACGTATCAATGGACCAAGGTCCCACTAGAGATCTTCAGGACTATTGAGATTTGTACGTGTACTCTTACTCAATTACATTTCTGTGACGAGCACAATACTTTATTTATTTAACACATACAACAAACTAAACGAGGACATCTGCCAGTCACCTCTGTCCCTAGGGGTTCATGCATGCATTTGTCAAAGCTATTGAATGTATCATTTTCAAAGTATTTAGTATAATGATGATTGTTTCTCAATCATCACTCTGAAAGGTCTTTATGTCATTTAGTTTTCCACCTTGTCTCTTTATACTTATGCTCTCTTAAACATTCGGTCAGGATGAATGAAATATTGCTTGTAGTAATAGATGACAGACCTTGACAGATGACTCCACACTATTTTTGTTGGCAGATACTCACAATGAAGAGATATTTTAACAGTTTCACTTACAGACTCCTCGTGGGGTCTAAAACAACATGTCAGGCGTGATTGCTGGCGAAGGGGACGTCCTTTGAGCAGTGAGTCTTTTGACTGATAGAGGCCTGTCTGTTTCAGGATAAATTAGAAGACATGCTCTGCAGGTGTAGCAATGATAAATGGTCCAGAATTCTGAGCCTTTCAGAACAATCTAGGGGAAAAGAGAGATTTGCATTATGTAAACAACTGTTCACCCAAAATGAAAATATAATTTTGTCATGTCATGTTCCAAATATACCTGTTACGGACACAAAATTACAAAAGTAGTCCATATCACAGTATTCTGAAGCGACAGAATAGCTTTGTGTGAGGAACAGATTAGCATTTGCCTTTGTTTAGCCTACTAAAATCAGCTTTACAAATCTTTGAACTGAAGCATTTCATTCGGGCACCGGCACAAAATACAAAACCTACAGTATTGCGGTGTACAAAGCAGCCATTTTTTTATCAGACCGTGGTTGTTGACTTTTCAGAGCTTCATGTACCATGTAAAAAAAAAAACATACTTGTTTGATGAGTAAATTACCATTTTTATTTTTGGGAGAACAAATCCTTTAAATATTACTTAACACATGTAACCAAAATGTTCAAGAATTCAATGAACAAAGTAACAAAGTTCCCCACACATTGCATGTTTGTAATATTTTCGTTAGTTTTCATCCACCTCAATTTGCTGCGCCAGTCTTTTCCCCCAAGTTAGTTTATAAAATGTGAAAAGTTCTGCATAATCTCTCTGGGCTCGGTGAAAAGCATTTATTTTTGTATGTAAAAAGTGATCAGTTGACTTAACCTAAAAAAAAAAAGTGAGGAAACCCATTGCCTTAAAATTACCAAGTGAATACACTTCATGTGTAATTGAAAATATTAAGTTATATGGAATTGTCAAGTTCTCATAACTTAATTTTTTCAATTACACATGAAGTTAAAGTCAAGTCAACTGATCACTTTTTACAGTGTATTGTTCTTTCTACTAAAGTTGCTTTATATATACTGTACCTCTTGTGTAAAAAGATAAGAAGCCATAATTGGCGCTGGAAATCTTAATAGATTCCTTGTTTTATCTTTGGTAGAATAATGATATTGTAAGGTAATAAAACAGAGATTGCAGAGTGACAATTTCTGGTGGTGTTTAAAATAAATGAGATTCTGAACTTATCGTGAGGGTTTGTTCTTGTAAGACTCGTCCGTCATAGGCATTGAAGCTCTAACAATCATAAATCCGCATCAAGAATATGAGTAATCCTGCTGCGATGATGGATCCGACGGGAACAGAGTGGAAATTAAAGTTTGATTTACGAGGCTCGCTTTGCTGTTCCCTGGGCCGTCGGATTCTAAGTTCCCATTATCTGAAAACAGCAGACCTCTCGCACACTCCCACTTAACAACCCTGGATCAGGCTCCAGGAAGTGAGACTTCTTCTGCCATTCCTGCTAGAGCTCGTCAGGGCTAATGAACACAGACAGCCGAGAGAAGAGGTCTGAGGACTGCGCACTGTAAAAAAATCCTGTTAAATTTACAGAATAAAAACTGCCAGTGGTAGTTGCCAGAAATTCACAGTAAAACTAAAATGAAACATGGTGATGGCATTTTTGTGCCAATATATATTTTACAGTTAATTTCCATTTATATTATAAAAAAATAAAGTATGTAATTTCTGTGCCACTAGTGGCACCAAATAATTGCCAAAACAATGACTGTTTTCAAATGGGTTTCACAAATAAGAAATAATAATTAAATGTGTTATGTGCGGTCACACAGAGAATGCAATTTTACTGTTTTCAATGTTATTACGGTTAGTCAAACTTTTCACTTCATTTTAACAATCTTTTACTATAAAAATTATGTTATGTTAAATTTTACTGTAAAAAATTGTCTTAACACATATAATGAATAACAGGCTACATAGATTTTAAATGAAATGTTTATTGTATATTTAATTTCTCATTGAATTTGGCAATATAACTTACTATACTTTTCCTGTAGCTGTATATCAAGTTTATGTGAAAATGACTGTACGTAACATTTGTATAGCTTCCTCTTGAAACAGTTTAGGAAAGATTCCTCTTTCTTACATCTGAGATCATCCATTTGTTAATCAATGAAGCCAGACCATTGACACTTTATCCAATGAATGACCTCAAATGAGAGTGATTGACAGAAAGGGACACACTTCAGATTAGGGTCTAATTCTCAATATTAACTATGACTTTTATCTCAATAAACTTATAATTACTGCTTATTAATAGTTAGTAAGGTAGTTATTAAGTTTAGGTATTGGGTAGGATTAGAGATGTAGAATATGATCATACAGAATAAGGCATTAATATGTGCTTTATAAGTACTAATAAAAAGCCAAAGTAATATGCATGCTAATAAGCAAGTAGTTAATAGTGAGAATTAGACCCTAGACCCCAGAGCAAAGTTTCTTAAACTGTAAAATATTGTAAGGGATAATGTCCGACATAGACTGTAGACTCTGACAGGAAGATTGAGTTTATTGTGAACTCATGAACTTTTTGAAACGTCAATGTAGTTGCGTAGGGACATAAATCAGCCAGATTCCATTAAAAAGATCGTCATTTGTGTTTAGAAGATGAATGAAAGTCGTACGGGTTTGGAACGACATGAGGGTGATTAATTAATGACAGAATTTTTATTTTTTGGGTGAACTAACCCTTTAAACCTTTAATGTTAGTAAAAATATAATAATTGATTGTTTTTCATGTGCAAGTTCACAGTGCATTAACTATAAACATTTTTTTAACAATGTATTAGTAAATATTGGAATAAGATTAATAAATGCTGTAGACGTATTTTTCATTGTTAGTTAGCTACTTGTAACAAAAGAAAACCTTATTGTAACCAAAAGTTACCAAAATATCTGACCGCAGAATTCTGTGATCGGAATCAAGTTTTCCAAAATTTGATTGATATTACAGTAGATACTACTGTTTGTTTTTAAGTCCCTTAAAAAAGAAGAGAAAAGCAGTCGTGGGGAGAAACTTGTGTGTTTCGATGAGGTAATGCACCGAGCTGCAGAGAATGGAAGTGCAGAGGCGCAAGGGGTCAAACACATTCCCGACAGCGCGCGAGCCATACTGACAGTGGGGGAATGACATCATAGCATCTCACTGATGTGCCCTTTTAAGGAAGCTGCCTGCAGGAGAGCACTTACTGCTGCTGCACGCACACACAATGTGATTTATCCATGAGATGGACAGCGCGCGAGCTTGCTCTGGCACGCTGGTCCATCTTCCCGAGCGAGGAGTTCGAAAGCAGACTTGTGTTCTTTTTAAATATGCATTTATTCCTTTTCCTCTCCTTGTTCAGTCTCATAAACTTTCGTGCCCTTTTCAAGTGCCACTAAGGCGGTGTGTGCGCCCCATCACAGATCTGCTCCAACCCTCAGCCTGCTGTGCCATTGTGTCCACTTTCTTCCCGCAGACAATGCCCGCGCTCCAGGAGTGACCGTAGTGCCAGCATTTTTATACAGCCCTGGTGCACCGATCAAACTCTGAAGCTGGAACCTTCCCCGACACCTGCAGCTTCACAGCACCCTACCAGAACATAGTGTAATCAGGCCACATTGCTGCCTGGCAGAACCGTGCAGGATTTGACAGTAATAGCACACTACTGCAACTACAGTTAAATAAGCGCTGGCGAAGGCAGAGAAACAATGGTGTAATCATAATAGATTATTGTATTAATAGAAAGAGAAAGACTTCTGTTTTAGCAGAAACGTCGCATTTACATACAGTACACCGTGTGCTGGTTATAAAACATATTATGCAAAAAATAATAAAAGTTCAACCCAAGGTCTTTATGCTCTCATGCTGAGGCAGTTCATCATGCTTTTGGGTGCTTTCCATGCATCTCATGTTCTAGAGTAGACAGTTCACTGTGCAGCATTGCAACAGGTATCCTCATTTACATGTACTGTACTGTATGTAGGTTATTTTTTGACATTTATGGCCATCCATGGAACCTTTCCATTAGGTTCTTAATATTGGAAAAGGGTTCTTTAGATAATAACTGTTCACTGAAACGTTCTTTAGGGAACCCAAAATGGCATCACTGAAAAAACAACAACAACAAAAACTTTTGGACCTTGATGTTGCTAGCACCTTGCTTTACTGGTTGACTTACCAAGGCAAGGCAAGGCAAATTTATTTGTATAGCGCATTTCATACACAGCAGCAATACAATGCAATAGTCACATACAGTCAGGCTCTGCATGACTAATTTTCCAGAAAAGTAGTTGAGTAGTCAATCACTCGCAATGTTGAGCTTGACTATGCAGTTGCTAGGGCACTGCTGCTGGGATATTTCAACCCATGTTTGGGTAAAATATGGACAAACCCAACTGTTGGTTTACTTTTTTTTTATTTTATTTTTTTTAAACCCAACGGTTGGGTTTAAAATTTGATCCAAACATGGGTTGAAATAACCCAGCATTTTTTTAGAGTGTAGGTGTTGCTAGGGTGTTATGAGTAGTTATATAGTAGTTATAGTTTTTTTATTTACATATTGTGGATAGGTATCCTAGTGTCAAAGTACTGTAAATGTAAACTTTAACTAAATCATACAATTAAAAGTGATTATCCAATATAAATCAATGGTATTCTTTATCTCTAAGATTGATTACATTAAACACTAAACTGCTGTAAAGGTTTTTTTTTTTTTTTTTTTTTTTTTTTGACATGACTAAGCTAACCCCAAACAATGGCAGTTGTTTCTCTAAGAACATTGGCACTTGCATTTGCCAAAGACTGCCCCGTGATCCTCGAGGAATAAAAAGTTAAGTTTTCCATTATTCTGGCAATAGAACACCAGGTTATTAAATATTAAAAAAGAAGTGTCTGCTAAAAGAGGTTATATAATGCTGATGGTGGAGGGATATGCATCTAAAATGTCTCTCCCTGCCTTGCTCCTCCATTCTACTTTTGCGAAGAGAAGAAAGGAAGATAGAGTTCATGCCGGGTAAAACCATCACATAGCAGAGATATCTCTTTGAGATCGCTTCTCCACCTTCATTATTAATTATTCATTTTGAGATGAGGTCACCAAGCAAACTTCTGCAATCTATAGGAGCCAGTCTGACACATTTGGGTTTGGACAGCATCTGGAGTGCTGCAGACTTCCATGTTTGCCATTAAATGGTCCCTAGCTCTGGATTTGTTTGCACATATGCCTTTCAGTTTGGTTTGCCATTAGACATGGGCCATTGTGGGCCAGTGGTCTAACTGGATAATCACAAGGGCTCTGTTCCAAAACTTGATGTGCTCCCAATGTAGGCAGAACATTACAGTTGTGCTCTCAGTGTGAAGGCTGTTCCAAAAGGTCTAAGACACGTTATTTTGGCCAAATTTCAAAACAGCATTGGATGTATCCTTCACAGAGAAATGTTGGATGGAAAAAAAATCCATCCAAGAATGTAAATGAAACAATAGAAATGTTGATTATAAAAGTAATTCTTTCAGTGCTAAGAAATATTGATTATAAAATGATTTAAATAAAAACATTAAACACTGTTGCACTATAGGCCTATTGCAATGTCTGTTGTATTCCTTCTGTACACCCACAAAATGATAATGTGGGAGTTTCACATGCGTATTTGAATTCTGTTCACTTCTAAAACTTTGCAGTGTGTACTTCAGTAGTGGCCTATACTGTAGATCCACCTGTAGCCATTTATTTTTTTGTCTGTGCTTTATTGTTTGTACCACACAGAGGTTTGTCATTAATTTTTTTGCGCCATATGGTTAAAAAAAAGACAGAAATAGACTGTAGTATCCTTTTTAGTTGCTGTTGTTGTAAAACTTGAAGCCAAAACCCATAAAATGTCGCTGCTATGTCACATGCGGATTGTCTTCAGTGCGTCAGTGTAAACAGAGCCATGTGAAAAGGAGGATCTGTGCGTAACATTATCTGATATCCACAGTAGTTAAGCACCGAGTTGCTGTTTAGTGCTGAGGATGAAATTACACTCATAAAAAAAGATCATTACAAGAAAACTTCTCTGCAACTCTGCTGGCTGGATGAACTGAAGCTCACAGTCATAACTTTACTAAATGATACTGACATTTACTAAGCCTGCTGAAAGCATTGAAGTTGAGTTAGACTGATACATTCCATTAGAAGACATCAGTGGAAAAAGAAGAGAAATCCATTACGGATGAGCCAACATCTGGCCCGCCAATCTTATATTATTTTCACTGTGTATTTTTTTTTTCCCTCTATGAATGACCTATGACTTGGAGGTCAGGTATATATATATATATATATATATATATATATATATATATATATATATATATATATATATATATATCACTCCGCCCAAGTAGCAGTGCTTCGCCTTCTGAGAATATAGTTCCCAGTATGTATATGGTTAGAAGATGGCTGTGTCTCATGTGACCTTGTTATTTGTACACACTGTGACTATACAAATCACAACATGTAAATATGATAAAGTTGGCGTTACTTTGTCACTTATTGGGAGCAGTATGCTAGCTGGAGCCGTTTACCTCCAGTCTTTATGCTAAGCTAGGCTAGCGGTGGGTGCGTCAGACAGAGTTACGGCACGCACGGAGATGAGAAGGGGATGTATGGACTTATCTAATTCTGGGGGATACGGTGAATAAGCTAAAGCCCCAAAAAGTCGGTGTGTTCCTTTAAGTCAGATTAATTTAATTTAATTTAAGTTGAAATGATGTAAACATCCAAGTTGATTGTACATACAAATTTAAGGCAGCAACTTTTACAGTGTAGGTTCACTTTATTATCATTTAGCACTTGCAGTATACAGATGTACAAGGGAGAATGAACTATTGCTTCACCATGGTGTGCAAAATAAGAGCAATTCAGGGAGGGAAAGGGGTGATGAACACTTCTGTAGCAGAGAGCGAATGTGTAATGAGAATTTAGCAGCTTGAGGAACAGATGTGCAGATGAGAAGAACAGGGGTGGTGGGTCAGGGGACATATAATTATCTGTCAAAGATGATCAGATGTGTGACATCAGACATGTACAGAAGGTCAAACTTAAATAATGTTAAATCTATGAATGACTCATCGGTCTTAATAGCTGCTGTTGGCAGATGAAGGCGAAAGCACTGTAGGTGGCTATCACACACCCTCTGGATAATATAAATGAAAATCTCAAAAAAGTGAAGGGGCTGCAATGAGTCATCTGTTTACATCAAGGTCACCATGATAAGAAACCTGGTCATAAATGAACAGGGTCCAAAATGAATGACAAGAATTGGCTTTGGAGCATTAATAAATGATGCTGGTTGCCACTTGCCAGCAACTTTATTAGGAGCTGCAACATAATACATGGTTTAAATCGAGCTGCAAGTATGATAATCTGGCCCTTGCTGATGTAAGTAATGTGAGCGATTTCAATCAAACCGTCCACTAAAGAAAACATCTGTCGCGACTCGCAATGTGTCTTTTGATTGCTCGATTATTTCCTTAAACAGAGGTTTGGCTATGAGACATCTGTAATATTCCTCACATTAAGCGAACAAACAATAGTATCAAAAACATATAAATATTTATATATAATGCTGTATTTTGTTTGTATAGCAGCTTGAAAGACAGCTAAAATCCTCAGTAGACTCAAGATCACAAACACAGAGAGGTAAGATGATTGATTTTAACTGTCTTCTGTCTTCCTCAGTGAGTTTCTTTCATGAAACTGAAAATAAAGACTTGGGGTGAATTTACTTACCTAATTCACTATTCAGTTATCATCTGCAATCCACTTTAACCAGACAGTAAGGGCCAGATTTACTAAACAGGGCAAATTAGCATGAAAGGAATTCCAAAAAAGCGCAGATGGGAGAGGAAAGTTCTGTGTGTGATCTACTGACGGCAAACAAATTAAAGAACACAGATACAGCCAGATCATTTCCATAATGACCAACGCAATCTTACCCTGGAAATCCAGAGTTCTCGCGAGAGCACAAGTTGAATTTGCTCAGCGAGTTTACTCTGGCGTTGAGTAATGATGCTCATTAATTATACTCCCTTTTATCCAAGCTGCACCGATCACATCAGGTTATCTGATATAGGCGGGCCAGAGGCGAGCTAAACAGAAGACGACCGCGCTGTGACGTCGAAGTCATTAGTAAACATTGCAAGATGGCTATGGATGAACACCAGTTGTTTGAAAAGGCTTTGGCCGCTATAATGAATGAGTTAGACTAGGCTTTTTATCTAAAAAAGGAACAGAAGACGGCGCTCGAATCCTTCCTTTGCAAGAAGGGCGTTTTTGATAGCCTGACTATGTCAGACTTCGTACTTCCGCTCAATTTCAGTTCACTTCTGTACTCAGTCTGAGATAGCGACCTATCTCCCAGTTTTCCTCCGGCCTCAAAACAGCCAGCCAATCAACGAACATAGGGCGGGCTGAGAGCCGTGACGTAGACGCTGATTGTGCCGTGGATGCATAGATTTACTTCACATAATCTGCAAAAGTCGTTCACAGCCATGTTCACTCCGGTATTTCGCTCGATGGTTTTGTTTTCGCATCATACATGTGTTTACAGTGGAAGTTCGATGCGGCTGAGCCGGCGAATAACACACATCATAACCAAACGTTTTGTGATTGGCTTATGGGTAACGAATGATTTTAAACTTCAGACAAGCGCTTTTCAATTATGCCCTTCCAGACTCTGTCTACGAAGCAAAGCAAAGTAGCAGAGTTTGGTATTACCAGGCTACGTTTTTGCTGTTTTGCCGACCGGATCCGGCAAGAGTCTAATCTACCAGTTAGCTCCGCTGGTAGCCAAGCATATGGGGCTTGTTGTGATTGGTCGTAGTGTTATCCAATTGCGTGCAGTGAGATTTTCAAATGCATGCTTGGTGCCGGCCCTTGAGCTGGCCGATTTTCATCAGTCGATGCCAGACCATTAATCTTTCAGATTTAGGCCTGGATTTCCAGGCTAACACAATCTACCAAAAGCAACGCAGTTAGCATCTGGTTTAAGACATGCTTTTTCTGGCCGGTAAATAATGGGGCAAATACCAGTAAATTGACTAGCGCAAACCTTAGTAAATCACCTTGCATGATTAATTTAAATACTCTTCTCCCATAAATTTAGCGTCTGAAAGGGAAACTCATTCACATGCATATCCAATAAAGTAAAAAAAAAAAATCAGTAATTCATCAAGACATTTTACACACAACTTAATTTATTTTAATCATAACAAATCAGTTTAGTTGGGTTAACAGTGTTTTTCATCATTATGCACAATGTGTAATGAAGCACTTGATGCAAACAGGTGTCAGTACTGTCAACAATACATGGAGTGCCCACAGCCTGAGCACAAGCGCTACTCTTCAGCACAATGGTAACGGCAAAATTCAGTAACAGACACAACTCTAAATATCCAACATAATTGAACATTAAACATTCACATAAACTACCAACATCTTTCCCTTTACTGAAAAACACATAAAATAACACTTAATCCCTAAATGTACTCTCCTAATGCAGTTCCTTGCAAAGCATGCTGGGAACTACAGATCCACTGGCCAGGGCTGTGTTTCTCAAAAGCATCATGAGCTAAGTTGATCACAGAGAACGCTCTCCAAACTATTTAGGCTTACGGTGCTCAATTAAGCTAAAACAGCAATCCCTTGTTTTATGTTGCATAAAACTAATTGAAGTAGCCTAGGTTACAACAACAAAATTAGACTGTATAGATAGAAACACCTCCTTAAAGCAACGACTGCACATGTTCACTTTTTACAGTGTAGAAAGACAGTGGAGGAAAGCCCTGTCCCTCATGTTGACGGGATTGGTTACATGTTTGTGATGGTAGGAAAATGTGCATTATCAATTGCATTAGTTATTTCATTTTCCAGGCTTTTTGAAAATCTGGGACGTTTCCCAGTACAGCTCGAGTCAGGCACAGGCCACCAAAAACGAGGACTGTCCCCGGAAATCACTCTACGTCATACGAGGGAAATCATCTCAGGTTCCCTAGAGATGTATTTGCTCAGAGAGGTGAAGCACGGATAGAAAGGCTCTTACATCCCCACCTGATATGTGGAGCATTTCAAACGCTGTGGAAATGTCAAATGGTGTAAAACAATCTCTGAGAGAACAGGGCTTTTGAGGAGAGCAGCTTTAAAAATGTCACTGACTCTCTGAGAGAGATTAACCTGGGATCTAGTGATCAACATAACCAAAACCAACCAATAAAAGCTCTATAGAGCTGGCTTTTATTAGACACACCCGACCCCGGTGTAAAGAGCTGTCTTGAGCTCCGAAGCCGTCATCAGCTCTGATTGAATGCAGCCAAGTAACAGACAACCTGTGATATAAAGGGACTTTAGGAAAAGAGATGTTGGGAGATCAAGATTGTGATAGGACCCAGAGCAATAGTAAAGAGTCAAGTTGAATTTGGCTGGAATATAACCTCGGATGAATAGCCCACAGTTCCCAAGTGGGAGGATTTAGGGAAAGAGAGGCAAGTAAACAGAAAACAGGTTGAATGGCTGCAATCTGTTATAACATGATAAAAAGCATTTAAAAAAGGGCACTGTATGTGTATACTGGCACTAAATTATAGATACTAAATAGAATACTCCAAATAACACTCCATTTTTAACCAAATGGAGTATACTTTGAAAGGCTACACCGTCGACTGTACAAATACGCTAGCATACCCTTAAAAAAAATAAGTAGGCTATACTTTGGGCTTACCATAATGCAGCTTTTTTTTACTCTTTTACTGTACTATATGAAATATGTATTATAAAGATTTCTACTGTATGTATACATTTTAATCTTAAAGGGATAGTTCACCCAAAAATGAAAATTAGTCCAAGATTTACTCACCCTGAAGCCATCTGGTGTACATGACTTTCTCTTTCAGACAAATACAATCAGAGTTATATTAAAAAATGTCCTGGCTCTTCCAAGCTTTATAATGGGAGTGAATGAGTTTTTTTGTGTGTGTGGAAGTCCATCAAAGCGCATCCATCCATGATAAAAGTGCTCCACACTGCTCCAGGGGGTTAATAAAGGCCTTCTGAAGTGAAGCGATGCGCTCGTATAAGAAACATATCCATATTTAAAGCTTTATCGACTAAAATAACTTGACATCGTCAAGTGTTACTCTTTTGGCGTAAGTCACCTTGCGTACGACCGTCTGCCGGAAGCTAGTTATTTTAGTTGATTAAGTTTTAAATATGGATATTTTACATACATGAACTCATCGCTTCAGAAGGCCTTTATTAACCCACCAGAACCGCGTGGAAGACTTTTATCATAGATGGATGCGCTTTGATGGATTTTTCAAAAAAATATCCCCATTCACTCCCATTATCAAGTTTAGAGCCAGGACATTTTTTAATGTAACTCCGATTGTATTCCTCTGAAAGAAGAATGTCATTTACACCTAGGATGGCTTCGGGGTGAGTAAATCATGTGCAATTTTTTTTTTTTTTTTTTTTTTTTTAACTATCCCTTTAACATGGTTATAAGGCCACCCACATGTGATTTCAGTTGTTCCTATATTTTCTCATCAATTATTTAATAAATTAATACATTTTACAGTATGACAGTTATTGCTGAATCATGACTGTCCAGGTAGGCTACATCCCGCCTCTGTGGGATTTATGATAGTTGTATTTGATTTGATTTGAGAAGAGTTTAAGTTGAAAACATTCTTCAAAATATCTTCTTTTGTTTTCTGAAGACGAAAGAAAGGCATACATGTTTGGAACAAAATGAGGGCGAGAAAATCTTAACAGAAATGGTATACTTTCCCTTTAAGCCCGTTTATTTACAGCGCCAATTTGCTGGCATTTCAACAACAGATTCTGTTCAAATATAACATTTAAACAGAGTAAAATGCTGTTAAATTTCTGTGAAAATACCAAAGGGTTTTTGAAGAAGTTAAAAGAGTAGCTCTTTCATTATGCTTTAAATGGTGTTGTTCTAATGGTGTTTTTGTATTTCTTTTTTTAGAGTTTAGAACTTATGGAAAAGAGTATAAGTTCCATGGAAACAATAACAGCATACGAGTTTGGAACGACATGAGTAAATAATAGGGATGTACTGAAATGAAAATTCTGGGCC